>NC_052236.1:6336036-6654628 GCF_013401445.1 Tripterygium wilfordii
GTTAGAATTCTAAGAACACTAAATAGAGTATAACGGTCTCATTTTGATGCCTTAGGAATATGCTCAATTCGATGCATGGACAAAGTTTATCACGTTTCGTGCAATTTTGAAACTAACTTGGTCATTGGCTTCTTTACCTAAACGAAACGTTATCCAAAGCTAAACTAGCAAGTTAAGACTTCTAAGAACACTAAATAGAGTATAACGGTCTATTTTGATGCCTTAGGAATGCTCAATTCTATGCATGGACAAGTTTTTCACTTTTCGTGCAATTTTGAACTAACTTGGTCTATTGGCTTCTTTACCTAACGAAACGATGTCCAAAATCTAAACTAGAAGGTTAAGACTTCTAAGAACACTAAATAGAGTATAATGGTCTATTTTGATGCCTTAGGAATGCTCAATTCTATGCATGGACAAGTTTTTCACTTTTCGTGCAATTTTGAACTTAACTTGGTCTATTGGCTTCTTTACCTAACGAAACGATGTCCAAAATCTAAACTAGAAGGTTAAGACTTCTAAGAACACTAAATAGAGTATAATGGTCTATTTTGATGCCTTAGGAATGCTCAATTCTATGCATGGACAAGTTTTTCACGTTTCGTGCAATTTTGAACTTAACTTGGTCCATTGGCTTCTTTACCTAACGAAACGATGTCCAAAAGCTAAACAGCAAGTTAAGACTTCTAAGAACACTAAATAGAGTATAATGGTCTATTTTTATGCCTTAGGAATTCTCAATTCTACGCATGGACAAGTTTTTCACGTTTCGTTCGATTTTGAACTTAACTTAGTCTATTGGCTTCTTTACCTAACGAAACGATGTCCAAAAGCTAAACTAGCGAAGTTAAGACTTCGAAGAACACGAAATAGAGTATAACGGTCCATTTTCATGCCTTAGAATGCTCAATTCTATGCATAGACAAGTTTTTCATGTTTCGTGCAATTTTGAACCTAACTTGGTCTATTGGCTTCTTTACCTAACGAAACGTTGTCCAAAAGCTAAACTAGCAAGTTAAGACTTCTAAGAAAACTAAATAGAGTATAACGGTCTATTTTGATTGCCTTAGGAATGCTCAATTATATGCATGGACAAGTTTTTCACGTTTCGTGCAATTTTGAACTTAACTTGGTCTATTGGCTTCTTTACCTAACGAAACGATGTCCAATAGCTAAACTAGCAAGTTAAGACTTCGAAGAACACTAAATAGAGTATAAAGGTCTATTTTGATGCCTTAGGAATGCTCAATTCTATGCATGGACAACTTTTTCATGTTTCGTGCAATTTGAACCTAACTTGGTCTATTGGCTTCTTTACCTAACGAAACGATGTCCAAAAGCTAAACTAGCAAGTTAAGACTTCGAAGAACACTAAATAGAGGTATAACGGTCCTATTTTTATGCCTTAGGAATGCTCAATTCTATGCATAGGACAAGTTTTTCACGTTTCGTGCAATTTTGAACTTAACTTGGTCTATTGGCTTCTTTACCTAACGAAACGATGTCCAAAAAGCTAAACTAGCAAGTTAAGACTTCTAAGAACACTAAATAGAGTATAACGGTCCATTTTCATGCCTTAGGAATGCTCAATTCTATGCATGGACAAGTTTTTCATCGTTTCGTGCAATTTTGAACCTAACTTGGTCCATTGGCTTCTTTACCTAACGAAACGATATCCAAAAGCTAAACTAGCAAGTTAAGACTTCTAAGAACACTAAATAGAGTATAACGGTCCTATTTTGATGCCTTAGGAATGCTCAATTCTATGCATGGACAAGTTTTTCACGTTTCGTGCAATTTTGAACTTAACTTGGTCTATTGGCTTCTTTACCTAACGAAACGATGTCCAAAATCTAAACTAGCAAGTTTAAGACTTCTAAGAACACTAAATAGAGTATAATGGTCTATTTTGATGCCTTAGGAATGCTCAATTCTATGCATGGACAAGTTTTTCACGTTTCGTGCAATTTTGAACTTAACTTGGTCTATTGGCTTCTTTACCTAACGAAACGATGTCCAAAAGCTAAACCTAGCAAGTTAAGACTTCTAAGAACACTAAATAGAGTATAATGGTCTATTTTATGCCTTAGGAATTCTCAATTCTACGCATGGACAAGTTTTTCATGTTTCGTTCGATTTTGAACCTTAACTTAGTCTATTGGCTTCTTTACCTAACGAAACGATGTCCAAAAGCTAAACTAGCAAGGTTAAGACTTCGAAGAACACGAAATAGAGTATAACGGTCCATTTTCATGCCTTAGGAATGCTCAATTCTATGCATAGACAAGTTTTTCATGTTTCGTGCAATTTTGAACCTAACTTGGTCTATTGGCTTCTTTACCTAACGAAACGTTGTCCAAAAGCTAAACTAGCAAGTTAAGACTTCTAAGAAAACTAAATAGAGTATAACGGTCTATTTTGTTGCCTTAGGAATGCTCAATTATCTGCATGGACAAGTTTTTCACGTTTCGTGAAATTTTGAACTTAACTTGGTCTATTGGCTTCTTTACCTAACGAAACGATGTCCAAAAGCTAAACTAGCAAGTTAAGACTTCCAAGAACACTAAATAGAGTATAACGGTCTATTTTGATGCGTTAGGAATGCTCGATTCTATGCATGGACAAGTTTTTCACGTTTCACGCAATTTTGAACTTAACTTGGTCTATTGGCTTCTTTACCTAACAAAACGATGTCCAAAATCTAAACTAGCAAGTTAAGACTTCGAAGAACACTAAATAGAGTATAACGGTCCATTTTAATGCCTTAGGAATGCTCAATTCTATGCATCGACAAGTTTTTCATGTTTCGTGCAATTTTGAACCTAACTTGGTCTATTGGCTTCTTTACCTAACGAAACGTTATCCAAAAGCTAAACTAGCAAGTTAAGACTTCGAAGAACACTAAATAGAGTATAACGGTCTATTTTGATGCCTTAGGAATGCTCAATTCTATGCATGGACAAGTTTTTCACGTTTCGTGCAATTTTGAACTTAACTTGGTCTATTGGCTTCTTTACCTAACGAAACGATGTCCAAAAGCTAAACTAGCAAGTTAAGACTTCTAAGAACACTAAATAGAGTATAACGGTCTATTTTGATGCCTTAGGAATGCTCAATTCTATGCATGGACAAGTTTTTCACGTTTCGTGCAATTTTGAACTTAACTTGGTCTATTGGCTTCTTTACCTAACGAAACGATGTCCAAAAGCTAAACTAGCAAGTTAAGACTTCGAAGAACACTAAATAGAGTATAATAGTCTATTTTTATGCCTTAGGAATGCTCATTTCTATGCATGGACAAGTTTTTCACGTTTCGTGCAATTTTGAACTTAACTTGGTCTATTGGCTTATTTACCTAACGAAACGATGTCCAAAAGCTAAACTAGCAAGTTAAGACTTCTAAGAACACTAAATAGAGTATAACGGTCTATTTTGATGCCTTAGGAATGCTCAATTCTATGCATAGGACAAGTTTTTCATGTTTCGTGCAATTTTGAACCTAACTTGGTCTATTGGCTTCTTTACCTAACAAAACGATGTCCAATAGCTAAACTAGCAAGTTAAGACTTCGAAGAACACTAAATAGAGTATAAAGGTCTATTTTGATGCCTTAGGAATGCTCAATTCTATGCATGGACAAGTTTTTCACGTTTCGTGCAATTTTGAACTTAACTTGGTCTATTGGCTTCTTTACCTAACGAAACGATGTCCAAAATCTAAACTAGCAAGTTAAGACTTCGAAGAACAGTAAATAGAGTATAACGGTCCATTTTCATGCCTTAGGAATGCTCAATTCTATGCATAGACAAGTTTTTCATGTTTCGTGCAATTTTGAACCTAACTTGGTCTATTGGCTTCTTTACCTAACGAAACGTTATCCAAAAGCTAAACTAGCAAGTTAAGACTTCTAAGAACACTAAATAGAGTATAACGGTCAATTTTGATGCCTTAGGAATGCTCAATTCTATGCATGGACAAGTTTTTCACGTTTCGTGCAATTTTGAACTTAACTTGGTCTATTGGCTTCTTTACCTAACGAAACGATGTCCAAAATCTAAACTAGCAAGTTAAGATGTCGAAGAACACTAAATAGAGTATAACGGTCCATTTTCATGCCTTAGGAATGCTCAATTCTATGCATAGACAAGTTTTTCATGTTTCGTGCAATTTTGAACCTAACTTGGTCCTATTGGCTTCTTTACCTAACGAAACGTATTCCAAAAGCTAAACTAGCAAGTTAAGACTTCTAAGAACACTAAATAGAGTATAACGGTCTATTTTGATGCCTTAGGAATGCTCAATTCTATGCATGGACAAGTTTTTCACGTTTCGTGCAATTTTGAACTTAACTTGGTCTATTGGCTTCTTTACCTAACGAAACGATGTCCAAAAGCTAAACTAGCAAGTTAAGACTTCTAAGAACACTAAATAGAGTATAACGGTCTATTTTGATGCCTTAGGAATGCTCAATTCTATGCATGGACAAGTTTTTCACGTTTCGTGCAATTTTGAACTTAACTTGGTCTATTGGCTTCTTTACCTAACGAAACGATGTCCAAAAGCTAAACTAGCAAGTTAAGACTTCGAAGAACACTAAATAGAGTATAACGGTCCATTTTCATGCCTTAGGAATGCTCAATTCTATGCATAGACAAGTTTTTCATGTTTCGTGCAATTTTGAACCTAACTTGGTCCATTGGCTTCTTTACCTAACGAAACGTTATCCAAAAGCTAAACTAGCAAGTTAAGACTTCTAAGAACACTAAATAGAGTATAACGGTCTATTTTGATGCCTTAGGAATGCTCAATTCTATGCATGGACAAGTTTTTCACGTTTCGTGCAATTTTGAACTTAACTTGGTCTATTGGCTTCTTTACCTAACGAAACGATGTCCAAAATCTAAACTAGAAGGTTAAGACTTCTAAGAACACTAAATAGAGTATAATGGTCTATTTTGATGCCTTAGGAATGCTCAATTCTATGCATGGACAAGTTTTTCACGTTTCGTGCAATTTTGAACTTAACTTGGTCTATTGGCTTCTTTACCTAACGAAACGATGTCCAAAAGCTAAACTAGCAAGTTAAGACTTCTAAGAACACTAAATAGAGTATAACGGTCTATTTTTATGCCTTAGGAATGCTCAATTCTATGCATGGACAAGTTTTTCACGTTTCGTGCATTTTGAACTTAACTTGGTCTATTGGCTTCTTTACCTAACGAAACGATGTCCAAAAGCTAACTAGCAAGTTAAGACTTCGAAGAACACTAAATAGAGTATAACGGTCCTATTTTATGCCTTAGGAATGCTCAATTCTATGCATGGACAAGTTTTTCACGTTTCGTGCAATTTTGAACTTAACTTGGTCTATTGGCTTCTTTACCTAACGAAACGATGTCCAAAAGCTAAACTAGCAAGTTAAGACTTCTAAGAACACTAAATAGAGTATAACGGTCTATTTTGATGCCATAGGAATGCTCAATTCTATGCATGGACAAGTTTTTCACGTTTCTTGCAATTTTGAACTTAACTTGGTCTAGTGACTTCTTTACCTAACGAAACGATGTCCAAAAGCTAAACTAGCAAGTTAAGACTTCGAAGAACACTAAATAGAGTATAACGGTCCATTTTCATGCCTTAGGAATGCTCAATTCTATGCATGGACAAGTTTTTCATGTTTCGTGCAATTTTGAACTAACTTGGTCTATTGGCTTCTTTACCTAACGAAACGATGTCCAAAAGCTAAACTAGCAAGTTAAGACTTCTAAGAACACTAAATAGAGTATAACGGTCTATTTTGATGCCTTAGGAATGCTCAATTCTATGCATGGACAAGTTTTTCACGTTTCGTGCAATTTTGAACTTAACTTGGTCTATTGGCTTCTTTACCTAACGAAACGATGTCCAAAATCTAAACTAGCAAGTTAAGACTTCGAAGAACACTAAATAGAGTATAACGGTCTATTTTCATGCCTTAGGAATGCTCAATTCTATGCATAGGACAAGTTTTTCATGTTTCGTGCAATTTTGAACCTAACTTGGTCCATTGGCTTCTTTACCTAACGAAACGATGTCCAAAAGCTAAACTAGCAAGTTAAGACTTCTAAGAACACTAAATAGAGTATAACGGTCTATTTTGATGCCTTAGGAATGCTCAATTCTATGCATGGACAAGTTTTTCACGTTTCGTGTAATTTTGAACTTAACTTGGTCTATTGGCATCTTTACCTAACAAAACGATGTCCAAAAGCTAAACTAGCAAGTTAAGACTTCGAAGAACACTAAATAGAGTATAACGGTCCATTTTGATGCCTTAGGAATGCTCAATTCTATGCATAGACAAGTTTTTCATGTTTCGTGCAATTTTGAACCTAACTTGGTCCTATTGGCTTCTTTACCTAACGAAACGTATGTCCAAAAGCTAAACTAGCAAGTTAAGACTTCTAAGAACACTAAATAGAGTATAACGGTCTATTTTGATGCCTTAGGAATGCTCAATTCTATGCATGGACAAGTTTTTCACGTTTCGTGCAATTTTGAACTTAACTTGGGCTATTGGCTTCTTTACCTTACGAAACGATGTCCAAAATCTAAACTGGCAAGTTAAGACTTCGAAGAACACTAAATAGAGTATAACGGTCCATTTTCATGCGTTAGGAATGCTCAATTCTATCCATCGACAAGTTTTTCATGTTTCGTGCAATTTTGAACCTAACTTGGTCCTTTGGCTTCTTTACCTAAGAAACGTTATCCAAAAGCTAAACTAGCAAGTTAAGACTTCTAAGAACACTAAATAGAGTATAACGGTCTATTTTGATGCCTTAGGAATGCTCAATTCTATGCATGGACAAGTTTTTCACGTTTCGTGCAATTTTGAACTTAACTTGGTCTATTGGCTTCTTTACCTAACGAAACGATGTCCAAAATCTAAACTAGAAGGTTAAGACTTCTAAGAACACTAAATAGAGTATAATGGTCTATTTTGATGCCTTAGGAATGCTCAATTCTATGCATGGACAAGTTTTTCACGTTTCGTGCAATTTTGAACTTAACTTGGTCTATTGGCTTCTTTACCTAACGAAACGATGTCCAAAAGCTAAACTAGCAAGTTAAGACTTCTAAGAACACTAAATAGAGTATAACGGTCTATTTTTATGCCTTAGGAATGCTCAATTCTATGCATGGACAAGTTTTTCACGTTTCGTGCAATTTTGAACTTAACTTGGTCTATTGGCTTCTTTACCTAACGAAACGATGTCCAAAAGCTAAACTAGCAAGTTAAGACTTCGAAGAACACTAAATAGAGTATAACGGTCCATTTTCATGCCTTAGGAATGCTCAATTCTATGCATAGACAAGTTTTTCATGTTTCGTGCAATTTTGAACCTAACTTGGTCTATTGGCTTCTTTACCTAACGAAACGTATGTCCAAAAGCTAAACTAGCAAGTTAAGACTTCTAAGAACACTAAATAGAGTATAACGGTCTATTTTGATGCCTTAGGAATGCTCAATTCTATGCATGGACAAGTTTTTCACGTTTCGTGCAATTTTGAACTTAACTTGGTCTATTGGCTTCTTTACCTAACGAAACGATGTCCAAAAGCTAAACTAGCAAGTTAAGACTTCTAAGAACACTAAATAGAGTATAACGGTCTATTTTGATGCCTTAGGAATGCTCAATTCTATGCATGGACAAGTTTTTCACGTTTCGTGCAATTTTGAACTTAACTTGGTCTATTGGCTTCTTTACCTAACGAAACGATGTCCAAAAGCTAAACTAGCAAGTTAAGACTTCGAAGAACACTAAATAGAGTATAACGGTCCATTTTCATGCCTTAGGAATGCTCAATTCTATGCATAGACAAGTTTTTCATGTTTCGTGCAATTTTGAACCTAACTTGGTCCATTGGCTTCTTTACCTAACGAAACGTTATCCAAAAGCTAAACTAGCAAGTTAAGACTTCTAAGAACACTAAATAGAGTATAACGGTCTATTTTGATGCCTTAGGAATGCTCAATTCTATGCATGGACAAGTTTTTCACGTTTCGTGCAATTTTGAACTTAACTTGGTCTATTGGCTTCTTTACCTAACGAAACGATGTCCAAAATCTAAACTAGCAGGTTAAGACTTCCAAGAACACTAAATAGAGTATAACGGTCTATTTTGATGCCTTAGGAATGCTCAATTCTATGCATAGGACAAGTTTTTCACTGTTTCGTGCAATTTTGAACTTAACTTGGTCTATTGGCTTCTTTACCTAACGAAACGTATGTCCAAAAGCTAAACTAGCAAGTTAAGACTTCTAAGAACACTAAATAGAGTATAACGGTCTATTTTGATGCCTTAGGAATGCTCAATTCTATGCATGGACAAGTTTTTCACGTTTCGTGCAATTTTGAACTTAACTTGGTCTATTGGCTTCTTTACCTAACGAAACGATGTCCAAAAGCTAAACTAGCAAGTTAAGACTTCGAAGAACACTAAATAGAGTATAACGGTCCATTTTCATGCCTTAGGAATGCTCAATTCTATGCATAGACAAGTTTTTCATGTTTCGTGCAATTTTGAACCTAACTTGGTCTATTGGCTTCTTTACCTAACGAAACGTTATCCAAAAGCTAAACTAGCAAGTTAAGACTTCTAAGAACACTAAATAGAGTATAACGGTCTATTTTGATGCCTTAGGAATGCTCAATTCTATGCATGGACAAGTTTTTCACGTTTCGTGCAATTTTGAACTTAACTTGGTCTATTGGCTTCTTTACCTAACGAAACGATGTCCAAAAGCTAAACTAGCAAGTTAAGACTTCGAAGAACACTAAATAGAGTATAACGGTCCATTTTCATGCCTTAGGAATGCTCAATTCTATGCATAGACAAGTTTTTCATGTTTCGTGCAATTTTGAACCTAACTTGGTCCATTGGCTTCTTTACCTAACGAAACGTATCCAAAAGCTAAACTAGCAAGTTAAGACTTCTAAGAACACTAAATAGAGTATAACGGTCTATTTTGATGCCTTAGGAATGCTCAATTCTATGCATGGACAAGTTTTTCACGTTTTCGTGCAATTTTGAACTTAACTTGGTCTATTGGCTTCTTTACCTAACGAAACGATGTCCAAAATCTAAACTAGAAGGTTAAGACTTCTAAGAACACTAAATAGAGTATAATGGTCTATTTTGATGCCTTAGGAATGCTCAATTCTATGCATGGACAAGTTTTTCACGTTTCGTGCAATTTTGAACTTAACTTGGTCTATTGGCTTCTTTACCTAACGAAACGATGTCCAAAAGCTAAACTAGCAAGTTAAGACTTCTAAGAACACTAAATAGAGTATAATGGTCTATTTTTATGCCTTAGGAATGCTCAATTCTACTGCATGGACAAGTTTTTCACGTTTCGTGCGAATTTTGAACTTAACTTAGGTCTATTGGCTTCTTTACCTAACGAAACGATGTCCAAAAGCTAAACTAGCAAGTTAAGACTTCGAAGAACACTGAAATAGAGTATAACGGTCCATTTTCATGCCTTAGGAATGCTCAATTCTATGCATAGACAAGTTTTTCATGTTTCGTGCAATTTTGAACCTAACTTGGTCTATTGGCTTCTTTACCTAACGAAACGTTGTCCAAAAGCTAAACTAGCACGTTAAGAGTTCTAATAACACTAAATAGAGTATAACGGTCTATTTTGATGCCTTAGGAATGCTCAATTCTATGCATGGACAAGTTTTTCACGTTTCGTGCAATTTTGAACTTAACTTGGTCTATTGGCTTCTTTACCTAACGAAACGATGTCCAAAAGCTAATCCAGCAAGCTAAGACTTCTAAGAACACTAAATAGAGTATAACGGTCTATTTTGATGCCTTAGGAATGCTCAATTCTATGCATGGACAAGTTTTTCACGGTTTCGTGCAATTTTGAACTTAACTTGGTCTATTGGCTTCTTTACCTAACGAAACGATGTCCAAAAGCTAAACTAGCAAGTTAAGACTTCGAAGAACACTAAATAGAGTATAACGGTCCATTTTGATACCTTAGGAATGCTCAATTCAATGCATAGACAAGTTTTTCATGTTTCGTGCAATTTTGAACCTAACTTGGTCCATTGGCTTCTTTACCTAACGAAACGTTATCCAAAAGCTAAACTAGCAAGTTAAGACTTCTAAGAACACTAAATAGAGTATAACGGTCTATTTTGATGCCTTAGGAATGCTCAATTCTATGCATGGACAAGTTTTTCACGTTTCGTGCAATTTTGAACTTAACTTGGTCTATTGGCTTCTTTACCTAACGAAACGATGTCCAAAATCTAAACTAGCAAGTTAAGACTTCGAAGAACTGTAAATAGAGTATAACGGTCCATTTTCATGCCTTAGGAATGCTCAATTCTATGCATAGGACAAGTTTTTCATGTTTCGTGCAATTTTGAACCTAACTTGGTCCTATTGGCTTCTTTACCTAACGAAACGTTATCCAAAAGCTAAACTAGCAAGTTAAGACTTCTAAGAACACTAAATAGAGTATAACGGTCTATTTTGATGCCTTAGGAATGCTCAATTCTATGCATGGACAAGTTTTTCACGTTTCGTGCAATTTTGAACTTAACTTGGTCTATTGGCTTCTTTACCTAACGAAACGATGTCCAAAATCTAAACTAGCAAGTTAAGACTTCGAAGAACACTAAATAGAGTATAACGGTCCATTTTCATGCCTTAGGAATGCTCAATTCTATGCATAGACAAGTTTTCATGTTTCGTGCAATTTTGAACCTAACTTGGTCCATTGGCTTCTTTACCTAACGAAACGTATGTCCAAAAGCTAAACTAGCAAGTTAAGACTTCTAAGAACACTAAATAGAGTATAACGGTCTATTTTGATGCCTTAGGAATGCTCAATTCTATGCATGGACAAGTTTTTCACGTTTCGTGCAATTTTGAACTTAACTTGGTCTATTGGCTTCTTTACCTAACGAAACGATGTCCAAAATCTAAACTAGAAGGTTAAGACTTCTAAGAACACTAAATAGAGTATAATGGTCTATTTTGATGCCTTAGGAATGCTCAATTCTATGCATGGACAAGTTTTTCACGTTTCGTGCAATTTTGAACTTAACTTGGTCCATTGGCTTCTTTACCTAACGAAACGATGTCCAAAAGCTAAACTAGCAAGTTAAGACTTCTAAGAACACTAAATAGAGTATAATGGTCTATTTTTATGCCTTAGGAATTCTCAATTCTACTGCATGGACAAGTTTTTCACGTTTCGTGCGATTTTGAACTTAACTTAGGTCTATTGGCTTCTTTACCTAACGAAACGATGTCCAAAAGCTAAACTAGCAAGTTAAGACTTCGAAGAACACTGAAATAGAGTATAACGGTCCATTTTCATGCCTTAGGAATGCTCAATTCTATGCATAGACAAGTTTTTCATGTTTCGTGCAATTTTGAACCTAACTTGGTCTATTGGCTTCTTTACCTAACGAAACGTTGTCCAAAAGCTAAACTAGCAAGTTAAGACTTCTAAGAAAACTAAATAGAGTATAACGGTCTATTTTGTTGCCTTAGGAATGCTCAATTCTATGCATGGACAAGTTTTTCACGTTTCGTGCAATTTTGAACTTAACTTGGTCTATTGGCTTCTTTACCTAACGAAACGATGTCCAAAAGCTAAACTAGCAAGTTAAGACTTCCAAGAACACTAAATAGAGTATAACGGTCTATTTTGATGCCTTAGGAATGCTCAATTCTATGCATGCACAAGTTTTTCACGTTTCGCGCAATTTTGAACTTAACTTGGTCTATTGGCTTCTTTACCTAACGAAACGATGTCCAAAATCTAAACTAGCAAGTTAAGACTTCGAAGAACACTAAATAGAGTATAACGGTCCATTTTCATGCCTTAGGAATGCTCAATTCTATGCATAGACAAGTTTTTCATGTTTCGTGCAATTTTGAACCTAACTTGGTCCATTGGCTTCTTTACCTAACGAAACGTTATCCAAAAGCTAAACTAGCAAGTTAAGACTTCTAAGAACACTAAATAGAGTATAACGGTCTATTTTGATGCCTTAGGAATGCTCAATTCTATGCATGGACAAGTTTTTCACGTTTCGTGCAATTTTGAACTTAACTTGGTCTATTGGCTTCTTTACCTAACGAAACGATGTCCAAAATCTAAACTAGCAAGGTTAAGACTTCGAAGAACACTAAATAGAGTATAACGGTCCTATTTTGATGCCTTAGGAATGCTCAATTCTATGCATAGACAAGTTTTTCATGTTTCGTGCAATTTTGAACCTAACTTGGTCCATTGGCTTCTTTACCTAACGAAACGTATTCCAAAAGCTAAACTAGCAAGTTAAGACTTCTAAGAACACTAAATAGAGTATAACGGTCTGTTTTGATGCCTTAGGAAAGCTCAATTCTATGCATGGACAAGTTTTTCACTTTTCGTGCAATTTTGAACTTAACTTGGTCTTTTGGCTTCTTTACCGAACGAAACGATGTCGAAAAGCTAAACTAGCAAGTTAAGACTTCTAAGAACACGAAATAGAGTATAATGGTCTATTTTGAAGCCTTAGGAAATGCTCAATTCTATGCATAGACAAGTTTTTCATGTTTCGTGCAATTTTGAACTTAACTTGGTCTATTGGCTTCTTTACCTAACGAAACGATGTCCAAAAGCTAAACTAGCAAGTTAAGACTTCTAAGAACACTAAATAGAGTATAATGGTCTATTTTTATGCCTTAGGAATGCTCAATTCTATGCATGGACAAGTTTTTCACGTTTCGTGCAATTTTGAACTTAACTTGGTCTATTGGCTTCTTTACCTAACGAAACGATGTCCAAAAGCTAAACTAGCAAGTTAAGACTTCGAAGAACACTAAATAGAGTATAACGGTCCATTTTCATGCCTTAGGAAAGCTCAATTCTATGCATAGACAAGTTTTTCATGTTTCGTGCAATTTTGAACCTAACTTGGTCTATTGGCTTCTTTACCTAACGAAACGTTGTCCAAAGGCTAAACTAGCAAGTTAAGACTTCTAAGAACACTAAATAGAGTATAACGGTCTATTTTGATGCCTTAGGAATGCTCAATTATATGCATGGACAAGTTTTTCACGTTTCGTGCAATTTTGAACTTAACTTGGTCTATTGGCTTCTTTACCTAACGAAACGATGTCCAAAAGCTAAAATAGCAAGTTAAGACTTCCAAGAACACTAAATAGAGTATAACGGTCTATTTTGATGCCTTAGGAATGCTCAATTCTATGCATGCACAAGTTTTTCACGTTTCGCACAATTTTGAACTTAACTTGGTCTATTGGCTTCTTTACCTAACAAAACGATGTCCAAAAGCTAAACTGACAAGTTAAGACTTCGAAGAACACTAAATAGAGTATAACGGTCCTTTTTCATGCCTCAGGAATGCTAAAATCAATGCATAGACAAGTTTTTCATGTTTCGTGCAATTTTGAACCTAACTTGGTCCATTGGCTTCTTTACCTAACGAAACGTTATCCAAAAGCTAAACTAGCAAGTTAAGACTTCTAAGAACACTAAATAGAGTATAACGGTCTATTTTGATGCCTTAGGAATGCTCAATTCTATGCATGGACAAGTTTTTCACGTTTGGCGCAATTTTGAACTTAACTTGGTGTATCGGCTTCTTTACCTAACGAAACGATGTCCAAAATCTAAACTAGAAGGTTAAGACTTTGAAGAACACTAAATAGAGTATAACGGTCCATTTTCATGCGTTAGGAACGCTCAATTCTATGCATAGACAAGTTTTTCATGTTTCGTGCAATTTTGAACCTAACTTGGTCCATTGGCTTCTTTACCTAACGAAACGTTATCCAAAAGCTAAACTAGCAAGTTAAGACTTCTAAGAACACTAAATAGAGTATAACGGTCTATTTTGATGCCTTAGGAATGCTCAATTCTATGCATGGACAAGTTTTTCACGTTTCGTGCAATTTTGAACTTAACTTGGTCTATTGGCTTCTTTACCTAACGAAACGATGTCCAAAATCTAAACTAGCAAGTTAAGACTTCGAAGAACACTAAATAGAGTATAACGGTCCATTTTCATGCCTTAGGAATGCTCAATTCTATGCATAGACAAGTTTTTCATGTTTCGTGCAATTTTGAACCTACCTTGGTCCATTGGCTTCTTTACCTAACGAAATGTCATCCAAAAGCTAAACTAGCAAGTTAAGACTTCTAAGAACACTAAATAGAGTATAACGGTCTATTTTGACGCCTTAGGAATGCTCAATTCTATGCATGGACAAGTTTTTCACGTTTTGTGCAATTTTCAACTTAACTTGGTCTATTGGCTTCTTTACCTGACGAAACGATGCCCAAAATCTAAACTAGAAGGTTAAGACTTCTAAGAACACTAAATAGAGTATAATGGTCTATTTTGATGCCTTAGGAATGCTCAATTCTATGCATGGACAAGTTTTTCACGTTTCGTGCAATTTTGAACTTAACTTGGTCCATTGGCTTCTTTACCTAACGAAACGATGTCCAAAAGGTAAACCAGCAAGTTAAGACTTCTAAGAACACTAAATAGAGTATAATTGTCTATTTTTATGCCTTAGGAATTCTCAAGTCTACGCATGGACAAGTTTTTCACGTTTCGTTCGATTTTGAACTTAACTTAGTCTATTGGCTTCTTTACCTAACGAAACGATGTCCAAAAGCTAAACGAGGAAGTTAAGACTTCTAAGAACACTAAATAGAGTATAATGGTCTATTTTTATGCCTTAGGAATTCTCAATTCTACGCATGGACAAGTTTTTCACGTTTCGTTCGATTTTGAACTTAACTTAGTCTATTGGCTTCTTTACCTAACGAAACGATGTCTAAAAGCTAAACTAGCAAGTTAAGACTTCGAATAACACGAAATATAGTATAACGGTCCATTTTCTTGCCTTAGGAATGCTCAATTCTATGCATAGACAAGTTTTTCATGTTTCGTGCAATTTTGAACCTAACTTGGTCTATTGGCTACTTTACCTAACGAAACGTTGTCCAAAAGCTAAACTAGCAAGTTAAGACTTCTAAGAAAACTAAATAGAGTATAACGGTCTATTTTGTTGCCTTAGGAATGCTCAATTATATGCATGGACAAGTTTTTCACGTTTGGCGCAATTTTGAACTTAACTTGGTGTATCGGCTTCTTTACCTAACGAAACGATGTCCAAAATCTAAACTAGAAGGTTAAGACTTCGAAGAACACTAAATAGAGTATAACGGTCCATTTTCATGCGTTAGGAACGCTCAATTCTATGCATAGACAAGTTTTTCATGTTTCGTGCAATTTTGAACCTAACTTGGTCCATTGGCTTCTTTACCTAACGAAACGTTATCCAAAAGCTAAACTAGCAAGTTAAGACTTCTAAGAACACTAAATAGAGTATAACGGTCTATTTTGATGCCATAGGAATGCTCAATTCTATGCATGGACAAGTTTTTCACGTTTCGTGCAATTTTGAACTTAACTTGGTCTATTGGCTTCTTTACCTAACGAAACGATGTCCAAAATCTAAACTAGCAAGTTAAGACTTCGGAGAACACTAAATAGAGTATAACGGTCTATTTTCATGCCTTAGGAATGCTCAATTCTATGCATAGACAAGTTTTTCATGTTTCGTGCAATTTTGAACCTACCTTGGTCCATTGGCTTCTTTACCTAACGAAACGTCATCCAAAAGCTAAACTAGCAAGTTAAGACTTCTAAGAACACTAAATAGAGTATAACGGTCTATTTTGACGCCTTAGGAATGCTCAATTCTATGCATGGACAAGTTTTTCACGTTTTGTGCAATTTTCAACTTAACTTGGTCTATTGGCTTCTTTACCTAACGAAACGATGCCCAAAATCTAAACTAGAAGGTTAAGACTTCTAAGAACACTAAATAGAGTATAATGGTCTATTTTGATGCCTTAGGAATGCTCAATTCTATGCATGGACAAGTTTTTCACGTTTCGTGCAATTTTGAACTTAACTTGGTCTATTGGCTTCTTTACCTAACGAAACTGATGTCCAAAAGCTAAACTAGCAAGTTAAGACTTCTAAGAACACTAAATAGAGTATAATGGTCTATTTTTATGCCTTAGGAATTCTCAATTCTACGCATGGACAAGTTTTTCACGTTTCGTTCGATTTTGAACTTAACTTAGTCTATTGGCTTCTTTACCTAACGAAACGATGTCCAAAAGCTGAACGAGGAAGTTAAGACTTCTAAGAACACTAAATAGGGAATAACGGTCTATTTTTATGCCTTAGGAATTCTCAATTCTACGCATGGACAAGTTTTTCACGTTTCATTCGATTTTGAACTTAACTTAGTCTATTGGCTTCTTTACCTAACGAAACGATGTCTAAAAGCTAAACTAGCAAGTTAAGACTTCGAATAACACGAAATAGAGTATAGCGGTCCATTTTCTTGCCTTAGGAATGCTAAATTCTATGCATAGACAAGTTTTTCATGTTTCGTGCAATTTTGAACCTAACTTGGTCTATTGGCTACTTTACCTAATGAAACGTTGTCCAAAAGCTAAACTAGCAAGTTAAGACTTCTAAGAAAACTAAATAGAGTATAACGGTCTATTTTGTTGCCTTAGGAATGCTCAATTATATGCATGGACAAGTTTTTCATGTTTCGCGCACTTTTGAACTTAACTTCGTCTATTGGCTTCTTTACCTAACGAAACGATGTCCAAAAGCTAAACTAGCAAGTTAAGACTTCCAAGAACACTAAATAGAGTATAACGGTCTATTTTGATGCCTTAGGAATGCTCAATTCTATGCATGCACAAGTTTTTCACGTTTCGCACAATTTTGAACTTAACTTGGTCTATTGGCTTCTTTACCTAACAAAACGATGTCCAAAAGCTAAACTGGCAAGTTAAGACTTCGAAGAACACTAAATAGAGTATAACGGTCCATTTTCATGCCTTAGGAATGCTCAATTCTATGCATAGACAAGTTTTTCATGTTTCGTGCAATTTTGAACCTAACTTGGTCTATTGGCTACTTTACCTAACGAAACGTTGTCCAAAAGCTAAACTAGCAAGTTAAGACTTCTAAGAAAACTAAATAGAGTATAACGGTCTATTTTGTTGCCTTTGGAATGCTCAATTATATGCATGGACAAGTTTTTCATGTTTTCGCGCACTTTTGAACTTAACTTGGCCTATTGGCTTCTTTACCTAACGAAACGTTATCCAAAAGCTAAACTAGCAAGTTAAGACTTCTAAGAACACTAAATAGAGTATAACGGTCTATTTTGATGCCTTAGGAATGCTCAATTCTATGCATGGACAAGTTTTTCACGTTTCGTGCAATTTTGAACTTAACTTGGTGTATTGGCTTCTTTACCTAACGAAACGATGTCCAAAATCTAAACTAGCAAGTTAAGACTTCGGAGAACACTAAATAGAGTATAACGGTCCATTTTCATGCCTTAGGAATGCTCAATTCTATGCATAGACAAGTTTTTCATGTTTCGTGCAATTTTGAACCTAACTTGGTCCATTGGCTTCTTTACCTAACGAAACGTATCCAAAAGCTAAACTAGCAAGTTAAGACTTCTAAGAACACTAAATAGAGTATAACGGTCTATTTTGATGCCTTAGGAATGCTCAATTCTATGCATGGACAAGTTTTTCACGTTTCGTGCAATTTTGAACTTAACTTGGTCTATTGGCTTCTTTACCTAACGAAACGATGTCCAAAATCTAAACTAGAAGGTTAAGACTTCTAAGAACACTAAATAGAGTATAATGGTCTATTTTGATGCCTTAGGAATGCTCAATTCTATGCATGGACAAGTTTTTCACGTTTCGTGCAATTTTGAACTTAACTTGGTCCTATTGGCTTCTTTACCTAACGAAACGATGTCCAAAAGCTAAACTAGCAAGTTAAGACTTCTAAGAACACTAAATAGAGTATAACTGGTCTATTTTTATGCCTTAGGAATGCTCAATTCTACTGCATGGACAAGTTTTTCACGTTTCGTTCGATTTTGAACTTAACTTAGGTCTATTGGCTTCTTTACCTAACGAAACGATGTCCAAAAGCTAAACTAGCAAGTTAAGACTTCTAAGAACACTAAATAGAGTATAACGGTCTATTTTTATGCCTTAGGAATGCTCAATTCTATGCATGGACAAGTTTTTCACGTTTCGTTCGAATTTTGAACTTAACTTAGGTCTATTGGCTTCTTTACCTAACGAAACGATGTCCAAAAGCTAAACTAGCAAGTTAAGACTTCGAAGAACACGAAATAGAGTATAACGGTCCATTTTCTATGCCTTAGGAATGCTCAATTCTATGCATAGACAAGTTTTTCATGTTTCGTGCAATTTTGAACTGAACTTGGTCTATTGGCTTCTTTACCTAACGAAACGTTGTCCAAAAGCTAAACTAGCAAGTTAAGACTTCTAAGAACACTAAATAGAGTATAACGGTCTATTTTGATGCCTTAGGAATGCTCAATTCTATGCATGGACAAGTTTTTCATGTTTCGTGCAATTTTGAACTTAACTTGGTCTATTGGCTTCTTTACCTAACGAAACGATGTCCAAAAGCTAAACTAGCAAGTTAAGACTTCCAAGAACACTAAATAGAGTATAACGGTCTATTTTGATGCCTTAGGAATGCTCAATTCTATGCATGCACAAGTTTTTCACGTTTCGTGCAATTTTGAACTTAACTTGGTCTATTGGCTTCTTTACCTAACGAAACGATGTCCAAAAGCTAAACTAGCAAGTTAAGACTTCGAAGAACACTAAATAGAGTATAACGGTCCATTTTCATGCCTTAGGAATGCTCAATTCTATGCATAGACAAGTTTTTCATGTTTCGTGCAATTTTGAACCTAACTTGGTCTATTGGCTTCTTTACCTAACGAAACGTTGTCCAAAAGCTAAACTAGCAAGTTAAGACTTCTAAGAAAACTAAATAGAGTATAACGGTCTATTTTGTTGCCTTAGGAATGCTCAATTATTTGCATGGACAAGTTTTTCATGTTTTCGCGCACTTTTGAACTTAACTTGGTCTATTGGCTTCTTTACCTAACGAAACGATGTCCAAAAGCTAAACTAGCAAGTTAAGACTTCGAAGAACACGAAATAGAGTATAACGGTCCATTTTCATGCCTTAGGAATGCTCAATTCTATGCATAGACAAGTTTTTCATGTTTCGCGCAATTTTGAACCTAACTTCGTCCATTGGCTTCTTTACCTAACGAAACGTTATCCCAAAGCTAAACTAGCAAGTTAAGACTTCTAAGAACACTAAATACAGTATAACGGTCTATTTTTGATGCCTTAGGAAGGCTCAATTCTATGCATGGACAAGTTTTTCACGTTTGGCGCAATTTTGAACTTAACTTGGTCTATTGGCTTCTTTACCTAACGAAACGATGTCCAAAATCTAAACTAGAAGGTTAAGACTTCGAAGAACACTAAATAGAGTATAATGGTCCATTTTCATGCCTTAGCAATGCTCAATTCTATGCATAGACAAGTTTTTCATGTTTCGTGCAATTTTGAACCTAACTTGGTCCATTGGCTTCTTTACCTAACGAAACGTTATCCAAAAGCTAAACTAGCAAGTTAAGACTTCTAAGAACACTAAATAGAGTATAACGGTCTATTTTGATGCCTTAGGAATGCTCAATTCTATGCATGGACAAGTTTTTCACGTTTCGCGCAATTTTGAACTTAACTTGGTCTATTGGCTTCTTTACCTAACGAAACGATGTCCAAAATCTAAACTAGAAGGTTAAGACTTCGAAGAACACTAAATAGAGTATAACGGTCCATTTTCATGCCTTAGGAATGCTCAATTCTATGCATAGACAAGTTTTTCATGTTTCGTGCAATTTTGAACCTAACTTGGTCCATTGGCTTCTTTACCTAACGAAACGTTATCCAAAAGCTAAACTAGCAAGTTAAGACTTCTAAGAACACTAAATAGAGTATAACGGTCTATTTTGATGCCTTAGGAATGCTCAATTCTATGCATGGACAAGTTTTTCACGTTTCGTGGAATTTTGAACTTAACTTGGTCTATTGGCTTCTTTACCTAACGAAACGATGTCCAAAATCTAAACTAGAAGGTTAAGACTTCTAAGAACACTAAATAGAGTATAATGGTCTATTTTGATGCCTTAGGAATGCTCAATTCTATGCATGGACAAGTTTTTCACGTTTCATGCAATTTTGAACTTAACTTGGTCCATTGGCTTCTGTACCTAACGAAACGATGTACAAAAGGTAAACCAGCAAGTTAAGACTTCTAAGAACACTAAATAGAGTATAATGGTCTATTTTTATGCCTTAGGAATTCTCAAGTCTACGCATGGACAAGTTTTTCACGTTTCGTTCGATTTTGAACTTAACTTGGTCTATTGGCTTCTTTACCTAACGAAACGATGTCCAAAAGCTAAACTAGCAAGTTAAGACTTCGAAGAACACTAAATAGAGTATAACGGTCCATTTTAATGCCTTAGGAATGCTCAATTCTATGCATCGACAAGTTTTTCATGTTTCGTGCAATTTTGAACCTAACTTGGTCTATTGGCTTCTTTACCTAACGAAACGTTATCCAAAAGCTAAACTAGCAAGTTAAGACTTCGAAGAACACTAAATAGAGTATAAAGGTCTATTTTGATGCCTTAGGAATGCTCAATTCTATGCATGGACAAGTTTTTCATGTTTCGTGCAATTTTGAACTTAACTTGGTCTATTGGCTTCTTTACCTAACGAAACGATGTCCAAAAGCTAAACTAGCAAGTTAAGACTTCGAAGAACACTAAATAGAGTATAATGGTCTATTTTTATGCCTTAGGAATGCTCAATTCTATGCATGGACAAGTTTTTCACGTTTCGTGCAATTTTGAACTTAACTTGGTGTATTGTCTTCTTTACCTAACAACACAATGTCCAAAAGCTAAACTAGCAAGTTAAGACTTCGAAGAACAGTAAATAGAGTATAACGGTCCATTTTCATGCCTTAGGAATGCTCAATTCTATGCATGGACAAGTTTTTCATGTTTCGTGCAATTTTGAACCTAACTTTGTCCATTGGCTTCTTTACCTAACGAAACGTTATCCAAAAGCTAAACCAGCAAGTTAAGACTTCGAAGAACACTAAATAGAGTATAATGGTCTATTTTGATGCCTTAGGAATGCTCAATTCTATGCATGGACAAGTTTTTCATGTTTCGTGCAATTTTGAACTTAACTTGGTCTATTGGCTTCTTTACCTAACGAAACGATGTCCAAAAGCTAAACTAGCAAGTTAAGACTTCGAAGAACACGAAATAGAGTATAACGGTCCATTTTCATGCCTTAGGAATGCTCAATTCTATGCATAGACAAGTTTTTCATGTTTCGTGCAATTTTGAACCTAACTTGGTCCATTGGCTTCTTTACCTAACGAAACGTTATCCAAAAGCTAAACTAGCAAGTTAAGACTTCTAAGAACACTAAATAGAGTATAACGGTCTATTTTGATGCCTTAGGAATGCTCAATTCTATGCATGGACAAGTTTTTCACGTTTCGGCGCAATTTTGAACTTAACTTGGTCTATTGGCTTCTTTACCTAACGAAACGATGTCCAAAATCTAAACTAGCAAGGTTAAGACTTCGAAGAACACTAAATAGAGTATAACTGGTCCATTTTCATGCCTTAGCAATGCTCAATTCTATGCATAGACAATTTTTTCATGTTTCGTGCAATTTTGAACCTAACTTGGTCCATTGGCTTCTTTACCTAACGAAACGTTATCCAAAAGCTAAACTAGCAAGTTAAGACTTCTAAGAACACTAAATAGAGTATAACGGTCTATTTTGATGCCTTAGGAATGCTCAATTCTATGCATGCACAAGTTTTTCACGTTTCACGCAATTTTGAACTTAACTTGGTCTATTGGCTTCTTTACCTAACAAAACGATGTCCAAAAGCTAAACTAGCAAGTTAAGACTTCGAAGAACAGTAAATAGAGTATAACGGTCCATTTTCATGCCTTAGGAATGCTCAATTCTATCCATAGACAAGTTTTTCATGTTTCGTGCAATTTTGAACCTAACTTGTTCCATTGGCTTCTTTACCTAACGAAACGTTATCCAAAAGCTAAACTAGCAAGTTAAGACTTTTAAGAACACTAAATAGAGTATAACGGTCTATTTTGATGCCTTAGGAATGCTCAATTCTATGCATGGACAAGTTTTTCACGTTTCGTGCAATTTTGAACTTAACTTGGTCTATTGGCTTCTTTACCTAACGAAACGATGTCCAAAATCTAAACTAGAAGGTTAAGACTTCTAAGAACACTAAATAGAGTATAATGGTCTATTTTGATGCCTTAGGAATGCTCAATTCTATGCATGGACAAGTTTTTCACGTTTCATGCAATTTTGAACTTAACTTGGTCCATTGGCTTCTGTACCTAACGAAACGATGTACAAAAGCTAAACTAGCAAGTTAAGACTTCTAAGAACACTAAATAGAGTATAATGGTCTATTTTTATGCCTTAGGAATTCTCAAGTCTACGCATGGACAAGTTTTTCACGTTTCGTTCGATTTTGAACTTAACTTAGTCTATTGGCTTCTTTACCTAACGAAACGATGTCCAAAAGGTAAACTAGCAAGTTAAGACTTCGAAGAACCCGAAATAGAGTATAACGGTCCATTTTCATGCCTTAGGAATGCTCAATTCTATGCATAGACAAGTTTTTCATGTTTCGTGCAATTTTGAACCTAACTTGGTCCATTGGCTTCTTTACCTAACGAACCGTTATCCAAAAGCTAAACTAGCAAGTTTAGACTTCTAAGAACACTAAATAGAGTATAACGGTCTATTTTGATGCCTTAGGAATGCTCAATTCTATGCATGGACAAGTTTTTCACGTTTCGTGCAATTTTGAACTTAACTTGGTCTATTGGCTTCTTTACCTAACGAAACGATGTCCAAAAGCTAAACTAGCAAGTTAAGACTTCCAAGAACACTAAATAGAGTATAACGGTCTATTTTGATGCCTTAGGAATGCTCAATTCTATGCAATGCACAAGTTTTTCACGTTTCGTGCAATTTTGAACTTAACTTGGTCTATTGGCTTCTTTACCTAACGAAACGATGTCCAAAAGCTAAACTAGCAAGTTAAGACTTGGAAGAACACGAAATAGAGTATAACGGTCCATTTTCATGCCTTAGGAATGCTCAATTCTATGCATGGATAAGTTTTTCATGTTTCGTGCAATTTTGAACTTAACTTGGTCTATTGGCTTCTTTACCTAACGAAACGATGTCCAAAAGCTAAACTAGCAAGTTAAGACTTCTAAGAACACTAAATAGAGTATAACGGTCTATTTTGATGCCTTAGGAATGCTCAATTCTATGCATGGACAAGTTTTTCACGTTTCGTGGAATTTTGAACTTAACTTGGTCTATTGGCTTCTTTACCTAACGAAACGTATGTCCAAAAGCTAAACTAGCAAGTTAAGACTTCTAAGAACACTAAATAGAGTATAATGGTCTATTTTGATGCCTTAGGAATGCTCAATTCTATGCATGGACAAGTTTTTCATGTTTGGTGCAATTTTGAACTTAACTTGGTCTATTGGCTTCTTTAGCTAACGAAACGATGTCCAAAAGCTAAACTAGCAAGTTAAGACTTCCATGAACACTAAAAAGAGTATAACGGTCTATTTTGATGCCTTAGGAATGCTCAATTCTATGCATGGACAAGTTTTTCACGTTTCGTGCAATTTTGAACTTAACTTGGTCTATTGGCTTCTTTACCTAAGAAAACGATGTCCAAAAGCTAAACTAGCAAGTTAAGACTTCGAAGAACACTAAATAGAGTATAACGGTCCATTTTCATGCCTTAGGAATGCTCAATTCTATGCATAGACAAGTTTTTCATGTTTCGTGCAATTTTGAACCTAACTTGGTCTATTGGCTTCTTTACCTAA
The DNA here is from genome assembly GCF_013401445.1 of Tripterygium wilfordii. Classification (NCBI taxonomy): domain Eukaryota; kingdom Viridiplantae; phylum Streptophyta; class Magnoliopsida; order Celastrales; family Celastraceae; genus Tripterygium; species Tripterygium wilfordii. The sequence goes on from NC_052236.1 coordinate 6,360,047, forward strand.
CGAAACGATGTCCAAAAGCTAAACTAGCAAGTTAAGACTTCTAAGAACACTAAATAGAGTATAACGGTCTATTTTGATGCCTTAGGAATGCTCAATTCTATGCATGGACAAGTTTTTCATGTTTCGTGCAATTTTGAACTTAACTTGGTCTATTGGCTTCTTTACCTAACGAAACGATGTCCAAAAGCCAAACTAGCAAGTTAAGACTTCGAAGAACACGAAATAGAGTATAACGGTCCATTTTCATGCCTTAGGAATGCTCAATTCTATGCATAGACAAGTTTTTCATGTTTCGTGCAATTTTGAACCTAACTTGGTCCATTGGCTTCTTTACCTAACGAAACGTTATCCAAAAGCTAAACTAGCAAGTTAAGACTTCTAAGAACACTAAATAGAGTATAACGGTCTATTTTGATGCCTTAGGAATGCTCAATTCTATGCATGGACAAGTTTTTCACGTTTCGTCGCAATTTTGAACTTAACTTGGTCTATTGGCTTCTTTACCTAACGAAACGATGTCCAAAATCTAAACTAGAAGGTTAAGACTTCGAAGAACACTAAATAGAGTATAATGGTCCATTTTCATGCCTTAGCAATGCTCAATTCTATGCATAGACAAGTTTTTCATGTTTCGTGCAATTTTGAACCTAACTTGGTCCATTGGCTTCTTTACCTAACGAAACGTTATCCAAAAGCTAAACTAGCAAGTTAAGACTTCTAAGAACACTAAATAGAGTATAACGGTCTATTTTGATGCCTTAGGAATGCTCAATTCTATGCATGGAAAAGTTTTTCACGTTTCGCGCAATTTTGAACTTAACTTGGTCTATTGGCTTCTTTACCTAACGAAACGATGTCCAAAATCTAAACTAGAAGGTTAAGACTTCGAAGAACACTAAATAGAGTATAACGGTCCATTTTCATGCCTTAGGAATGCTCAATTCTATCCATAGACAAGTTTTTCATGTTTCGTGCAATTTTGAACCTAACTTGTTCCATTGGCTTCTTTACCTAACGAAACGTTATCCAAAAGCTAAACTAGCAAGTTACGACTTTTAAGAACACTAAATAGAGTATAACGGTCTATTTTGATGCCTTAGGAATGCTCAATTCTATGCATGGACAAGTTTTTCACGTTTCGTGCAATTTTGAACTTAACTTGGTCTATTGGCTTCTTTACCTAACGAAACGATGTCCAAAATCTAAACTAGAAGGTTAAGACTTCTAAGAACACTAAATAGAGTATAATGGTCTATTTTGATGCCTTAGGAATGCTCAATTCTATGCATGGACAAGTTTTTCACGTTTCATGCAATTTTGAACTTAACTTGGTCCATTGGCTTCTGTACCTAACGAAACGATGTACAAAAGGTAAACCAGCAAGTTAAGACTTCTAAGAACACTAAATAGAGTATAATGGTCTATTTTTATGCCTTAGGAATTCTCAAGTCTACGCATGGACAAGTTTTTCACGTTTCGTTCGATTTTGAACTTAACTTAGTCTATTGGCTTCTTTACCTAACGAAACGATGTCCAAAAGGTAAACTAGCAAGTTAAGACTTCGAAGAACCCGAAATAGAGTATAACGGTCCATTTTCATGCCTTAGGAATGCTCAATTCTATGCATCGACAAGTTTTTCATGTTTCGTGCAATTTTGAACCTAACTTGGTCTATTGGCCTCTTTACCTAACGAAACGTTATCCAAAAGCTAAACTGGCAAGTTAAGACTTCTAAGAACACTAAATAGAGTATAACGGTCTATTTTGATGCCTTAGGAATGCTCAATTCTATGCAGGGACATGTTTTTCATGTTTGGTGCAATTTTGAACTTAACGTGGTGTATTGGCTTCTTTACCTAACGAAACGATGTCCAAAAGCTAAACTAGCAAGTTAAGACTTCCAAGAACACTAAATAGAGTATGACGGTCTATTTTGATGCCTTAGGAATGCTCAATTCTATGCAAGCACAAGTTTTTCACGTTTCGCGCAATTTTGAACTTAACTTGGTCTATTGGCTTCTTTACCTAACAAAACGATGTCCAAAAGCTAAACTAGCAAGTTAAGACTTTGAAGAACACGAAATAGAGTATAACGGTCCATTTTCATGCCTTAGGAATGCTCAATTCTATGCATGGACAAGTTTTTCATGTTTCGTGCAATTTTGAACTTAACTTGGTCTATTGGCTTTTTTAACTAACGAAACGATGTCCAAAAGCTAAACTAGCAAGTTAAGACTTCCAAGAACACTAAATAGTGTATAACGGTCTATTTTGATGCCTTAGGAATGCTCAATTCTACGCATGGAGAAGTTTTTCACGTTTCTCGCAATTTTGAACTTAACTTGGTCTATTGGCCTCTTTACCTAACGAAACCTTATCCAAAAGCTAAACTGGCAAGTTAAGACTTCTAAGAACACTAAATAGAGTATAACGGTCTATTTTGATGCCTTAGGAATGCTCAATTCTATGCAGGGACATGTTTTTCATGTTTTGTGAAAATTTTGAACTTAACGTGGTCTATTGGCTTCTTTACCTAACGAAACGATGTCCAAAAGCTAAACTAGCAAGTTAAGACTTCCAAGAACACTAAATAGAGTATGACGGTCTATTTTGATGCCTTAGGAATGCTAAATTCTATGCATGCATAGGTTTTTCACGTTTCGCACAATTTTGAACTTAACTTGGTCTATTGGCTTCTTTACCTAACAAAACGATGTCCAAAAGCTAAATTGGCAACTTAAGACTTCGAAAAACACTAAATAGAGTATAACGGTCCATTTTCATGCCTTAGGAATGCTCAATTCTATGCATCGACAAGTTTTTCATGTTTCGTGCAATTTTGAACCTAACTTGGTCTATTGGCTACTTTACCTAACGAAACGTTGTCCAAAAGCTAAACTAGCAAGTTAAGACTTCTAAGAAAACTAAATAGAGTATAACGGTCTATTTTGTTGCCTTAGGAATGCTCAATTATATGCATGGACAAGTTTTTCATGTTTCGCGCACTTTTGAACTTAACTTTGTCTATTGGCTTCTTTACCTAACGAAACGATGTCCAAAAGCTAAACTAGCAAGTTAAGACTTCGAAGAACACGAAATAGAGTATAACGGTCCATTTTCATGCCTTAGGAATGCTCAATTCTATGCATAGACAAGTTTTTCATGTTTCGCGCAATTTGAACCTAACTTCGTCCATTGGCTTCTTTACCTAACGAAACGTTATCCAAAAGCTAAACTAGCAAGTTAAGACTTCTAAGAACACTAAATAGAGTATAACGGTCTATTTTTGATGCCTTAGGAAGGCTCAATTCTATGCATGGACAAGTTTTTCACGTTTGGCGCAATTTTGAACTTAACTTGGTCTATTGGCTTCTTTACCTAACGAAACGATGTCCAAAAGCTAAACTAGAAGGTTAAGACTTCGAAGAACACTAAATAGAGTATAATGGTCCATTTTCATGCCTTAGGAATGCTCAATTCTATGCATAGACAAGTTTTTCATGTTTCGTGCAATTTTGAACCTAACTTGGTCCATTGGCTTCTTTACCTAACGAAACGTTATCCAAAAGCTAAACTAGCAAGTTAAGACTTCTAAGAACACTAAATAGAGTATAACGGTCTATTTTGATGCCTTGGGAATGCTCAATTCTATGCATGGAAAAGTTTTTCACGTTTCGCGCAATTTTGAACTTAACTTGGTCTATTGGCTTCTTTACCTAACGAAACGATGTCCAAAATCTAAACTAGAAGGTTAAGACTTCTAAGAACACTAAATAGAGTATAATGGTCTATTTTGATGCCTTAGGAATGCTCAATTCTATGCATGGACAAGTTTTTCACGTTTCGTGCAATTTTGAACTTAACTTGGTCTATTGGCTTCTTTACCTAACGAAACGATGTCCAAAATCTAAACTAGAAGGTTAAGACTTCTAAGAACACTAAATAGAGTATAATGGTCTATTTTGATGCCTTAGGAATGCTCAATTCTATGCATGGACAAGTTTTTCACGTTTCGTGCAATTTTGAACTTAACTTGGTCCATTGGCTTCTTTACCTAACGAAACGATGTCCAAAAGGTAAACCAGCAAGTTAAGACTTCTAAGAACACTAAATAGAGTATAATGGTCTATTTTTATGCCTTAGGAATTCTCAAGTCTACGCATGGACAAGTTTTTCACGTTTCGTTCGATTTTGAACTTAACTTAGTCTATTGGCTTCTTTACCTAACGAAAGGATGTCCAAAAGGTAAACTAGCAAGTTAAGTCTTCGAAGAACACGAAATAGAGTATAACGGTCCATTTTTCATGCCTTAGGAATGCTCAATTCTATGCATAGACAAGTTTTTCATGTTTCGTGCAATTTTGAACCTAACTTGGTCTATTGGCTTCTTTACCTAACGAAACATTGTCCAAAAGCTAAACTAGCAAGTTAAGACTTCTAAGAAAACTAAATAGAGTATAACGGTCTATTTTGATGCCTTAGGAATGCTCAATTATATGCATGGACAAGTTTTTCACGTTTCGTGCAATTTTGAACTTAACTTGGTCTATTGGCTTCTTTACCTAACGAAACGATCTCCAAAAGCTAAAGTAGCAAGTTAAGACTTCGAAGAACACTAAATAGAGTATAACGGTCCATTTTCATGCCTTTGGAATGCTCAATTCTCTGCATCGACAAGTTTTTCATGTTTCGTGCAATTTTGAACCTAACTTTGTCTATTGGCCTCTTTACCTAACGAAACGTTATCCAGAAGCTAAACTGGCAAGTTAAGACTTCTAAGAACACTAAATAGAGTATAACGTCTATTTTGATGCCTTAGGAATGCTCAATTATATGCATGGACAAGTTTTTCACGTTTCGTGCAATTTTGAACTTAACTTGGTCTATTGGCTTCTTTACCTAACGAAACGATCACCAAAAGCTAAAGTAGCAAGTTAAGACTTCGAAGAACACTAAATAGAGTATAACGGTCCATTTTCATGCCTTAGGAATGCTCAATTCTATGCATCGACAAGTTTTTCATGTTTCGTGCAATTTTGAACCTAACTTTGTCTATTGGCCTCTTTACCTAACGAAACGTTATCCAGAAGCTAAACTGGCAAGTTAAGACTTCTAAGAACACTAAATAGAGTATAACGGTCTATTTTGATGCCTTAGGAATGCTCAATTCTATGCATGGACAAGTTTTTCACGTTTCTCGCAATTTTGAACTTAACTTGGTCTATTGGCTTCTTTACCTAACAAAACGATGTCCAAAAGCTAAAGTAGCAAGTTAAGACTTTGAAGAACAGTAAATAGAGTATAACGGTCCATTTTCATGCCTTAGGAATGCTCAATTCTATGCAGTGACAAGTTTTTCATGTTTCGTGCAATTTTGAACCTAACTTGGTCCATTGGCTTCTTTACCTAACGAAACGTTATCCAAAAGCTAAACTAGCAAGTTAAGACTTCTAAGAACACTAAATAGAGTATAACGGTCTATTTTGATGCCTTAGGAATGCTCAATTCTATGCATGGACAAGTTTTTCACGTTTCGTGCAATTTTGAACTTAACTTGGTCTATTGGCTTCTTTACCTAACGAAACGATGTCCAAAAGCTAAACTAGCAAGTTAAGACTTCGAAGAACACTAAATAGAGTATAACGGTCCATTTTCATGCCTTAGGAATGCTCAATTCTATGCATCGACAAGTTTTTCATGTTTCGTGCAATTTTGAACCTAACTTGGTCTATTGGCTTCTTTACCTAACGAAACGTTATCCAAAAGCTAAACTAGCAAGTTAAGACTTCGAAGAACACTAAATAGAGTATAAAGGTCTATTTTGATGCCTTAGGAATGCTCAATTCTATGCATGGACAAGTTTTTCACGTTTCTCGCAATTTTGAACTTAACTTGGTCTATTGGCTTCTTTACCTAACAAAACGATGTCCAAAAGCTAAAGTAGCAAGTTAAGACTTTGAAGAACAGTAAATAGAGTATAACGGTCCATTTTCATGCCTTAGGAATGCTCAATTCTATGCAGTGACAAGTTTTTCATGTTTCGTGCAATTTTGAACCTAACTTGGTCCATTGGCTTCTTTACTTAACGAAACGTTATCCAAAAGCTAAACTAGCAAGTTAAGACTTCTAAGAACACTAAATAGAGTATAACGGTCTATTTTGATGCCTTACGAATGCTCAATTCTATGCATGGACAAGTTTTTCACGTTTCGTGGAATTTTCAACTTAACTTGGTCTATTGGCTTCTTTACCTAACGAAACGATGTCCAAAATCTAAACTAGAAGGTTAAGACTTCTAAGAACACTGAATAGAGTGTAATGGTCTATTTTGATGCCTTAGGAATGCTCAATTCCATGCATGGACAAGTTTTTCACGTTTCGTGCAATTTTGAACTTAACTTGGTCTATTGGCTTATTTACGTAACGAAACGATGTCCAAAAGCTAAACTAGCAAGTTAAGACTTTGAAGAACACGAAATAGAGTATAACGGTCCATTTTCATGCCTTAGGAATGCTCAATTCTATGCAGGAACAAGTTTTTCATGTTTCGTGCAATTTTGAACTTAACTTGGTCTATTGGCTGTTTGACCTAACGAAACGATGTCCAAAAGCTAAACTAGCAAGTTAAGACTTCCAAGAACACTAAATAGAGTATAACGGTCTATTTTGATGCCTTAGGAATGCTCAATTCTATGCATAGACAAGTTTTTCACGTTTCGCACAATTTTGAACTTCACTTGGTCTATTGGCTTCTTTACCTAACAAAACGATGTCCAAAAGCTAAACTAGCAATTTAAGACTTCGAAGAACAGTAAATAGACTATAACGGTCCATTTTCATGCCTTAGGAATGCTCAATTCTATGCATAGACAAGTTTTTCATGTTTCATTCAATTTTGAACCTAACTTGGTCCATTGGCTTCTTTACCTAACGAAACGATGTCCAAAAGCTAAACTAGCAAGTTAAGACTTCCAAGAACACTAAATAGAGTATAACGGTCTATTTTGATGCCTTAGGAATGCTCAATTCTATGCATGGACAAGTTTTTCACGTTTCGCGCAATTTTGAACTTCACTTGGTCTATTGGCTTCTTTACCTAACGAAACGATGTCCAAAAGGTAAACTAGCAAGTTAAGACTTCGAAGAACACGAAATAGAGTATAACGGTCCATTTTCATGCCTTAGGAATGCTCAATTCTATGCATAGACAAGTTTTTCATGTTTCGTGCAATTTTCAACCTAACTTGGTCTATTGGCTTCTTTACCTAACGAAACGTTGTCCAAAAGCTAAACTAGCAAGTTAAGACTTCTAAGAAAACTAAATAGAGTATAACGGTCTATTTTTTTGCCTTAGGAATGCTCAATTATATGCATGGACAAGTTTTTCACGTTTTGTGCAATTTTGAACATAACTTGGTTTATTGGCTTCTTTACCTAACGAAACGATGTCCAAAAGCTAAACTAGCAAGTTAAGACTTCGAAGAACACTAAATAGAGTATAACGGTCCATTTTCATGCCTTAGGAATGCTCAACTCTATGCATCGACAAGTTTTTCATGTTTCATGCAATTTTGAACCTAACTTGGTCAATTGGCCTCTTTACCTAACGAAACGTTATCCAAAAGCTAAACTGGCAATTTAAGACTTCTAAGAACACTAAATAGAGTATAATGGTCTATTTTGATGCCTTAGGAATGCTCAATTCTATGCAGGGACAAGTTTTTCATGTTTGGTGCAATTTTGAACTTAACGTGGTCTATTGCCTTCTTTACCTAACGAAACGATGTCCAAAAGCTAAACTAGCAAGTTAAGACTTCGAAGAACACGAAATAGAGTATAACGTTAATTTTCATGCCTTAGGAATGCTCAATTCTATGCATGGACAAGTTTTTCATGTTTCGTGCAATTTTGAACTTAACTTGGTCTATTGGCTTCTTTAACTAACGAAACGATATCCAAAAGCTAAACTTGCAAGTTAAGACTTCGAAGAACAGTAAATAGAGTATAACGGTCCATTTTCATGCCTTAGGAATGCTCAATTCTATGCATAGACAAGTTTTTCATGTTTCGTGCAATTTTGAACCTAACTTGGTCTATTGGCTTCTTTACCTAACGAAACGTTGTCCAAAAGCTAAACTAGCAAGTTAAGACTTCTAAGAAAACTAAATAGAGTATAACGGTCTATTTTGTTGCCTTAGGAATGCTCAATTATATGCATGGACAAGTTTTTCATGTTTCGTGCAATTTTGAACCTAACTTGGTCTATTGGCTTCTTTACCTAACGAAACGATGTCCAAAAGCTAAACTAGCAAGTTAAAACTTCCAAGAACACTAAATAGAGTATAACGGTCTATTTTGATGCCTTAGGAATGCTCAATTCTATGCATGGACAAGTTTTTCACGTTTCGTGCAATTTTGAACTTAACTTGGTCTATTGGCTTCTTTACCTAACAAAACGATGTCCAAAAGCTAAACTAGCAAGTTAAGACTTCGAAGAACACTAAATAGAGTATAACGGTCCATTTTCATGCCTTAGGAATGCTCAATTCTATGCATAGACAAGTTTTTCATGTTTCGTGCAATTTTGAACCTAACTTGGTCCATTGGCTTCTTTACCTAACGAAACGTTATCCAAAAGCTAAACTAGCAAGTTAAGACTTCTAAGAACACTAAATAGAGTATAACGGTCTATTTTGATGCCTTAGGAATGCTCAATTCTATGCATGGACAAGTTTTTCACGTTTCGTGGAATTTTGAACTTAACTTGGTCTATTGGCTTCTTTACCTAACGAAACGATGTCCAAAATCTAAACTAGAAGGTTAAGACTTCTAAGAACACTAAATAGAGTATAATGGTCTATTTTGATGCCTTAGGAATGCTCAATTCTATGCATGGACAAGTTTTTCACGTTTCGTGCAATTTTGAACTTAACTTGGTCTATTGGCTTATTTACCTAACGAAACGATGTCCAAAAGCTAAACTAGCAAGTTAAGACTTTGAAGAACACGAAATAGAGTATAACGGTCCATTTTCATGCCTTAGGAATGCTCAATTCTATGCATGGACAAGTTTTTCATGTTTGGTGCAATTTTGAACTTAACTTGGTCTATTGGCTTCTTTAGCTAACGAAACGATGTCCAAAAGCTAAACTAGCAAGTTAAGACTTCCAAGAACACTAAATAGAGTATAACGGTCTATTTTGATGCCTTAGGAATGCTCAATTCTATGCATGGACAAGTTTTTCATGTTTCACGCAATTTTGAACTTAACTTGGTCTATTGGCTTCTTTACCTAACAAAACGATGTCCAAAAGCTAAACTAGCAAGTTAAGACTTCGAAGAACACTAAATAGAGTATAACGGTCCATTTTCATGCCTTAGGAATGCTCAATTCTATGCATAGACAAGTTTTTCATGTTTCGTGCAATTTTGAACCTAACTTGGTCCATTGGCTTCTTTACCTAACGAAACGATGTCCAAAAGCTAAACTAGCAAGTTAAGACTTCTAAGAACACTAAATAGAGTATAACGGTCTATTTTGATGCCTTAGGAATGCTCAATTCTATGCATGGACAAGTTTTTCACGTTTCGTACAATTTTGAACTTAACTTGGTCTATTGGCTTCTTTACCTAACGAAATGATGTCCAAAAGCTAAACCAGCAAGTTAAGACTTCTAAGAACACTAAATAGAGTATAACGGTCTATTTTTATGCCTTGGGAATTCTCAATTGTACGCATGGACAAGTTTTTAACGTTTCGTTCGATTTTGAACTTAACTTAGTCTATTGGCTTATTTACCTAACGAAACGATGTCCAAAAGCTAAACTAGCAAGTTAAGACTTTGAAGAACACGAAATAGAGTATAACGGTCCATTTTCATGCCTTAGGAATGCTCAATTCTATGCATGGACAAGTTTTTCACGTTTCGCGCAATTTTGAACTTCACTTGGTCTATTGGCTTCTTTGCCTAACAAAACGATGTCCAAAAGCAAAACTAGCAAGTTAAGACTTCGAAGAACAGTAAATAGACTATAACGGTCCATTTTCATGCCTTAGGAATGCTCAATTCTATGCATAGACAAGTTTTTCATGTTTCGTGCAATTTTGAACCTAACTTGGTCCATTGGCTTCTTTACCTAACGAAACGTTATCCAAAAGCTAAACTAGCAAGTTAAGACTTCTAAGAACACTAAATAGAGTATAACGGTCTATTTTGATGCCTTAGGAATGCTCAATTCTATGCATGGACAAGTTTTTCAAGTTTCGTGCAATTTTGAACTTAACTTGGTCTATTGGCTTCTTTACCTAACGAAACGATGTCCAAAATCTAAACTAGAAGGTTAAGACTTCTAAGAACACTAAATAGAGTATAATGGTCTATTTTGATGCCTTAGGAATGCTCAATTCTATGCATGGACAAGTTTTTCACGTTTCGTGCAATTTTGAACTTAACTTGGTCTGTTGGCTTCTTTACCTAACGAAACGATGTCCAAACGCTAAACTAGCAAGTTAAGACTTCTAAGAACACTAAATAGAGTATAACGGTCTATTTTTATGCCTTAGGAATTCTCAATTCTACGCATGGACAAGTTTTTCACGTTTCATTCGATTTTGAACTTAACTTAGTCTATTGGCTTCTTTACCTAACGAAACGATGTCCAAAAGCTAAACTAGCAAGTTAAGACTTTGAAGAACACGAAATAGAGTATAACGGTCCATTTTCAAGCCTTAGGAATGCTCAATTCTATGCACAGACAAGTTTTTCATCTTTCGTGCAATTTTGAACCTAACTTGGTCTATTGGCTTCTTTACCTAACGAAACGTTGTCCAAAAGCTAAACTAGCAAGTTAAGACTTCTAAGAAAACTAAATAGAGTATAACGGTCTATTTTGTTGCCTTAGGAATGCTCAATTAGATGCATGGACAAGTTTTTCACGTTTCGTGCAATTTTGAACTTAACTTGGTCTATTGGCTTCTTTACCAAACGAAACGATGTCCAAAAGCTAAACCAGCAAGTTAAGACTTCTAAGAACACTAAATAGAGTATAACGGTCTATTTTTATGCCTTAGGAATGCTCAATTCTATGCATGGACAAGTTTTTCACGTTTCGTTCGAATTTTGAACTTAACTTAGGTCTATTGGCTTCTTTACCTAACGAAACGATGTCCAAAAGCTAAACTAGCAAGTTAAGACTTCGAAGAACACTAAATAGAGTATAACGGTCCATTTTCATGCCTTAGGAATGCTCAATTCTATGCATGGACAAGTTTTTCATGTTTCGTGCAATTTTGAACTTAACTTGGTCTATTGGCTTCTTTACCTAACGAAACGATGTCCAAAAGCTAAACTAGCAAGTTAAGACTTCCAAGAACACTAAATAGAGTATAACGGTCTATTTTGATGCCTTAGGAATGCTCAATTCTATGCATGGACAAGTTTTTCACGTTTCACGCAATTTTGAACTTAACTTGGTCTATTGGCTTCTTTACCTAACAAAACGATGTCCAAAAGCTAAACTAGCAAGTTAAGACTTCGAAGAACACTAAATAGAGTATAACGGTCCATTTTCATGCCTTAGGAATGCTCAATTCTATGCATGGACAAGTTTTTCATGTTTCGTGCAATTTTGAACTTAACTTGGTCTATTGGCTTCTTTACCTAACGAAACGATGTCCAAAAGCTAAACTAGCAAGTTAAGACTTCTAAGAACACTAAATAGAGTATAACGGTCTATTTTGATGCCTTAGGAATGCTCAATTCTATGCATGGACAAGTTTTTCACGTTTCGTGCAATTTTGAACTTAACTTGGTCTATTGGCTTCTTTACCTAACGAAACGATGTCCAAAAGCTAAACTAGCAAGTTAAGACTTCGAAGAACACTAAATAGAGTATAACGGTCCTATTTTCATGCCTTAGGAATGCTCAATTCTATGCATGGACAAGTTTTTCACGTTTCGTGCAATTTTGAACTTAACTTGGTCTATTGGCTTCTTTACCTAACGAAACGATGTCCAAAAGCTAAACTAGCAAGTTAAGACTTCTAAGAACACTAAATAGAGTATAACGGTCTATTTTTATGCCTTAGGAATTCTCAATTCTATGCATGGACAAGTTTTTCACGTTTCGTTCGATTTTGAACTTAACTTAGTCTATTGGCTTCTTTACCTAACGAAACGATGTCCAAAAGCTAAACTAGCAAGTTAGGACTTCGAAGAACACGAAATAGAGTATAACGGGCCATTTTCATGCCTTAGGAATGCTCAATTCTATGCATAGACAAGTTTTTCATGTTTCGTGCAATTTTAAACCTAACTTGGTCTATTGGCTTCTTTACCTAACGAAACGATGTCCAAAAGCTAAACTAGCAAGTTAAGACTTTGAAGAACACGAAATAGAGTATAACGGTCCATTTTCATGCCTTAGGAATGCTCAATTCTATGCATGGACAAGTTTTTCATGTTTCGTGCAATTTTGAACTTAACTTGGTCTATTGGCTGCTTGACCTAACGAAACGATGTCCAAAAGCTAAACTAGCAAGTTAAGACTTTCAAGAACACTAAATAGAGTATAACGGTCTATTTTGATGCCTTAGGAATGCTCAATTCTATGCATAGACAAGTTTTTCATGTTTCGCGCAATTTTGAACTTCACTTGGTCTATTGGCTTCTTTACCTAACAAAACTATGTCCAAAAGCTAAACTAGCAAGTTAAGACTTCGAAGAACAGTAAATAGACTATAACGGTCCATTTTCATGCCTTAGGAATGCTCAATTCTATGCATAGACAAGTTTTTCATGTTTCATGCAAATTTGAACCTAACTTGGTCCATTGGCTTCTTTACCTAACGAAACGATGTCCAAAAGCTAAACTAGCAAGTTAAGACTTCCAAGAACACTAAATAGAGTATAACGGTCTATTTTGATGCCTTAGGAATGCTCAATTCTATGCATGGACAAGTTTTTCACGTTTCGTACAATTTTGAACTTAACTTGGTCTATTGGCTTCTTTACCTAACGAAATGATGTCCAAAAGCTAAACCAGCAAGTTAAGACTTCTAAGAACACTAAATAGAGTATAACGGTCTATTTTTATGCCTTAGGAATGCTCAATTCTATGCATGGACAAGTTTTTCACGTTTCGTTCGAATTTTGAACTTAACTTAGGTCTATTGGCTTCTTTACCTAACGAAACGATGTCCAAAAGCTAAACTAGCAAGTTAAGACTTCTGAAGAACACTAAATAGAGTATAACGGTCCTATTTTGATGCCTTAGGAATGCTCAATTCTATGCATGGACAAGTTTTTCACGTTTCGTGCAATTTTGAACTTAACTTGGTCTATTGGCTTCTTTACCTAACAAAACGATGTCCAAAAGCTAAACTAGCAAGTTAAGACTTCGAAGAACACTAAATAGAGTATAACGGTCCATTTTCATGCCTTAGGAATGCTCAATTCTATGCATAGACAAGTTTTTCATGTTTCGTGCAATTTTGAACCTAACTTGGTCCATTGGCTTCTTTACCTAACGAAACGTTATCCAAAAGCTAAACTAGCAAGTTAAGACTTCGAAGAACACTAAATAGAGTATAACGGTCCATTTTCATGCCTTAGGAATGCTCAATTCTATGCATGGACAAGTTTTTCATGTTTCGTGCAATTTTGAACTTAACTTGGTCTATTGGCTTCTTTACCTAACGAAACGATGTCCAAAAGCTAAACTAGCAAGTTAAGACTTCTAAGAACACTAAATAGAGTATAACGGTCTATTTTGATGCCTTAGGAATGCTCAATTCTATGCATGGACAAGTTTTTCATGTTTCGTGCAATTTTGAACTTAACTTGGTCTATTGGCTTCTTTACCTAACGAAACGATGTCCAAAAGCTAAACTAGCAAGTTAAGACTTCTAAGAACACTAAATAGAGTATAACGGTCTATTTTTATGCCTTAGGAATGCTCAATTCTACTGCATGGACAAGTTTTTCACGTTTCGTTCGAATTTTGAACTTAACTTAGTCTATTGGCTTCTTTACCTAACGAAACGATGTCCAAAAGCTAAACTAGCAAGTTAAGACTTCGAAGAACACTAAATAGAGTATAACGGTCCATTTTCATGCCTTAGGAATGCTCAATTCTATGCATGGACAAGTTTTTCATGTTTCGTGCAATTTTGAACTTAACTTGGTCTATTGGCTTCTTTACCTAACGAAACGATGTCCAAAAGCTAAACTAGCAAGTTAAGACTTCCAAGAACACTAAATAGAGTATAACGGTCTATTTTGATGCCTTAGGAATGCTCAATTCTATGCATGGACAAGTTTTTCACGTTTCGCGCAATTTTGAACTTAACTTGGTCTATTGGCTTCTTTACCTAACAAAACGATGTCCAAAAGCTAAACTAGCAAGTTAAGACTTCGAAGAACACTAAATAGAGTATAACGGTCCATTTTCATGCCTTAGGAATGCTCAATTCTATGCATAGACAAGTTTTTCATGTTTCGTGCAATTTTGAACCTAACTTGGTCCATTGGCTTCTTTACCTAACGAAACGTTATCCAAAAGCTAAACTAGCAAGTTAAGACTTCTAAGAACACTAAATAGAGTATAACGGTCTATTTTGATGCCTTAGGAATGCTCAATTCTATGCATGGACAAGTTTTTCACGTTTCGTGCAATTTTGAACTTAACTTGGTCTATTGGCTTCTTTACCTAACGAAACGATGTCCAAAATCTAAACTAGAAGGTTAAGACTTCTAAGAACACTAAATAGAGTATAATGGTCTATTTTGATGCCTTAGGAATGCTCAATTCTATGCATGGACAAGTTTTTCACGTTTCGTGCAATTTTGAACTTAACTTGGTCTATTGGCTTCTTTACCTAACGAAACGATGTCCAAAAGCTAAACTAGCAAGTTAAGACTTCTAAGAACACTAAATAGAGTATAACGGTCTATTTTTATGCCTTAGGAATTCTCAATTCTACGCATGGACAAGTTTTTCACGTTTCGTTCGATTTTGAACTTAACTTAGTCTATTGGCTTCTTTACCTAACGAAACGATGTCCAAAAGCTAAACTAGCAAGTTAAGACTTCGAAGAACACGAAATAGAGTATAACGGTCCATTTTCATGCCTTAGGAATGCTCAATTCTATGCATAGACAAGTTTTTCATGTTTCGTGCAATTTTGAACCTAACTTGGTCTATTGGCTTCTTTACCTAACGAAACGTTGTCCAAAAGCTAAACTAGCAAGTTAAGACTTCTAATAACACTAAATAGTGTATAACGGTCTATTTTGTTGCCTTAGGAATGCTCAATTATATGCATGGACAAGTTTTTCACGTTTCGTGCAATTTTGAACTTAACTTGGTCTATTGGCTTCTTTACCTAACGAAACGATGTCCAAAAGCTAAACTAGCAAGTTAAGACTTCCAAGAACACTAAATAGAGTATAACGGTCTATTTTGATGCCTTAGGAATGCTCAATTCTATGCATGCACAAGTTTTTCACGTTTCGCGCAATTTTGAACTTAACTTGGTCTATTGGCTTCTTTACCTAATGAAACGATGTCCCAAATCTAAACTAGCAAGTTAAGACTTCGAAGAACACTAAATAGAGTATAACGGTCTATTTTCATGCCTTAGGAATGCTCAATTCTATGCATAGACAAGTTTTTCATGTTTCGTGCAATTTTGAACCTAACTTGGTCTATTGGCTTCTTTACCTAACGAAACGTTATCCAAAAGCTAAACTAGCAAGTTAAGACTTCTAAGAACACTAAATAGAGTATAACGGTCTATTTTGATGCCTTAGGAATGCTCAATTCTATGCATGGACAAGTTTTTCACGTTTCGTGCAATTTTGAACTTAACTTGGTCTATTGGCTTCTTTACCTAACGAAACGATGTCCAAAATCTAAACTAGAAGGTTAAGACTTCTAAGAACACTAAATAGAGTATAATGGTCTATTTTGATGCCTTAGGAATGCTCAATTCTATGCATGGACAAGTTTTTCATGTTTCGTGCAATTTTGAACTTAACTTGGTCTATTGGCTTCTTTACCTAACGAAACGATGTCCAAAAGCTAAACTAGCAAGTTAAGACTTCTAAGAACACTAAATAGAGTATAATGGTCTATTTTTATGCCTTAGGAATGCTCAATTCTATGCATGGACAAGTTTTTCACGTTTCGTGCAATTTTGAACTTAACTTGGTCTATTGGCTTCTTTACCTAACGAAACGATGTCCAAAAGCTAAACTAGCAAGTTAAGACTTCCAAGAACACTAAATAGAGTATAACGGTCCATTTTCATGCCTTAGGAATGCTCCATTCTATGCATAGACAAGTTTTTCATGTTTCGTGCAATTTTGAACCTAACTTGGTCCATTGGCTTCTTTACCTAACGAAACGTATGTCCAAAAGCTAAACTAGCAAGTTAAGACTTCTAAGAACACTAAATAGAGTATAACGGTCTATTTTGATGCCTTAGGAATGCTCAATTCTATGCATGGACAAGTTTTTCACGTTTCGTGCAATTTTGAACCTAACTTGGTCTATTGGCTTCTTTACCTAACAAAACGATGTCCAATAGCTAAACTAGCAAGTTAAGACTTCTAAGAACACTAAATAGAGTATAACGGTCTATTTTTATGCCTTAGGAATGCTCAATTCTATGCATGGACAAGTTTTTCACGTTTCGTTCGAATTTTGAACTTAACTTGGTCTATTGGCTTCTTTACCTAACGAAACGATGTCCAAAAGCTAAACTAGCAAGTTAAGACTTCTGAAGAACACTAAATAGAGTATAACGGTCCATTTTCATGCCTTAGGAATGCTCAATTCTATGCATGGACAAGTTTTTCATGTTTCGTGCAATTTTGAACTTAACTTGGTCTATTGGCTTCTTTACCTAACGAAACGATGTCCAAAAGCTAAACTAGCAAGTTAAGACTTCTAAGAACACTAAATAGAGTATAACGGTCTATTTTGATGCCTTAGGAATGCTCAATTCTATGCATGGACAAGTTTTTCACGTTTCGTGCAATTTTGAACTTAACTTGGTCTATTGGCTTCTTTACCTAACGAAACGATGTCCAAAAGCTAAACTAGCAAGTTAAGACTTCGAAGAACACTAAATAGAGTATAACGGTCCATTTTCATGCCTTAGGAATGCTCAATTCTATGCATAGACAAGTTTTTCATGTTTCGTGCAATTTTGAACCTAACTTGGTCCATTGGCTTCTTTACCTAACGAAACGATTATCCAAAAGCTAAACTAGCAAGTTAAGACTTCTAAGAACACTAAATAGAGTATAACGGTCTATTTTGATGCCTTAGGAATGCTCAATTCTATGCATGGACAAGTTTTTCACGTTTCGTGCAATTTTGAACTTAACTTGGTCTATTGGCTTCTTTACCTAACGAAACGATGTCCAAAATCTAAACTAGAAGGTTAAGACTTCTAAGAACACTAAATAGAGTATAATGGTCTATTTTGATGCCTTAGGAATGCTCAATTCTATGCATGGACAAGTTTTTCACGTTTCGTGCAATTTTGAACTTAACTTGGTCTATTGGCTTCTTTACCTAACGAAACGATGTCCAAAAGCTAAACTAGCAAGTTAAGACTTCTAAGAACACTAAATAGAGTATAACGGTCTATTTTTATGCCTTAGGAATGCTCAATTCTATGCATGGACAAGTTTTTCACGTTTCGTGCAATTTTGAACTTAACTTGGTCTATTGGCTTCTTTACCTAACGAAACGATGTCCAAAAGCTAAACTAGCAAGTTAAGACTTCGAAGAACACTAAATAGAGTATAACGGTCCATTTTCATGCCTTAGGAATGCTCAATTCTATGCATCGACAAGTTTTTCATGTTTCGTGCAATTTTGAACTTAACTTGGTCTATTGGCTTCTTTACCTAACGAAACGATGTCCAAAAGCTAAACTAGCAAGTTAAGACTTCTAAGAACACTAAATAGAGTATAACGGTCTATTTTTATGCCTTAGGAATGCTCAATTCTATGCATGGACAAGTTTTTCACGTTTCGTGCAATTTTGAACTTAACTTGGTCTATTGGCTTCTTTACCTAACGAAACGATGTCCAAAAGCTAAACTAGCAAGTTAAGACTTCTGAAGAACACTAAATAGAGTATAACGGTCCATTTTCATGCCTTAGGAATGCTCAATTCTATGCATGGACAAGTTTTTCATGTTTCGTGCAATTTTGAACTTAACTTGGTCTATTGGCTTCTTTACCTAACGAAACGATGTCGAAAAGCTAAACTAGCAAGTTAAGACTTCTAAGAACACTAAATAGAGTATAACGGTCTATTTTGATGCCTTAGTAATGCTCAATTCTATGCATGGACAAGTTTTTCACGTTTCGTGCAATTTTGAACTTAACTTGGTCTATTGGCTTCTTTACCTAACGAAACGATGTCCAAAAGCTAAACTAGCAAGTTAAGACTTCGAAGAACACTAAATAGAGTATAACGGTCCATTTTCATGCCTTAGGAATGCTCAATTCTATGCATAGACAAGTTTTTCATGTTTCGTGCAATTTTGAACCTAACTTGGTCCATTGGCTTCTTTACCTAACGAAACGATATCCAAAAGCTAAACTAGCAAGTTAAGACTTCTAAGAACACTAAATAGAGTATAACGGTCTATTTTGATGCCTTAGGAATGCTCAATTCTATGCATGGACAAGTTTTTCACGTTTCGTGCAATTTTGAACTTAACTTGGTCTATTGGCTTCTTTACCTAACGAAACGATGTCCAAAATCTAAACTAGAAGGTTAAGACATCTAAGAACACTAAATAGAGTATAATAGTCTATTTTGATGCCTTAGGAATGCTCAATTCTATGCATGGACAAGTTTTTCACGTTTCGTGCAATTTTGAACTTAACTTGGTCTATTGGCTTCTTTACCTAACAAAACGATGTCCAAAAGCTAAACTAGCAAGTTAAGACTTCTAAGAACACTAAATAGAGTATAATGGTCTATTTTTATGCCTTAGGAATGCTCAATTCTATGCATGGACAAGTTTTTCACGTTTCGTGCAATTTTGAACTTAACTTGGTCTATTGGCTTCTTTACCTAACGAAACGATGTCCAAAAGCTAAACTAGCAAGTTAAGACTTCGAAGAACACTAAATAGAGTATAACGGTCCATTTTCATGCCTTAGGAATGCTCAATTCTATGCATAGACAAGTTTTTCATGTTTCGTGCAATTTTGAACCTAACTTGGTCCATTGGCTTCTTTACCTAACGAAACGTTATCCAAAGGCTAAACTAGCAAGTTAAGACTTCTAAGAACACTAAATAGAGTATAACGGTCTATTTTGATGCCTTAGGAATGCTCAATTCTATGCATGGACAAGTTTTTCACGTTTCGTGGAATTTTGAACTTAACTTGGTCTATTGGCTTCTTTACCTAACGAAACGATGTCCAAAATCTAAACTAGAAGGTTAAGACTTCTAAGAACACTAAATAGAGTATAATGGTCTATTTTGATGCCTTAGGAATGCTCAATTCTATGCATGGACAAGTTTTTCACGTTTCGTGCAATTTTGAACTTAACTTGGTCTATTGGCTTCTTTACCTAACGAAACGATGTCCAAAAGCTAAACTAGCAAGTTAAGACTTCTAAGAACACTAAATAGAGTATAACGGTCTATTTTTATGCCTTAGGAATTCTCAATTCTACGCATGGACAAGTTTTTCATGTTTCGTTCGATTTTGAACTTAACTTAGTCTATTGGCTTCTTTACCTAACAAAACGATGTCCAGAAGCTAAACTAGCAAGTTAAGACTTCGAAGAACACGAGATAGAGTATAACGGTCCATTTTCATGCCTTAGGAATGCTCAATTCTATGCATAGACAAGTTTTTCATGTTTCGTGCAATTTTGAACCTAACTTGGTCTATTGGCTTCTTTACCTAACGAAACGTTGTCCAAAAGCTAAACTAGCAAGTTAAGACTTCTAAGAAAACTAAATAGAGTATAACGGTCTATTTTGTTGCCTTAGGAATGCTCAATTATATGCATGGACAAGTTTTTCACGTTTCGTGCAATTTTGAACTTAACTTGGTCTATTGGCTTCTTTACCTAACGAAACGATGTCCAAAAGCTAAACTAGCAAGTTAAGACTTCGAAGAACACTAAATAGAGTATAACGGTCCATTTTAATGCCTTAGGAATGCTCAATTCTATGCATCGACAAGTTTTTCATGTTTCGTGCAATTTTGAACCTAACTTGGTCTATTGGCTTCTTTACCTAACGAAACGATGTCCAAAAGCTAAACTAGCAAGTTAAGACTTCTAAGAACACTAAATAGAGTATAATGGTCTATTTTTATGCCTTAGGAATGCTCAATTCTACTGCATGGACAAGTTTTTCACGTTTCGTTGAATTTTGAACTTAACTTGAGTCTATTGGCTTCTTTACCTAACGAAACGATGTCCAAAAGCTAAACTAGCAAGTTAAGACTTCTGAAGAACACGAAATAGAGTATAACGGTCCATTTTCATGCCTTAGGAATGCTCAATTCTATGCATAGACAAGTTTTTCATGTTTCGTGCAATTTTGAACCTAACTTGGTCTATTGGCTTCTTTACCTAACGAAACGTTGTCCAAAAGCTAAACTAGCAAGTTAAGACTTCTAAGAACACTAAATAGAGTATAACGGTCTATTTTGTATGCCTTAGGAATGCTCAATTATATTGCATGGACTAAGTTTTTCACGTTTCGTGCAATTTTGAACTTAACTTGGTCTATTGGCTTCTTTACCTAACGAAACGATGTCCAAAAGCTAAACTAGCAAGTTAAGACTTCGAAGAACACGAAATAGAGTATAACGGTCCATTTTCATGCCTTAGGAATGCTCAATTCTATGCATAGACAAGTTTTTCATGTTTCGTGCAATTTTCAACCTAACTTGGTCCATTGGCTTCTTTACCTAACGAAACATTATCCAAAAGCTAAACTAGCAAGTTAAGACTTCTAAGAACACTAAATAGAGTATAACGGTCTATTTTGATGCCTTAGGAATGCTCAATTCTATGCATGGACAAGTTTTTCACGTTTCGTGGAATTTTGAACATAACTTGGTCTATTGGCTTCTTTACCTAACGAAACGATGTCCAAAATCTAACCTAGAAGGTTAAGACTTCTAAGAACACTAAATAGAGTATAATGGTCTATTTTGATGCCTTAGGAATGCTCAATTCTATGCATGGACAAGTTTTTCACGTTTCGTGCAATTTTGAACTTAACTTGGTCTATTGGCTTCTTTACCTAACGAAACGATGTCCAAAAGCTAAACTAGCAAGTTAAGACTTCTAAGAACACTAAATAGAGTATAACGGTCTATTTTTATGCCTTAGGAATTCTCAATTCTACGCATGGACAAGTTTTTCACGTTTCGTTCGATTTTGAACTTAACTTAGTCTATTGGCTTCTTTACCTAACGAAACGATGTCCAAAAGCTAAACTAGCAAGTTAAGACTTCGAAGAACACGAAATAGAGTATAACGGTCCATTTTCATGCCTTAGGAATGCTCAATTCTATGCATAGACAAGTTTTTCATGTTTCGTGCAATTTTGAACCTAACTTGGTCTATTGGCTTCTTTACCTAACGAAACGTTGTCCAAAAGCTAAACTAGCAAGTTAAGACTTCTAAGAAAACTAAATAGAGTATAACGGTCTATTTTGTTGCCTTAGGAATGCTCAATTATCTGCATGGACAAGTTTTTCACGTTTCGTGAAATTTTGAACTTAACTTGGTCTATTGGCTTCTTTACCTAACGAAACGATGTCCAAAAGCTAAACTAGCAAGTTAAGACTTCGAAGAACACTAAATAGAGTATAACGGTCCATTTTAATGCCTTAGGAATGCTCAATTCTATGCATCGACAAGTTTTTCATGTTTCGTGCAATTTTGAACCTAACTTGGTCCATTGGCTTCTTTACCTAACGAAACGATGTCCAAAAGCTAAACTAGCAAGTTAAGACTTCTAAGAACACTAAATAGAGTATAATGGTCTATTTTTATGCCTTAGGAATGCTCAATTCTATGCATGGACAAGTTTTTCACGTTTCGTTGCAATTTTGAACTTAACTTGAGTCTATTGGCTTCTTTACCTAACGAAACGATGTCCAAAAGCTAAACTAGCAAGTTAAGACTTCTGAAGAACACTAAATAGAGTATAACGGTCCATTTTCATGCCTTAGGAATGCTCAATTCTATGCATAGACAAGTTTTTCATGTTTC
Organism: Tripterygium wilfordii; assembly: GCF_013401445.1. Classification (NCBI taxonomy): domain Eukaryota; kingdom Viridiplantae; phylum Streptophyta; class Magnoliopsida; order Celastrales; family Celastraceae; genus Tripterygium; species Tripterygium wilfordii. The sequence continues at coordinate 6,382,335 of NC_052236.1, forward strand.
GTGCAATTTTGAACCTAACTTGGTCTATTGGCTTCTTTACCTAACGAAACGTTGTCCAAAAGCTAAACTAGCAAGTTAAGACTTCTAAGAACACTAAATAGAGTATAACGGTCTATTTTGATTGCCTTAGGAATGCTTCAATTCTATTGCATGGACAAGTTTTTCACGTTTCGTGCAATTTTGAACTTAACTTGGTCTATTGGCTTCTTTACCTAACGAAACGATGTCCAAAAGCTAAACTAGCAAGTTAAGACTTTGAAGAACACGAAATAGAGTATAACGGTCCATTTTCATGCCTTAGGAATGCTCAATTCTATGCATAGACAAGTTTTTCATGTTTCGTGCAATTTTCAACCTAACTTGGTCCATTGGCTTCTTTACCTAACGAAACATTATCCAAAAGCTAAACTAGCAAGTTAAGACTTCTAAGAACACTAAATAGAGTATAACGGTCTATTTTGATGCCTTGGGAATGCTCAATTCTATGCATGGACAAGTTTTTCACGTTTCGTGGAATTTTGAACATAACTTGGTCTATTGGCTTCTTTACCTAACGAAACGATGTCCAAAATCTAACCTAGAAGGTTAAGACTTCTAAGAACACTAAATAGAGTATAATGGTCTATTTTGATGCCTTAGGAATGCTCAATTCTATGCATGGACAAGTTTTTCACGTTTTGTGCAATTTTGAACTTAACTTGGTCTATTGGCTTCTTTACCTAACGAAACGATGTCCAAAAGCTAAACTAGCAAGTTATGACTTCTAAGAACACTAAATAGAGTATAACGGTCTATTTTTATGTGTTAGGAATTCTCAATTCTAAGCATGGACAAGTTTTTCACGTTTCATTCGATTTTGAACTTAACTTAGTCTATTGGCTTCTTTACCTAACGAAACGATGTCCAAAAGTTAAACTAGCAAGTTAAAACTTCGAAGAACACGAAATAGAGTATAACGGTCCATTTTCATGCCTTAGGAATGCTCAATTCTATGCATCGACAAGTTTTTCATGTTTCGTGCAATTTTGAACTTCACTTGGTCTATTGGCTTCTTTACCAAACGAAACGATGTCCAAAAGCTAAACCAGCAAGTTAAGACTTCTAAGAACACTAAATAGAGTATAACGGTCTATTTTGTTGCCTTAGGAATGCTCAATTATCTGCATGGACAAGTTTTTCACGTTTCGTGAAATTTTGAACTTAACTTGGTCTATTGGCTTCTTTACCTAACGAAACGATGTCCAAAAGCTAAACTAGCAAGTTAAGACTTCGAAGAACACTAAATAGAGTATAACGGTCCATTTTCATGCCTTAGGAATGCTCAATTCTATGCATCGACAAGTTTTTCATGTTTCGTGCAATTTTGAACCTAACTTGGTCCATTGGCTTCTTTACCTAACGAAACGATGTCCAAAAGCTAAACTAGCAAGTTAAGACTTCTAAGAACACTAAATAGAGTATAATGGTCTATTTTTATGCCTTAGGAATTCTCAATTCTACGCATGGACAAGTTTTTCACGTTTCGTTGAATTTTGAACTTAACTGAGTCTATTGGCTTCTTTACCTAACGAAACGATGTCCAAAAGCTAAACTAGCAAGTTAAGACTTCTGAAGAACACTAAATAGAGTATAACGGTCCATTTTCATGCCTTAGGAATGCTCAATTCTATGCATAGACAAGTTTTTCATGTTTCGTGCAATTTTGAACCTAACTTGGTCTATTGGCTTCTTTACCTAACGAAACGTTGTCCAAAAGCTAAACTAGCAAGTTAAGACTTCTAAGAAAACTAAATAGAGTATAACGGTCTATTTTGATTGCCTTAGGAATGCTCAATTATATGCATGGACTAAGTTTTTAACGTTTCGCGTAATTTTGAACTTAACTTGGTCTATTGGCTTCTTTACCTAACAAAACGATGTCCAAAAGCTAAACTAGCAAGTTAAGACTTTGAAGAACACGAAATAGAGTATAAAGGTCCATTTTCATGCCTTAGGAATGCTCAATTCTATGCATAGTCAAGTTTTTCATGTTTCGTGCAATTTTGAACCTAACTTGGTCCATTGGCTTCTTTACCTAACGAACCATTATCCAAAAGCTAAACTAGCAAGTTTAGACTTCTAAGAACACTAAATAGAGTATAACGGTCTATTTTGATGCCTTAGGAATGCTCAATTCTATGCATGGACAAGTTTTTCACGTTTCGTGCAATTTTGAACTTAACTTGGTCTATTGGCTTCTTTACCTAACGAAACGATGTCCAAAATCTAAACTAGAAGGTTAAGACTTCTAAGAACACTAAATAGAGTATAATGGTCTATTTTGATGCCTTAGGAATGCTCAATTCTATGCATGGACAAGTTTTTCACGTTTCGTGCAATTTTGAACTTAACTTGGTCTATTGGCTTCTTTACCTAACGAAACGATGTCCAAAAGCTAAACTAGCAAGTTAAGACTTCTAAGAACACTAAATAGAGTATAACGGTCTATTTTTATGCCTTAGGAATGCTCAATTCTAATGCATGGACAAGTTTTTCACGTTTCATTCGATTTTGAACTTAACTTAGGTCTATTGGCTTCTTTACCTAACAAAACGATGTCCAGAAGCTAAACTAGCAAGTTAAGACTTCGAAGAACACGAAATAGAGTATAACGGTCCATTTTCATGCCTTAGGAATGCTCAATTCTATGCATAGACAAGTTTTTCATGTTTCGTGCAATTTTGAACCTAACTTGGTCTATTGGCTTCTTTACCTAACGAAACGTTGTCCAAAAGCTAAACTAGCAAGTTAAGACTTCTAAGAACACTAAATAGAGTATAACGGTCTATTTTGTATGCCTTAGGAATGCTCAATTATATGCATGGACAAGTTTTTCACGTTTCGTGCAATTTTGAACTTAACTTGGTCTATTGGCTTCTTTACCTAACGAAACGATGTCCAAAAGCTAAACTAGCAAGTTAAGACTTCGAAGAACACTAAATAGAGTATAACGGTCCATTTTCATGCCTTAGGAATGCTCAATTCTATGCATCGACAAGTTTTTCATGTTTCGTGCAATTTTGAACCTAACTTGGTCCATTGGCTTCTTTACCTAACGAAACGATGTCCAAAAGCTAAACTAGCAAGTTAAGACTTCTAAGAACACTAAATAGAGTATAATGGTCTATTTTTATGCCTTAGGAATTCTCAATTCTACGCATGGACAAGTTTTTCACGTTTCGTTGAATTTTGAACTTAACTGAGTCTATTGGCTTCTTTACCTAACGAAACGATGTCCAAAAGCTAAACTAGCAAGTTAAGACTTTGAAGAACACGAAATAGAGTATAACGGTCCATTTTCAAGCCTTAGGAATGCTCAATTCTATGCACAGACAAGTTTTTCATGTTTCGTGCAATTTTGAACCTAACTTGGTCTATTGGCTTCTTTACCTAACGAAACGTTGTCCAAAAGCTAAACTAGCAAGTTAAGACTTCTAAGAACACTAAATAGAGTATAACGGTCTATTTTGTATGCCTTAGGAGTGCTCAATTCTATGCATGGACAAGTTTTTCACGTTTCGTGCAATTTTGAACTTAACTTGGTCTATTGGCTTCTTTACCTAACGAAACGATGTCCAAAAGCTAAACTAGCAAGTTAAGACTTCGAAGAACACGAAATAGAGTATAACGGTCCATTTTCATGCCTTAGGAATGCTCAATTCTATGCATAGACAAGTTTTTCATGTTTCGTGCAATTTTGAACCTAACTTGGTCCTATTGGCTTCTTTACCTAACGAAACGATTATCCAAAAGCTAAACTAGCAAGTTAAGACTTCTAAGAACACTAAATAGAGTATAACGGTCTATTTTGATGCCTTAGGAATGCTCAATTCTATGCATGGACAAGTTTTTCACGTTTCGTGCAATTTTGAACTTAACTTGGTCTATTGGCTTCTTTACCTAACGAAACGATGTCCAAAATCTAAACTAGAAGGTTAAGACTTCTAAGAACACTAAATAGAGTATAATGGTCTATTTTGATGCCTTAGGAATGCTCAATTCTATGCATGGACAAGTTTTTCACGTTTTGTGCAATTTTGAACTTAACTTGGTCTATTGGCTTCTTTACCTAACGAAACGATGTCCAAAAGCTAAACTAGCAAGTTATGACTTCTAAGAACACTAAATAGAGTATAACGGTCTATTTTTATGCTTAGGAATTCTCAATTCTATGCATGGACAAGTTTTTCACGTTTCAGTCGAATTTTGAACTTAACTTAGTCTATTGGCTTCTTTACCTAACGAAACGATGTCCAAAAGTTAAACTAGCAAGTTAAAACTTCGAAGAACACGAAATAGAGTATAACGGTCCATTTTGATGCCTTAGGAATGCTCAATTCTATGCATAGACAAGTTTTTCATGTTTCATGCAATTTTAAACCTAACTTGGTCTATTGGCTTCTTTACCTAACGAAACGTTGTCCAAAAGCTAAACTAGCAAGTTAAGACTTCTAAGAACACTAAATAGAGTATAACGGTCTATTTTGTATGCCTTAGGAATGCTCAATTCTATGCATGGACAAGTTTTTCACGTTTCGTGCAATTTTGAACTTAACTTGGTCTATTGGCTTCTTTACCTAACGAAACGATGTCCAAAAGCTAAACTAGCAAGTTAAGACTTCGAAGAACACTAAATAGAGTATAACGGTCCATTTTCATGCCTTAGGAATGCTCAATTCTATGCATCGACAAGTTTTTCATGTTTCGTGCAATTTTGAACCTAACTTGGTCCTATTGGCTTCTTTACCTAACGAAACGATGTCCAAAAGCTAAACTAGCAAGTTAAGACTTCTAAGAACACTAAATAGAGTATAACGGTCTATTTTTATGCCTTAGGAATGCTCAATTCTACTGCATGGACAAGTTTTTCACGTTTCGTTGAATTTTGAACTTAACTTGAGTCTATTGGCTTCTTTACCTAACGAAACGATGTCCAAAAGCTAAACTAGCAAGTTAAGACTTCGAAGAACACGAAATAGAGTATAACGGTCCATTTTCAATGCCTTAGGAATGCTCAATTCTATGCATAGACAAGTTTTTCATGTTTCGTGCAATTTTGAACCTAACTTGGTCTATTGGCTTCTTTACCTAACGAAACGTTGTCCAAAAGCTAAACTAGCAAGTTAAGACTTCTAAGAAAACTAAATAGAGTATAACGGTCTATTTTGATTGCCTTAGGAATGCTCAATTCTATTGCATGGACTAAGTTTTTCACGTTTCGTGCAATTTTGAACTTAACTTGGTCTATTGGCTTCTTTAGCTAACGAAACGATGTCCAAAAGCTAAACTAGCAAGTTAAGACTTCGAAGAACACTAAATAGAGTATAACGGTCCATTTTCATGCCTTAGGAATGCTCAATTCTATGCATAGACAAGTTTTTCATGTTTCGTGCAATTTTCAACCTAACTTGGTCCATTGGCTTCTTTACCTAACGAAACATTATCCAAAAGCTAAACTAGCAAGTTAAGACTTCTAAGAACACTAAATAGAGTATAACGGTCTATTTTGATGCCTTAGGAATGCTCAATTCTATGCATGGACAAGTTTTTCACGTTTCGTGGAATTTTGAACATAACTTGGTCTATTGGCTTCTTTACCTAACGAAACGATGTCCAAAATCTAAACTAGAAGGTTAAGACTTCTAAGAACACTAAATAGAGTATAATGGTCTATTTTGATGCCTTAGGAATGCTCAATTCTATGCATGGACAAGTTTTTCACGTTTTGTGCAATTTTGAACTTAACTTGGTCTATTGGCTTCTTTACCTAACGAAACGATGTCCAAAAGCTAAACTAGCAAGTTATGACTTCTAAGAACACTAAATAGAGTATAACGGTCTATTTTTATGTGTTAGGAATTCTCAATTCTAAGCATGGACAAGTTTTTCACGTTTCATTCGATTTTGAACTTAACTTAGTCTATTGGCTTCTTTACCTAACGAAACGATGTCCAAAAGTTAAACTAGCAAGTTAAAACTTCGAAGAACACGAAATAGAGTATAACGGTCCATTTTGATGCCTTAGGAATGCTCAATTCTATGCATAGACAAGTTTTTCATGTTTCGTGCAATTTTAAACCTAACTTGGTCTATTGGCTTCTTTACCTAACGAAACGTTGTCCAAAAGCTAAACTAGCAAGTTAAGACTTCTAAGAAAACTAAATAGAGTATAACGGTCTATTTTGTTGCCTTAGGAATGCTCAATTATATGCATGGACAAGTTTTTCACGTTTCGTGCAATTTTGAACTTAACTTGGTCTATTGGCTTCTTTACCTAACGAAACGATGTCCAAAAGCTAAACTAGCAAGTTAAGACTTCGAAGAACACTAAATAGAGTATAACGGTCCATTTTCATGCCTTAGGAATGCTCAATTCTATGCATCGACAAGTTTTTCATGTTTCGTGCAATTTTGAACCTAACTTGGTCCATTGGCTTCTTTACCTAACGAAACGATGTCCAAAAGCTAAACTAGCAAGTTAAGACTTCTAAGAACACTAAATAGAGTATAATGGTCTATTTTTATGCCTTAGGAATTCTCAATTCTACGCATGGACAAGTTTTTCACGTTTCGTTTGATTTTGAACTTAACTGAGTCTATTGGCTTCTTTACCTAACGAAACGATGTCCAAAAGCTAAACTAGCAAGTTAAGACTTCTGAAGAACACGAAATAGAGTATAACGGTCCATTTTCAAGCCTTAGGAATGCTCAATTCTATGCACAGACAAGTTTTTCATGTTTCGTGTAATTTTGAACCTAACTTGGTCTGTTGGCTTCTTTACCTAACGAAACGTTGTCCAAAAGCTAAACTAGCAAGTTAAGACTTCTAAGAAAACTAAATAGAGTATAACGGTCTATTTTGTTGCCTTAGGAATGCTCAATTATATGCATGGATAAGTTTTTCACGTTTCGTGCAATTTTGAACTTAACTTGGTCTATTGGCTTCTTTACCTAACAAAACGATGTCCAAAAGCTAAACTAGCAAGTTAAGACTTCGAAGAACACTAAATAGAGTATAAAGGTCCATTTTCATGCCTTAGGAATGCTCAATTCTATGCATAGACAAGTTTTTCATGTTTCGTGCAATTTTGAACCTAACTTGGTCCATTGGCTTCTTTACCTAACGAACCGTTATCCAAAAGCTAAACTAGCAAGTTTAGACTTCTAAGAACACTAAATAGAGTATAACGGTCTATTTTGATGCCTTAGGAATGCTCAATTCTATGCATGGACAAGTTTTTCACGTTTCGTGCAATTTTGAACTTAACTTGGTCTATTGGCTTCTTTACCTAACGAAACGATGTCCAAAATCTAAACTAGCAAGGTTAAGACTTCTAAGAACACTAAATAGAGTATAACGGTCTATTTTGATGCCTTAGGAATGCTCAATTCTATGCATGGACAAGTTTTTCACGTTTCGTGCAATTTTGAACTTAACTTGGTCTATTGGCTTCTTTACCTAACGAAACGATGTCCAAAAGCTAAACTAGCAAGTTAAGACTTCGAAGAACACGAAATAGAGTATAACGGTCTAATTTTATGCCTTAGGAATGCTCAATTCTATGCATGGACAAGTTTTTCACGTTTCGTGCAATTTTGAACTTAACTTAGTCTATTGGCTTCTTTACCTAACAAAACGATGTCCAAAAGCTAAACTAGCAAGTTAAGACTTCGAAGAACACTAAATAGAGTATAAAGGTCCATTTTCATGCCTTAGGAATGCTCAATTCTATGCATAGACAAGTTTTTCATGTTTCGTGCAATTTTGAACCTAACTTGGTCTATTGGCTTCTTTACCTAACGAAACGATGTCCAAAAGCTAAACTAGCAAGTTAAGACTTCTAAGAACACTAAATAGAGTATAACGGTCTATTTTGATGCCTTAGGAATGCTCAATTCTATGCATGGACAAGTTTTTCACGTTTCGTGCAATTTTGAACTTAACTTGGTCTATTGGCTTCTTTACCTAACGAAACGATGTCCAAAAGCTAAACTAGCAAGTTAAGACTTCGAAGAACACTAAATAGAGTATAACGGTCCATTTTCATGCCTTAGGAATGCTCAATTCTATGCATCGACAAGTTTTTCATGTTTCGTGCAATTTTGAACCTAACTTGGTCCATTGGCTTCTTTACCTAACGAAACGATGTCCAAAAGCTAAACTAGCAAGTTAAGACTTCTAAGAACACTAAATAGAGTATAATGGTCTATTTTTATGCCTTAGGAATTCTCAATTCTACGCATGGACAAGTTTTTCACGTTTCGTTTGATTTTGAACTTAACTGAGTCTATTGGCTTCTTTACCTAACGAAACGATGTCCAAAAGCTAAACTAGCAAGTTAAGACTTTGAAGAACACGAAATAGAGTATAACGGTCCATTTTCAAGCCTTAGGAATGCTCAATTCTATGCACAGACAAGTTTTTCATGTTTCGTGTAATTTTGAACCTAACTTGGTCTATTGGCTTCTTTACCTAACGAAACGTTGTCCAAAAGCTAAACTAGCAAGTTAAAACTTCTAAGAAAACTAAATAGAGTATAACGGTCTATTTTGTTGCCTTAGGAATGCTTAATTATTTGCATGGATAAGTTTTTCACGTTTCGTGCAATTTTGAACTTAACTTGGTCTATTGGCTTCTTTACCTAACGAAACGATGTCCAAAAGCTAAACTAGCAAGTTAAGACTTTGAAGAACACGAAATAGAGTATAACGGTCCATTTTCATGCCTTAGGAATGCTCAATTCTATGCATAGACAAGTTTTTCATGTTTCGTGCAATTTTCAACCTAACTTGGTCCATTGGCTTCTTTACCTAACGAAACATTATCCAAAAGCTAAACTAGCAAGTTAAGACTTCTAAGAACACTAAATAGAGTATAACGGTCTATTTTGATGCCTTGGGAATGCTCAATTCTATGCATGGACAAGTTTTTCACGTTTCGTGGAATTTTGAACATAACTTGGTCTATTGGCTTCTTTACCTAACGAAACGATGTCCAAAATCTAACCTAGAAGGTTAAGACTTCTAAGAACACTAAATAGAGTATAATGGTCTATTTTGATGCCTTAGGAATGCTCAATTCTATGCATGGACAAGTTTTTCACGTTTTGTGCAATTTTGAACTTAACTTGGTCTATTGGCTTCTTTACCTAACGAAACGATGTCCAAAAGCTAAACTAGCAAGTTATGACTTCTAAGAACACTAAATAGAGTATAACGGTCTATTTTTATGTGTTAGGAATTCTCAATTCTAAGCATGGACAAGTTTTTCACGTTTCATTCGATTTTGAACTTAACTTAGTCTATTGGCTTCTTTACCTAACGAAACGATGTCCAAAAGTTAAACTAGCAAGTTAAAACTTCGAAGAACACGAAATAGAGTATAACGGTCCATTTTCATGCCTTAGGAATGCTCAATTCTATGCATAGACAAGTTTTTCATGTTTCGTGCAATTTTAAACCTAACTTGGTCTATTGGCTTCTTTACCTAACGAAACGTTGTCCAAAAGCTAAACTAGCAAGTTAAGACTTCTAAGAACACTAAATAGAGTATAACGGTCTATTTTGTATGCCTTAGGAATGCTCAATTATATGCATGGACAAGTTTTTCACGTTTCGTGCAATTTTGAACTTAACTTGGTCTATTGGCTTCTTTACCTAACGAAACGATGTCCAAAAGCTAAACTAGCAAGTTAAGACTTCGAAGAACACTAAATAGAGTATAACGGTCCATTTTCATGCCTTAGGAATGCTCAATTCTATGCATCGACAAGTTTTTCATGTTTCGTGCAATTTTGAACCTAACTTGGTCCATTGGCTTCTTTACCTAACGAAACGATGTCCAAAAGCTAAACTAGCAAGTTAAGACTTCTAAGAACACTAAATAGAGTATAATGGTCTATTTTTATGCCTTAGGAATGCTCAATTCTATGCATGGACAAGTTTTTCACGTTTCGTTGCAATTTTGAACTTAACTTAGGTCTATTGGCTTCTTTACCTAACGAAACGATGTCCAAAAGCTAAACTAGCAAGTTAAGACTTCTGAAGAACACGAAATAGAGTATAACGGTCCATTTTCATGCCTTAGGAATGCTCAATTCTATGCATAGACAAGTTTTTCATGTTTCGTGCAATTTTGAACCTAACTTGGTCTATTGGCTTCTTTACCTAACGAAACGTTGTCCAAAAGCTAAACTAGCAAGTTAAGACTTCTAAGAACACTAAATAGAGTATAACGGTCTATTTTGTATGCCTTAGGAATGCTCAATTCTATGCATGGACAAGTTTTTCACGTTTCGTGCAATTTTGAACTTAACTTGGTCTATTGGCTTCTTTACCTAACGAAACGATGTCCAAAAGCTAAACTAGCAAGTTAAGACTTCTGAAGAACACGAAATAGAGTATAACGGTCCATTTTCAATGCCTTAGGAATGCTCAATTCTATGCACAGACAAGTTTTTCATGTTTCGTGCAATTTTGAACCTAACTTGGTCTATTGGCTTCTTTACCTAACGAAACGTTGTCCAAAAGCTAAACTAGCAAGTTAAGACTTCTAAGAACACTAAATAGAGTATAACGGTCTATTTTGATGCCTTAGGAATGCTCAATTCTATGCATGGACAAGTTTTTCATGTTTCGTGCAATTTTGAACTTAACTTGGTCTATTGGCTTCTTTACCTAACGAAACGATGTCCAAAATCTAAACTAGAAGGTTAAGACTTCTAAGAACACTAAATAGAGTATAATGGTCTATTTTGATGCCTTAGGAATGCTCAATTCTATGCATGGACAAGTTTTTCACGTTTTCGTGCAATTTTGAACTTAACTTGGTCTATTGGCTTCTTTACCTAACGAAACGATGTCCAAAAGCTAAACTAGCAAGTTAATGACTTCTAAGAACACTAAATAGAGTATAACGGTCTATTTTTATGCCTTAGGAATTCTCAATTCTAATGCATGGACAAGTTTTTCACGTTTCATTCGATTTTGAACTTAACTTAGTCTATTGGCTTCTTTACCTAACGAAACGATGTCCAAAAGCTTAAACTAGCAAGTTAAGACTTCGAAGAACACGAAATAGAGTATAACGGTCCATTTTCATGCCTTAGGAATGCTCAATTCTATGCATAGACAAGTTTTTCATGTTTCGTGCAATTTTGAAACCTAACTTGGTCTATTGGCTTCTTTACCTAACGAAACGTTATCCAAAAGCTAAACTAGCAAGTTTAGACTTCTAAGAACACTAAATAGAGTATAACGGTCTATTTTGATGCCTTAGGAATGCTCAATTCTATGCATGGACAAGTTTTTCACGTTTCGTGCAATTTTGAACTTAACTTAGTCTATTTGGTTCTTTACCTAACAAAACGATGTCCAAAAGCTAAACTAGCAAGTTAAGACTTCGAAGAACACTAAATAGAGTATAAAGGTCCATTTTCATGCCTTAGGAATGCTCAATTCTATGCATAGACAAGTTTTTCATGTTTCGTGCAATTTTGAACCTAACTTGATCCATTGGCTTCTTTACCTAACGAACCGTTATCCAAAAGCTAAACTAGCAAGTTTAGACTTCTAAGAACACTAAATAGAGTATAACGGTCTATTTTGATGCCTTAGGAATGCTCAATTCTATGCATGGACAAGTTTTTCACGTTTCGTGCAATTTTGAACTTAACTTGGTCTATTGGCTTCTTTACCTAACGAAACGATGTCCAAAAGCTAAACTAGCAAGTTAAGACTTCGAAGAACACTAAATAGAGTATAACGGTCCATTTTCATGCCTTAGGAATGCTCAATTCTATGCATAGACAAGTTTTTCATGTTTCGTGCAATTTTGAACCTAACTTGGTCTATTGGCTTCTTTACCTAACGAAACGTTGTCCAAAAGCTAAACTAGCAAGTTAAGACTTCTAAGAACACTAAATAGAGTATAACGGTCTATTTTGTATGCCTTAGGAATGCTCAATTCTATGCATGGACAAGTTTTTCACGTTTCGTGCAATTTTGAACTTAACTTGGTCTATTGGCTTCTTTACCTAACGAAACGATGTCCAAAAGCTAAACTAGCAAGTTAAGACTTCTGAAGAACACGAAATAGAGTATAACGGTCCATTTTCAATGCCTTAGGAATGCTCAATTCTATGCATAGACAAGTTTTTCATGTTTCGTGCAATTTTGAACCTAACTTGGTCTATTGGCTTCTTTACCTAACGAAACGTTGTCCAAAAGCTAAACTAGCAAGTTAAGACTTCTAAGAAAACTAAATAGAGTATAACGGTCTATTTTGATGCCTTACGATTGCTCAATTCTATGCATGGACAAGTTTTTCATGTTTCGTGCAATTTTGAACTTAACTTGGTCTATTGGCTTCTTTACCTAACGAAACGATGTCCAAAAGCTAAACTAGCAAGTTAAGACTTCTAAGAACACTAAATAGAGTATAACGGTCTATTTTTATGCCTTAGGAATTCTCAATTCTAAGCATGGACAAGTTTTTCACGTTTCATTCGATTTTGAACTTAACTTAGTCTATTGGCTTCTTTACCTAACGAAACGATGTCCAAAAGCTAAACTAGCAAGTTAAGACTTCTGAAGAACACTAAATAGAGTATAACGGTCCATTTTCATGCCTTAGGAATGCTCAATTCTATGCATGGACAAGTTTTTCATGTTTCGTGCAATTTTGAACTTAACTTGGTCTATTGGCTTCTTTACCTAACGAAACGATGTCCAAAAGCTAAACTAGCAAGTTAAGACTTCCAAGAACACTAAATAGAGTATAACGGTCTATTTTGATGCCTTAGGAATGCTCAATTCTATGCATGGACAAGTTTTTCACGTTTCGTGCAATTTTGAACTTAACTTGGTCTATTGGCTTCTTTACCTAACGAAACGATGTCCAAAAGCTAAACTAGCAAGTTAAGACTTCGAAGAACACTAAATAGAGTATAACGGTCCTATTTTCATGCCTTAGGAATGCTCAATTCTATGCATAGACAAGTTTTTCATGTTTCGTGCAATTTTGAACCTAACTTGGTCCTATTGGCTTCTTTACCTAACGAAACGTTATCCAAAAGCTAAACTAGCAAGTTAAGACTTCTAAGAACACTAAATAGAGTATAACGGTCTATTTTGATGCCTTAGGAATGCTCAATTCTATGCATGGACAAGTTTTTCACGTTTCGTACAATTTTGAACTTAACTTGGTCTATTGGCTTCTTTACCTAACGAAACGATGTCCAAAAGCTAAACTAGCAAGTTAAGACTTCTAAGAACACTAAATAGAGTATAACGGTCTATTTTTATGTGTTAGGAATTCTCAATTCTAAGCATGGACAAGTTTTTCACGTTTCATTCGATTTTGAACTTAACTTAGTCTATTGGCTTCTTTACCTAACGAAACGATGTCCAAAAGTTAAACTAGCAAGTTAAAACTTCGAAGAACACGAAATAGAGTATAACGGTCCATTTTCATGCCTTAGGAATGCTCAATTCTATGCATAGACAAGTTTTTCATGTTTCGTGCAATTTTAAACCTAACTTGGTCTATTGGCTTCTTTACCTAACGAAACGTTGTCCAAAAGCTAAACTAGCAAGTTAAGACTTCTAAGAAAACTAAATAGAGTATAACTGTCTATTTTGTTGCCTTAGGAATGCTCAATTCTATGCATGGACAAGTTTTTCACGTTTCGTGCAATTTTGAACTTAACTTGGTCTATTGGCTTCTTTACCTAACGAAACGATGTCCAAAAGCTAAACTAGCAAGTTAAGACTTCCAAGAACACTAAATAGAGTATAACGGTCTATTTTGATGCCATTAGGAATGCTCAATTCTATGCATGCACAGGTTTTTCACGTTTCGCTGCAATTATGAACTTAACTTGGTCTATTGGCTTCTTTACCTAACAAAACGATGTCCAAAAGCTAAACTAGCAAGTTAAGACTTCGAAGAACACTAAATAGAGTATAACGGTCCATTTTCATGCCTTAGGAATGCTCAATTCTATGCATAGACAAGTTTTTCATGTTTCGTACAATTTTGAACTTAACTTGGTCTATTGGCTTCTTTACCTAACGTAACGATGTCCAAAAGCTAAACTAGCAAGTTAAGACTTCCAAGAACACTAAATAGAGTATAACGGTCTATTTTGATGCCTTAGGAATGCTCAATTCTATGCATGGACAAGTTTTTCATGTTTCGTGCAATTTTGAACTAAACTTGGTCTATTGGCTTCTTTACCTAACGAAACGATGTCCAAAAGCTAAACTAGCAAGTTAAGACTTCTAAGAACACGAAATAGAGTATAACGGTCTATTTTTATGCCTTAGGAATTCTCAATTCTACTGCATGGACAAGTTTTTCACGTTTCGTTCGATTTTGAACTTAACTTAGGTCTATTGGCTTCTTTACCTAACGAAACGATGTCCAAAAGCTAAACTAGCAAGTTAAGACTTCTGAAGAACACGAAATAGAGTATAACGGTCCATTTTCATGCCTTAGGAATGCTCAATTCTATGCATGGACAAGTTTTTCATGTTTCGTGCAATTTTGAACTTAACTTGGTCTATTGGCTTCTTTACCTAACGAAACGATGTCCAAAAGCTAAACTAGCAAGTTAAGACTTCCAAGAACACTAAATAGAGTATAACGGTCTATTTTGATGCCTTAGGAATGCTCAATTCTATGCATGGACAAGTTTTTCACGTTTCGCGCAATTTTGAACTTAACTTGGTCTATTGGCTTCTTTACCTAACAAAACGATGTCCAAAAGCTAAACTAGCAAGTTCAGACTTCGAAGAACAGTAAATAGAGTATAACGGTCCATTTTCATGCCTTAGGAATGCTCAATTCTATGCATAGACAAGTTTTTCATGTTTCGTGCAATTTTGAACCTAACTTGGTCCATTGGCTTCTTTACCTAACGAAACGTTATCCAAAAGCTAAACTAGCAAGTTAAGACTTCTAAGAACACTAAATAGAGTATAACGGTCCATTTTCATGCCTTAGGAATGCTCAATTCTATGCACAGACAAGTTTTTCATGTTTCGTGTAATTTTGAACCTAACTTGGTCTATTGGCTTCTTTACCTAACGAAACGTTGTCCAAAAGCTAAACTAGCAAGTTAAAACTTCTAAGAAAACTAAATAGAGTATAACGGTCTATTTTGTTGCCTTAGGAATGCTTAATTATTTGCATGGATAAGTTTTTCACGTTTCGTGCAATTTTGAACTTAACTTGGTCTATTGGCTTCTTTACCTAACGAAACGATGTCCAAAAGCTAAACTAGCAAGTTAAGACTTTGAAGAACACGAAATAGAGTATAACGGTCCATTTTCAAGCCTTAGGAATGCTCAATTCTATGCACAGACAAGTTTTTCATGTTTCGTGCAATTTTGAACCTAACTTGGTCTATTGGCTTCTTTACCTAACGAAACGTTGTCCAAAAGCTAAACTAGCAAGTTAAGACTTCTAAGAAAACTAAATAGAGTATAACGGTCTATTTTGATGCCTTACGATTGCTCAATTCTATGCATGGACAAGTTTTTCATGTTTCGTGCAATTTTGAACTTAACTTGGTCTATTGGCTTCTTTACCTAACGAAACGATGTCCAAAAGCTAAACCAGCAAGTTAAGACTTCTAAGAACACTAAATAGAGTATAACGGTCTATTTTTATGCCTTAGGAATTCTCAATTCTACGCATGGACAAGTTTTTCACGTTTCGTTCGATTTTGAACTTAACTTAGTCTATTGGCTTCTTTACCTAACGAAACGATGTCCAAAAGCTAAACTAGCAAGTTAAGACTTTGAAGAACACGAAATAGAGTATAACGGTCCATTTTCATGCCTTAGGAATGCTCAATTCTATGCATGGACAAGTTTTTCATGTTTCGTGCAATTTTGAACTTAACTTGGTCTATTGGCTTCTTTACCTAACGAAACGATGTCCAAAAGCTAAACTAGCAAGTTAAGACTTCCAAGAACACTAAATAGAGTATAACGGTCTATTTTGATGCCTTAGGAATGCTCAATTCTATGCATGGACAAGTTTTTCACGTTTCGCGCAATTTTGAACTTAACTTGGTCTATTGGCTTCTTTACCTAACAAAACGATGTCCAAAAGCTAAACTAGCAAGTTAAGACTTCGAAGAACAGTAAATAGAGTATAACGGTCCATTTTCATGCCTTAGGAATGCTCAATTCTATGCATAGACAAGTTTTTCATGTTTCGTGCAATTTTGAACCTAACTTGGTCCATTGGCTTCTTTACCTAACGAAACGTTATCCAAAAGCTAAACTAGCAAGTTAAGACTTCTAAGAACACTAAATAGAGTATAACGGTCTATTTTGATGCCTTACGAATGCTCAATTCTATGCATGGACAAGTTTTTCACGTTTCGTGCAATTTTGAACTTAACTTGGTCTATTGGCTTCTTTACCTAACGAAACGATGTCCAAAAGCTAAACTAGCAAGTTAAGACTTCTAAGAACACTAAATAGAGTATAACGGTCTATTTTTACGCCTTACGAATTCTCAATTCTAAGCATGGACAAGTTTTTCACGTTTCATTCGATTTTGAACTTAACTTAGTCTATTGGCTTCTTTACCTAACGAAACGATGTCCAAAAGCTAAACCAGCAAGTTAAGACTTCTAAGAACACTAAATAGAGTATAACGGTCTATTTTTATGCCTTAGGAAATCTCAATTCTACGCATGGACAAGTTTTTCACGTTTCGTTCGATTTTGAACTTAACTTAGTCTATTGGCTTCTTTACCTAACGAAACGATGTCCAAAAGCTAAACTAGCAAGTTAAGACTTTGAAGAACACGAAATAGAGTATAACGGTCCATTTTCATGCCTTAGGAATGCTCAATTCTATGCATAGACAAGTTTTTCATGTTTCGTGCAATTTTAAACCTAACTTGGTCTATTGGCTTCTTTACCTAACGAAACGTTGTCCAAAAGCTAAACTAGCAAGTTAAGACTTCTAAGAAAACTAAATAGAGTATAACTGTCTATTTTGTTGCCTTAGGAATGCTCAATTATATGCATGGACAAGTTTTTCACGTTTCGTGCAATTTTGAACTTAACTTGGTCTATTGGCTTCTTTACCTAACGAAACGATGTCCAAAAGCTAAACTAGCAAGTTAAGACTTCCAAGAACACCAAAAAAGAGTATAACGGTCTATTTTGATGCCATAGGAATGCTCAATTCTATGCATGCACAGGTTTTTCACGTTTCGCGCAATTTTGAACTTAACTTGGTCTATTGGCTTCTTTACCTAACAAAACGATGTCCAAAAGCTAAACTAGCAAGTTAAGACTTCGAAGAACACTAAATAGAGTATAACGGTCCATTTTCATGCCTTAGGAATGCTCAATTCTATGCATGGACAAGTTTTTCATGTTTCGTACAATTTTGAACTTAACTTGGTCTATTGGCTTCTTTACCTAACGTAACGATGTCCAAAAGCTAAACTAGCAAGTTAAGACTTCCAAGAACACTAAATAGAGTATAACGGTCTATTTTGATGCCTTAGGAATGCTCAATTCTATGCATGGACAAGTTTTTCATGTTTCGTGCAATTTTGAACTTAACTTGGTCTATTGGCTTCTTTACCTAACGAAACGATGTCCAAAAGCTAAACCTAGCAAGTTAAGACTTCTAAGAACACTAAATAGAGTATAACGGTCTATTTTTATGCCTTAGGAATCTCAATTCTACGCATGGACAAGTTTTTCACGTTTCGTTCGATTTTGAACTTAACTTAGTCTATTGGCTTCTTTACCTAACGAAACGATGTCCAAAAGCTAAACTAGCAAGTTAAGACTTTGAAGAACACGAAATAGAGTATAACGGTCCATTTTCATGCCTTAGGAATGCTCAATTCTATGCATGGACAAGTTTTTCATGTTTCGTGCAATTTTGAACTTAACTTGGTCTATTGGCTTCTTTACCTAACGAAACGATGTCCAAAAGCTAAACTAGCAAGTTAAGACTTCCAAGAACACTAAATAGAGTATAACGGTCTATTTTGATGCCTTAGGAATGCTCAATTCTATGCATGGACAAGTTTTTCACGTTTCGCGCAATTTTGAACTTAACTTGGTCTATTGGCTTCTTTACCTAACAAAACGATGTCCAAAAGCTAAACTAGCAAGTTCAGACTTCGAAGAACAGTAAATAGAGTATAACGGTCCATTTTCATGCCTTAGGAATGCTCAATTCTATGCATAGACAAGTTTTTCATGTTTCGTGCAATTTTGAACCTAACTTGGTCCATTGGCTTCTTTACCTAACGAAACGTTATCCAAAAGCTAAACTAGCAAGTTAAGACTTCTAAGAACACTAAATAGAGTATAACGGTCTATTTTGATGCCTTACGAATGCTCAATTCTATGCATGGACAAGTTTTTCACGTTTCGTGCAATTTTGAACTTAACTTGGTCTATTGGCTTCTTTACCTAACGAAACGATGTCCAAAAGCTAAACTAGCAAGTTAAGACTTCTAAGAACACTAAATAGAGTATAACGGTCTATTTTTACGCCTTACGAATTCTCAATTCTAAGCATGGACAAGTTTTTCACGTTTCATTCGATTTTGAACTTAACTTAGTCTATTGGCTTCTTTACCTAACGAAACGATGTCCAAAAGCTAAACTAGCAAGTTAGGACTTCGAAGAACACGAAATAGAGTATAACGGGCCATTTTCATGCCTTAGGAATGCTCAATTCTATGCATAGACAAGTTTTTCATGTTTCGTGCAATTTTAAACCTAACTTGGTCTATTGGCTTCTTTACCTAACGAAACGTTGTCCAAAAGCTAAACTAGCAAGTTAAGACTTCTAAGAAAACTAAATAGAGTATAACTGTCTATTTTGTTGCCTTAGGAATGCTCAATTATATGCATGGACAAGTTTTTCACGTTTCGTGCAATTTTGAACTTAACTTGGTCTATTGGCTTCTTTACCTAACGAAACGATGTCCAAAAGCTAAACTAGCAAGTTAAGACTTCCAAGAACACCAAAAAGAGTATAACGGTCTATTTTGATGCCATAGGAATGCTCAATTCTATGCATGCACAGGTTTTTCACGTTTCGCGCAATTTTGAACTTAACTTGGTCTATTGGCTTCTTTACCTAACAAAACGATGTCCAAAAGCTAAACTAGCAAGTTAAGACTTCGAAGAACACTAAATAGAGTATAACGGTCCATTTTCATGCCTTAGGAATGCTCAATTCTATGCATGGACAAGTTTTTCATGTTTCGTACAATTTTGAACTTAACTTGGTCTATTGGCTTCTTTACCTAACGTAACGATGTCCAAAAGCTAAACTAGCAAGTTAAGACTTCCAAGAACACTAAATAGAGTATAACGGTCTATTTTGATGCCTTAGGAATGCTCAATTCTATGCATGGACAAGTTTTTCATGTTTCGTGCAATTTTGAACTTAACTTGGTCTATTGGCTTCTTTACCTAACGAAACGATGTCCAAAAGCTAAACCAGCAAGTTAAGACTTCTAAGAACACTAAATAGAGTATAACGGTCTATTTTTATGCCTTAGGAAATCTCAATTCTACGCATGGACAAGTTTTTCACGTTTCGTTCGATTTTGAACTTAACTTAGTCTATTGGCTTCTTTACCTAACGAAACGATGTCCAAAAGCTAAACTAGCAAGTTAAGACTTTGAAGAACACGAAATAGAGTATAACGGTCCATTTTCATGCCTTAGGAATGCTCAATTCTATGCATGGACAAGTTTTTCATGTTTCGTGCAATTTTGAACTTAACTTGGTCTATTGGCTTCTTTACCTAACGAAACGATGTCCAAAAGCTAAACTAGCAAGTTAAGACTTCCAAGAACACTAAATAGAGTATAACGGTCTATTTTGATGCCTTAGGAATGCTCAATTCTATGCATGGACAAGTTTTTCACGTTTCGCGCAATTTTGAACTTAACTTGGTCTATTGGCTTCTTTACCTAACAAAACGATGTCCAAAAGCTAAACTAGCAAGTTCAGACTTCGAAGAACAGTAAATAGAGTATAACGGTCCATTTTCATGCCTTAGGAATGCTCAATTCTATGCATAGACAAGTTTTTCATGTTTCGTGCAATTTTGAACCTAACTTGGTCCATTGGCTTCTTTACCTAACGAAACGTTATCCAAAAGCTAAACTAGCAAGTTAAGACTTCTAAGAACACTAAATAGAGTATAACGGTCTATTTTGATGCCTTACGAATGCTCAATTCTATGCATGGACAAGTTTTTCACGTTTCGTGCAATTTTGAACTTAACTTGGTCTATTGGCTTCTTTACCTAACGAAACGATGTCCAAAAGCTAAACTAGCAAGTTAAGACTTCTAAGAACACTAAATAGAGTATAACGGTCTATTTTTACGCCTTACGAATTCTCAATTCTAAGCATGGACAAGTTTTTCACGTTTCATTCGATTTTGAACTTAACTTAGTCTATTGGCTTCTTTACCTAACGAAACGATGTCCAAAAGCTAAACTAGCAAGTTAGGACTTCGAAGAACACGAAATAGAGTATAACGGGCCATTTTCATGCCTTAGGAATGCTCAATTCTATGCATAGACAAGTTTTTCATGTTTCGTGCAATTTTAAACCTAACTTGGTCTATTGGCTTCTTTACCTAACGAAACGTTGTCCAAAAGCTAAACTAGCAAGTTAAGACTTCTAAGAAAACTAAATAGAGTATAACTGTCTATTTTGTTGCCTTAGGAATGCTCAATTATATGCATGGACAAGTTTTTCACGTTTCGTGCAATTTTGAACTTAACTTGGTCTATTGGCTTCTTTACCTAACGAAACGATGTCCAAAAGCTAAACTAGCAAGTTAAGACTTCCAAGAACACCAAAAAAGAGTATAACGGTCTATTTTGATGCCATAGGAATGCTCAATTCTATGCATGCACAGGTTTTTCACGTTTCGCGCAATTTTGAACTTAACTTGGTCTATTGGCTTCTTTACCTAACAAAACGATGTCCAAAAGCTAAACTAGCAAGTTAAGACTTCGAAGAACACTAAATAGAGTATAACGGTCCATTTTCATGCCTTAGGAATGCTCAATTCTATGCATGGACAAGTTTTTCATGTTTCGTACAATTTTGAACTTAACTTGGTCTATTGGCTTCTTTACCTAACGTAACGATGTCCAAAAGCTAAACTAGCAAGTTAAGACTTCCAAGAACACTAAATAGAGTATAACGGTCTATTTTGATGCCTTAGGAATGCTCAATTCTATGCATGGACAAGTTTTTCATGTTTCGTGCAATTTTGAACTTAACTTGGTCTATTGGCTTCTTTACCTAACGAAACGATGTCCAAAAGCTAAACCAACAAGTTAAGACTTCTAAGAACACTAAATAGAGTATAACGGTCTATTTTTATGCCTTAGGAATTCTCAATTCTACGCATGGACAAGTTTTTCACGTTTCGTTCGATTTTGAACTTAACTTAGTCTATTGGCTTCTTTACCTAACGAAACGATGTCCAAAAGCTAAACTAGCAAGTTAAGACTTTGAAGAACACGAAATAGAGTATAACGGTCCATTTTCATGCCTTAGGAATGCTCAATTCTATGCATGGACAAGTTTTTCATGTTTCGTGCAATTTTGAACTTAACTTGGTCTATTGGCTTCTTTACCTAACGAAACGATGTCCAAAAGCTAAACTAGCAAGTTAAGACTTCCAAGAACACTAAATAGAGTATAACGGTCTATTTTGATGCCTTAGGAATGCTCAATTCTATGCATGGACAAGTTTTTCACGTTTCGCGCAATTTTGAACTTAACTTGGTCTATTGGCTTCTTTACCTAACAAAACGATGTCCAAAAGCTAAACTAGCAAGTTCAGACTTCGAAGAATAGTAAATAGAGTATAACGGTCCATTTTCATGCCTTAGGAATGCTCAATTCTAAGCATAGACAAGTTTTTCATGTTTTGTGCAATTTTGAACCTAACTTGGTCCATTGGCTTCTTTACCTAACGAAAAGTTATCCAAAAGCTAAACTAGCAAGTTAAGACTTCTAAGAACACTGAATAGAGTATAACGGTCTATTTTGATGCCTTGGGAATGCTCAATTCTATGCATGGACAAGTTTTTCACGTTTCGTGGAATTTTGAACTTAACTTGGTCTATTGGCTTCTTTACCTAACGAAACGATGTCCAAAATCTAACCTAGAAGGTTAAGACTTCTAAGAACACTAAATAGAGTATAATGGTCTATTTTGATGCCTTAGGAATGCTCAATTCTATGCAAGGACAAGTTTTTCACGTTTCGTGCAATTTTGAACTTAACTTGGTCTATTGGCTTCTTTACCTAACGAAACGATGTCCAAAAGCTAAACTAGCAAGTTAAGACTTCTAAGAACACTAAATAGAGTATAACGGTCTATTTTTACGCCTTAGGAATTCTCAATTCTAAGCATGGACAAGTTTTTCACGTTTCATTCGATTTTGAACTTAACTTAGTCTATTGGCTTCTTTACCTAACGAAACGATGTCCAAAAGCTAAACTAGCAAGTTAGGACTTCGAAGAACACGAAATAGAGTATAACGGGCCATTTTCATGCCTTAGGAATGCTCAATTCTATGCATAGACAAGTTTTTCATGTTTCGTGCAATTTTGAACTTAACTTGGTCTATTGGCTTCTTTACCTAACGTAACGATGTCCAAAAGCTAAACTAGCAAGTTAAGACTTCTAAGAACACTAAATAGAGTATAACGGTCCATTTTCATGCCCTAGGAATGCTCAATTCTATGCATGGACAAGTTTTTCATGTTTCGTACAATTTTGAACTTAACTTGGTCTATTGGCTTCTTTACCTAACGTAACGATGTCCAAAAGCTAAACTAGCAAGTTAAGACTTCCAAGAACACTAAATAGAGTATAACGGTCTATTTTGATGCCATAGGAATGCTCAATTCTATGCATGCACAGGTTTTTCACGTTTCGCGCAATTTTGAACTTAACTTGGTCTATTGGCTTCTTTACCTAACAAAACGATGTCCAAAAGCTAAACTAGCAAGTTAAGACTTCGAAGAACACTAAATAGAGTATAACGGTCCATTTTCATGCCTTAGGAATGCTCAATTCTATGCATGGACAAGTTTTTCATGTTTCGTACAATTTTGAACTTAACTTGGTCTATTGGCTTCTTTACCTAACGTAACGATGTCCAAAAGCTAAACTAGCAAGTTAAGACTTCCAAGAACACTAAATAGAGTATAACGGTCTATTTTGATGCCTTAGGAATGCTCAATTCTATGCATGGACAAGTTTTTCATGTTTCGTGCAATTTTGAACTTAACTTGGTCTATTGGCTTCTTTACCTAACGAAACGATGTCCAAAAGCTAAACCAGCAAGTTAAGACTTCTAAGAACACTAAATAGAGTATAACGGTCTATTTTTATGCCTTAGGAATTCTCAATTCTACGCATGGACAAGTTTTTCACGTTTCGTTCGATTTTGAACTTAACTTAGTCTATTAGCTTCTTTACCTAACGAAACGATGTCCAAAAGCTAAACTAGCAAGTTAAGACTTTGAAGAACACGAAATAGAGTATAACGGTCCATTTTCATGCCTTAGGAATGCTCAATTCTATGCATGGACAAGTTTTTCATGTTTCGTGCAATTTTGAACTTAACTTGGTCTATTGGCTTCTTTACCTAACGAAACGATGTCCAAAAGCTAAACTAGCAAGTTAAGACTTCCAAGAACACTAAATAGAGTATAACGGTCTATTTTGATGCCTTAGGAATGCTCAATTCTATGCATGGACAAGTTTTTCACGTTTCGCGCAATTTTGAACTTAACTTGGTCTGTTGGCTTCTTTACCTAACAAAACGATGTCCAAAAGCTAAACTAGCAAGTTCAGACTTCGAAGAATAGTAAATAGAGTATAACGGTCCATTTTCATGCCTTAGGAATGCTCAATTCTAAGCATAGACAAGTTTTTCATGTTTCGTGCAATTTTGAACCTAACTTGGTCCATTGGCTTCTTTACCTAACGAAAAGTTATCCAAAAGCTAAACTAGCAAGTTAAGACTTCTAAGAACACTGAATAGAGTATAACGGTCTATTTTGATGCCTTGGGAATGCTCAATTCTATGCATGGACAAGTTTTTCACGTTTCGTGGAATTTTGAACTTAACTTGGTCTATTGGTTTCTTTACCTAACGAAACGATGTCGAAAATCTAACCTAGAAGGTTAAGACTTCTAAGAACACTAAATAGAGTATAATGGTCTATTTTGATGCCTTAGGAATGCTCAATTCTATGCAAGGACAAGTTTTTCACGTTTCGTGCAATTTTGAACTTAACTTGGTCTATTGGCTTCTTTACCTAACGAAACGATGTCCAAAAGCTAAACTAGCAAGTTAAGACTTCTAAGAACACTAAATAGAGTATAACGGTCTATTTTTACGCCTTAGGAATTCTCAATTCTAAGCATGGACAAGTTTTTCACGTTTCATTCGATTTTGAACTTAACTTAGTCTATTGGCTTCTTTACCTAACGAAACGATGTCCAAAAGCTAAACTAGCAAGTTAGGACTTCGAAGAACACGAAATAGAGTATAACGGGCCATTTTCATGCCTTAGGAATGCTCAATTCTATGCATAGACAAGTTTTTCATGTTTCGTGCAATTTTGAACTTAACTTGGTCTATTGGCTTCTTTACCTAACGTAACGATGTCCAAAAGCTAAACTAGCAAGTTAAGACTTCTAAGAACACTAAATAGAGTATAACGGTCCATTTTCATGCCCTAGGAATGCTCAATTCTATGCATGGACAAGTTTTTCATGTTTCGTACAATTTTGAACTTAACTTGGTCTATTGGCTTCTTTACCTAACGTAACGATGTCCAAAAGCTAAACTAGCAAGTTAAGACTTCCAAGAACACTAAATAGAGTATAACGGTCTATTTTGATGCCTTAGGAATGCTCAATTCTATGCATGCACAAGTTTTTCACGTTTCGCGCAATTTTGAACTTAACTTGGTCTATTGGCTTCTTTACCTAACAAAACGATGTCCAAAAGCTAAACTAGCAAGTTAAGACTTCGAAGAACACGAAATAGAGTATAACGGTCCATTTTCATGCCTTAGGAATGCTCAATTCTATGCATAGACAAGTTTTTCATGTTTCGTGCAATTTTAAACCTAACTTGGTCTATTGGCTTCTTTACCTAACGAAACGTTGTCCAAAAGCTAAAATAGCAAGTTAAGACTTCTAAGAAAACTAAATAGAGTATAACGGTCTATTTTGTTGCTTTAGGAATGCTCAATTATATGCATGGACAAGTTTTTCACGTTTCGTGCAATTTTGAACTTAACTTGGTCTATTGGCTTCTTTACCTAACGAAATGATGTCCAAAAGCTAAACTAGCAAGTTAAGACTTCCAAGAACACCAAAAAAGAGTATAACGGTCTATTTTGATGCCATAGGAATGCTCAATTCTATGCATGCACAAGTTTTTCACGTTTCGCGCAATTTTGAACTTAACTTGGTCTATTGGCTTCTTTACCTAACAAAACGATGTCCAAAAGCTAAACTAGCAAGTTAAGACTTCGAAGAACACTAAATAGAGTATAACGGTCCATTTTCATGCCTTAGGAATGCTCAATTCTATGCATAGACAAGTTTTTCATGTTTCATGCAAATTTGAACCTAACCTGGTCCATTGGCTTCTTTACCTAACGAAACGTTATCCAAAAGCTAAACTAGCAAGTTAAGACTTCTAAGAACACTAAATAGAGTATAACGGTCAATTTTGATGCCTTAGGAATGCTCAATTCTATGCATGGACAAGTTTTTCACGTTTCGTGCAATTTTGAACTTAACTTGGTCTGTTGGCTTCTTTACCTAACGAAACGATGTCCAAAAGCTAAACTAGCAAGTTAAGACTTCTAAGAAAACTAAATAGAGTATAACGGTCTATTTTGTTGCCTTAGGAATGCTCAATTATATGCATGGACAAATTTTTCACGTTTCGTGTAATTTTGAACTTAACTTGGTCTATTGGCTTCTTTACCTAACGAAACGATGTCCAAAAGCTAAACTAGCAAGTTAAGACTTCCAAGAACACTAAATAGAGTATAACGGTCTATTTTGATGCCTTAGGAATGCTCAATTCTATGCATGGACAAGTTTTTCACGTTTCGCGCAATTTTGAACTTAACTTGGTCTATTGGCTTCTTTACCTAACAAAACGATGTCCAAAAGCTAAACTAGCAAGTTCAGACTTCGAAGAACAGTAAATAGAGTATAACGGTCCATTTTCATGCCTTAGGAATGCTCAATTCTATGCATAGACAAGTTTTTCATGTTTCGTGCAATTTTGAACCTAACTTGGTCCATTGGCTTCTTTACCTAACGAAAAGTTATCCAAAAGCTAAACTAGCAAGTTAAGACTTCTAAGAACACTGAATAGAGTATAACGGTCTATTTTGATGCCTTGGGAATGCTCAATTCTATGCATGGACAAGTTTTTCACGTTTCGTGGAATTTTGAACTTAACTTGGTCTATTGGCTTCTTTACCTAACGAAACGATGTCCAAAATCTAACCTAGAAGGTTAAGACTTCTAAGAACACTAAATAGAGTATAATGGTCTATTTTGATGCCTTAGGAATGCTCAATTCTATGCATGGACAAGTTTTTCACGTTTCGTGCAATTTTGAACTTAACTTGGTCTATTGGCTTCTTTACCTAACGAAACGATGTCCAAAAGCTAAACTAGCAAGTTAAGACTTCTAAGAACACTAAATAGAGTATAACGGTCTATTTTTACGCCTTAGGAATTCTCAATTCTAAGCATGGACAAGTTTTTCACGTTTCATTCGATTTTGAACTTAACTTAGTCTATTGGCTTCTTTACCTAACGAAACGATGTCCAAAAGCTAAACTAGCAAGTTAGGACTTCGAAGAACACGAAATAGAGTATAACGGGCCATTTTCATGCCTTAGGAATGCTCAATTCTATGCATAGACAAGTTTTTCATGTTTCGTGCAATTTTAAACCTAACTTAGTCTATTGGCTTCTTTACCTACCGAAACGTTGTCCAAAAGCTAAACTAGCAAGTTAAGACTTCTAAGAAAACTAAATAGAGTATAACGGTCTATTTTGTTGCCTTAGGAATGCTCAATTATATGCATGGACAAGTTTTTCATGTTTCGTGCAATTTTGAACTTAACTTGGTCTATTGGCTTCTTTACCTAACGAAACGATGTCCAAAAGCTAAACTAGCAAGTTAAGACTTCCAAGAACACCAAAAAAGAGTATAACGGTCTATTTTGATGCCATAGGAATGCTCAATTCTATGCATGCACAAGTTTTTCACGTTTCGCGCAATTTTGAACTTAACTTGGTCTATTGGCTTCTTTACCTAACAAAACGATGTCCAAAAGCTAAACTAGCAAGTTAAGACTTCGAAGAACACTAAATAGAGTATAACGGTCCATTTTCATGCCTTAGGAATGCTCAATTCTATGCATAGACAAGTTTTTCATGTTTCGTGCAAGTTTGAACCTAACCTGGTCCATTGGCTTCTTTACCTAACGAAACGTTATCCAAAAGCTAAACTAGCAAGTTAAGACTTCTAAGAACACTAAATAGAGTATAACGGTCTATTTTGATGCCTTAGGAATGCTCAATTCTATGCATGGACAAGTTTTTCATGTTTCGTACAATTTTGAACTTAACTTGGTCTATTGGCTTCTTTACCTAACGTAACGATGTCCAAAAGCTAAACTAGCAAGTTAAGACTTCTAAGAACACTAAATAGAGTATAACGGTCCATTTTCATGCCCTAGGAATGCTCAATTCTATGCATGGACAAGTTTTTCATGTTTCGTACAATTTTGAACTTAACTTGGTCTATTGGCTTCTTTACCTAACGTAACGATGTCCAAAAGCTAAACTAGCAAGTTAAGACTTCCAAGAACACTAAATAGAGTATAACGGTCTATTTTGATGCCTTAGGAATGCTCAATTCTATGCATGCACAAGTTTTTCACGTTTCGCGCAATTTTGAACTTAACTTGGTCTATTGGCTTCTTTACCTAACAAAACGATGTCCAAAAGCTAAACTAGCAAGTTAAGACTTCGAAGAACACGAAATAGAGTATAACGGTCCATTTTCATGCCTTAGGAATGCTCAATTCTATGCATAGACAAGTTTTTCATGTTTCGTGCAATTTTAAACCTAACTTTGTCTATTGGCTTCTTTACCTAACGAAACGTTGTCCAAAAGCTAAACTAGCAAGTTAAGACTTCTAAGAAAACTAAATAGAGTATCACGGTCTATTTTGTTGCCTTAGGAATGTTCAATTATATGCATGGACAAGTTTTTCACGTTTCGTGCAATTTTGAACTTAACTTGGTCTATTGGCTTCTTTACCTAACGAAACGATGTCCAAAAGCTAAACTAGCAAGTTAAGACTTCCAAGAACACCAAAAAAGAGTATAACGGTCTATTTTGATGCCATAGGAATGCTCAATTCTATGCATGCACAAGTTTTTCACGTTTCGCGCAATTTTGAACTTAACTTGGTCTATTGGCTTCTTTACCTAACAAAACGATGTCCAAAAGCTAAACTAGCAAGTTAAGACTTCGAAGAACACTAAATAGAGTATAACGGTCTATTTTGTTGCCTTAGGAATGCTCAATTATATGCATGGACAAATTTTTCACGTTTCGTGTAATTTTGAACTTAACTTGGTCTATTGGCTTCTTTACCTAACGAAACGATGTCCAAAAGCTAAACTAGCAAGTTAAGACTTCCAAGAACACCAAAAAAGAGTATAACGGTCTATTTTGATGCCATAGGAATGCTCAATTCTATGCATGCACAAGTTTTTCACGTTTCGCGCAATTTTGAACTTAACTTGGTCTATTGGCTTCTTTACCTAACAAAACGATGTCCAAAAGCTAAACTAGCAAGTTAAGATTTCGAAGAACACTAAATAGAGTATAACGGTCCATTTTCATGCCTTAGGAATGCTCAATTCTATGCATAGACAAGTTTTTCATGTTTCGTGCAAGTTTTAACCTAACCTGGTCCATTGGCCTCTTTACCTAACGAAACGTTATCCAAAAGCTAAACTAGCAAGTTAAGACTTCTAAGAACACTAAATAGAGTATAACGGTCAATTTTGATGCCTTAGGAATGTTCAATTCTATGCATGGACAAGTTTTTCACGTTTCGTGCAATTTTGAACTTAACTTGGTCTGTTGGCTTCTTTACCTAACGAAACGATGTCCAAAAGCTAAACTAGCAAGTTAAGACTTCTAAGAAAACTAAATAGAGTATAACGGTCTATTTTGTTGCCTTAGGAATGCTCAATTATATGCATGGACAAGTTTTTCACGTTTCGTGCAATTTTGAACTTAACTTGGTCCATTGGCTTCTTTACCTAACGAAACGATGTCCAAAAGCTAACCTAGCAAGTTAAGACTTCCAAGAACACTAAATAGAGTATAACGGTCTATTTTGATGCCTTAGGAATGCTCAATTCTATGCATGCACAAGTTTTTCATGTTTCGTGCAATTTTGAACTTAACTTGGTCTATTGGCTTCTTTACCTAACGAAACGATGTCCAAAAGCTAAACCAGCAAGTTAAGACTTCTAAGAACACTAAATAGAGTATAACGGTCTATTTTTATGCCTTAGGAATTCTCAATTCTACGCATGGACAAGTTTTTCACGTTTCGTTCGATTTTGAACTTAACTTAGTCTGTTGGCTTCTTTACCTAACGAAACGATGTCCAAAAGCTAAACTAGCAAGTTAAGACTTTGAAGAACACGAAATAGAGTATAACGGTCCATTTTCATGCCTTAGGAATGCTCAATTCTATGCATGGACAAGTTTTTCATGTTTCGTGCAATTTTGAACTTAACTTGGTCTATTGGCTTCTTTACCTAACGAAACGATGTCCAAAAGCTAAACTAGCAAGTTAAGACTTCCAAGAACACTAAATAGAGTATAACGGTCTATTTTGATGCCTTAGGAATGCTCAATTCTATGCATGGACAAGTTTTTCACGTTTCGCGCAATTTTGAACTTAACTTGGTCTATTGGCTTCTTTACCTAACAAAACGATGTCCAAAAGCTAAACTAGCAAGTTCAGACTTCGAAGAACAGTAAATAGAGTATAACGGTCCATTTTCATGCCTTAGGAATGCTCAATTCTATGCATAGACAAGTTTTTCATGTTTCGTGCAATTTTGAACCTAACTTGGTCCATTGGCTTCTTTACCTAACGAAACGTTATCCAAAAGCTAAACTAGCAAGTTAAGACTTCTAAGAACACTAAATAGACTTAACTTGGTCTATTGGCTTCTCTACCTAACGAAACGATGTCCAAAAGCTAAACTAACAAGTTAAGACTTCGAAGAACACTAAATACGATATAGCGGTCTATTTTCATGCCTTAGGAATGCTCAATTCTATGCATAGACAAGTTTTTCATGTTTCGTGCAATTTTGAACCTAACTTGGTCTATTGGCTTCTTTGCCTAACGAAACGTTATCCAAAAGCTAAACTAGCAAGTTAAGACTTCTAAGAACACTAAATAGAGTATAACGGTCTCTTTTGATGCCTTAGGAATGCTCAATTCTATGCATGGACAAGTTTTTCATGTTTGGTGCAATTTTGAACTTAACTTGGTCTATCGGCTTCTTTACCTAACGAAACGTTGTCCAAAAGCTGAACTAGCAAGTTAAGACTTCTAAGAACACTAAATAGAGTATAACGGTCTATTTTGATGCTTTAGGAATGCTCAATTCTATGCATGGACAAGTTTTTCACGTTTCGTGTAATTTTGAACTTAACTTGGTCTATTGACTTCGTTACCTAACGAAACGTTGTCCAAAAGCTAAACTAGCAAGTTAAGACTTCTAAGGACACTAAATAGAGTATAACTGTCCATTTTGATGCGTTAGGAATTCTCAATTCTATGCATAGACAAGTTTTTCACGTTTCGTGCAATTTTGAACGTAACTTGGTATAGTGGCTTCTTTACCTAACGAAACGATGTCCAAAAGCTAAACTAGCAAGTTAAGACTTCAAAGAACACTAAATAGAGTATTACGGTCCATTTTCATGCCTTAGGAATCCTCAATTCTATGCATAGACAAGTTTTTCATGTTTCGTGCAATTTTGAACCTAACTTGGTCTATTGGCTTCTTTACCTAACGAAATGTTATCCCAAAGCTAAACTAGCAAGTTAAGACATCTAAGAACAATAAATAGAGTATAACGGTCTATTTTGATGCCTTAGGAATGCTCAATTCTATGCATGGACAAGTTTTTCATGTTTCGTGCAATTTTAAACTTAGTTTGGTCTACTGGCTTCTTTACCTGACGAAACGATGTCCAAAAGCTAAACTAGCAAGTTAAGACTTCGAAAAACACTAAATAGAGTATAACGGTCCATTTTGATGCCTTAGGAATGCTCAATTCTATGCATAGACAAGTTTTTCACGTTTCGTGCAATTTTGAATTTAACTTGGTCTATTGGTTTCTTTACCTAACGAAACGTTGTCCAAAAGATAAACTAGCAAGTTAAGACTTTCAAGAACACTAAATAGAGTATAACGGTCCACTTTGATGCTTTAGGAATGCTCAATTCTGTCCATAGATGAGCATTTCTCGTTTCTTGCATTTTCAAACATAGCTTGATCTATGGGCATCTTAACCTAACAAAACGTTGTACGAAAGCTAAACTAGCATGTTAAGAGTTCTAAGAACAGTAAATATAGTATAATGGCCCATTTTGTGTAATTTCAAACATAACTTGGTCTATTGGCATCTTTACCTAACGAAACATTGTACGAAAGCTAAACTGGCAAGTTAGAGTTCTAAGAACACAAAATATAATACAACGGTCCACCTTGAGGGTTTAGGAATGCTCAATTCTGTCCATAGACGAGCTTTTCAGGTTTTGTGCATTTTCAAACATAACTTGGTCTATTGGCATCTTTACCTAACAAAACGTTGTACGAAATCTAAACTAGCAAGTCAGACTTCTAAGAACACTAAATAGAGTACAACGGTCTTTAGGGATGCTCAATTCTGTCCATAGACGAGCTTTGCACGTTTTGTCCATTTTCAAACATAACTTGGTCTATTGACAACTTTACAGAACGAATAGTTGCATGAATGCTAAACTTGCAAGTTAGACATATAAGAAAACTAAATAGAGTACAATCGTCCACTTTGGAGCTTTAGAAATGCTCAATTCTATGCATAGACAAGTTTTTCACGTTTCGTGCAATTTTGAACTTAACTTGGTCTATTGGCTTCCTTACCTAACGAAACGATGTCCAAAAGCTAAACTAGCAAGTTAAGACTTCGAAGAACACCAAATACAGTATAACGATCCATTTTCAAGCCTTAGGAATGCTCAATTCTATGCATAGACAAGTTTTTCAAGTTTCGTGCAATTTTGAACCTAACTTGGTCTATTGGCTTCTTTACCTAACGAAACGTTATCCAAAAGCTAAACTAGCAAGTTAAGACTTCTAAGAACACTAAATAGAGTATAACGGTCTATTTTGATGCCTTAGGAATGCCCAATTCTATGCATGGATAAGTTTTTCACGTTTCGTGCAATTTTGAACTTAACTTGGTCTATTGGCTTCTTTACCTAACGAAACGTTGTCCAAAAGCTAAACTAGCAAGTTAAGACTTCTAAGAACACTAAACAAAGTATAACGGTCTATTTTATTGCCTTAGGAATGCTCAATTCTATGCATGGACAAGTTTTTCACGTTTCGTGCAATTTTGAACTTAACTTGGTCTATTGGTTTCTTTACCTAACGAAATGTTGTCCAAAAGATAAACTAGCAAGTTAAGACTTTCAAAAACACTAAATAGAGTATAACGGTCCACTTTGATGCTTTAGGAATGCTCAATTCTGTCCGTAGATGAGCATTTCTCGTTTCTTGCATTTTCAAACATAGCTTGATGTATTGGCATCTTAACCTAACAAAACGTTGTACGAAAGCTAAACTAGCATGTTAAGATTTCTAAGAACAGTAAATATAGTATAATGGCCCATTTTGTGTAATTTCAAACATAACTTGGTCTATTGGCATCTTTACCTAACGAAACATTGTACGAAAGCTAAACTGGCAAGTTAGAGTTCTAAGAACACAAAATATAATACAACGGTCCACTTTGAGGGTTTAGGAATGCTCAATTCTGTCCATAGACGAGCTTTTCACGTTTTGTGCATTTTCAAACATAACTTGGTCTATTGGCATCTTTACCTAACAAAACGTTGTACGAAATCTAAACTAGCAAGTCAGACTTCTAAGAACACTAAATAGAGTACAACGGTCTTTAGGAATGCTCAATTCTGTCCATAGACGAGCTTTGCACGTTTTGTCCATTTTCAAACATAACTTGGTCTATTGACATCTTTACAGAACGAATAGTTGCATGAATGCTAAACTTGCAAGTTAGACATATAAGAAAACTAAATAGAGTACAATCGTCCACTTTGGAGCTTTACAAATGCTCAATTCTATGCATAGACAAGTTTTTCACGTTTCGTGCAATTTTGAACTTAACTTGGTCTATTGGCTTCTTTACTTAATGAAACGATGTCCAAAAGCTAAACTAGCAAGTTAAGACTTCGAAGAACACCAAATACAGTATAACGATCCATTTTCAAGCCTTAGGAATGCTCAATTCTATGCATAGACAAGTTTTTCAAGTTTCGTGCAATTTTGAACCTAACTTGGTCTATTGGCTTCTTTACCTAACGAAACGTTATCCAAAAGCTAAACTAGCAAGTTCAGACTTCTAAGAACACTAAATAGATTATAACATCTATTTTGATGCCTTAGGAATGCTCAATTCTATGCATGGATAAGTTTTTCACGTTTCGTGCAATTTTGAACTTAACTTGGTCTATTGGCTTCTTTACCTAACGAAACGTTGCCCAAAAGCTAAACTAGCAAGTTAAGACTTCTAAGAACACTAAATAAAGTATAACGGTCTATTTTATTGCCTTAGGAATGCTCAATTCTATGCATGGACAAGTTTTCACGTTTCGTGCAATTTTGAACTTAACTTGGTCTATTGGCTTCTTTACATAATGAAACGATGTCCAAAAGCTAAACTAGCAAGTTAAGACTTCTAAAAACACGAAATAGAGTATAACGGTCTATTTTGATGCCTTAGGAATGCTCAATTCTATGCATGGACAAGTTTTTCACGTTTCGTGCAATTTTGAACTTAACTTGGTCTATTGGCTTCTTTACCTAATGAAATGATGTCCAAAAGCTAAACTAGCAAGTTAAGACTTCTAATAACACTAAATAGTGTATAACGGTCTATTTTGATGCCTTAGGAATGCTCAATTATATGCATGGATAAGTTTTTCACGTTTCGTGCAATTTTGAACTTAACTTGGTCTATTGGCTTCTTTACCTAAAGAAACGATGTCCAAAAGCTAAACTAGAAAGTTAAGACTTCTATCAACACTAAATAGAGTATAACGATCTATTTTGCTGCTTTAGGAATGCTCAATTCTATGCATGGACAAGTTTTTCACGTTTCGTGCAATTTTTAACTTAACTTGGTCTATTGGCTTCTTTACCTAACGAAATGATGTCCAAAAGCTAAACTAGCAAGTTAACACTTCTAGGAACACTAAATAGAGTGTAATGGTCTATTTTGATGCCTTAAGAATGCTCAATTCTATGCATGGATAAGTTTTTCACGTTTCACGTCATTTTGAACTTAACTTGGTCTATTGGTTTCTTTACCTAACGAAATGATGTCCAAAAGCTAAACTAGCAAGTTAAGACTTCGAAGAACACTAAATAGAGTATAACGGTCCATTTTCATGCCTTAGGAATGCTCAATTCTATGCATAGACAAGTTTTTCATGTTTCGTGCAATTTTGAACCAAACTTGGTCTATTGGCTTCTTTACCTAATGAAACGTTATCCAAAAGCTAAAAGAGCAAGCTAAGACTTCTAAGAACACTAAATAGAGTATAACGGTCTATTTTCATGCCCTAGGAATGCTCAATTCTATGCATGGACAAGTTTTTCACGTTTCGTGCAATTTTGAACTTAACTTGGTCTACTGGATTCTTTACCTAACGAAACGTTGTCCAATAGCTAAACTAGCAAGTTAAGACTTCTAAGAACACTAAATAGAGTATAACGGTTAATTTTGATGCCTTAGGAATGCTCAATTCTATCCATGGACAAGTTTTTCACGTTACGTGCAATTTTGAACTTAACTTGGTCTATTGGATTCTTTACCTAACGAAACGATGCCCAAAAGCTAAAATAGCAAGTTAAGACTTCGAAGAACACTAAATAGAGTATAAAGGTCCATTTTGATGCATTAGGAATGCTCAATTCTATGCATGGACAAGTTTTTCACGTTTCGTGCAATTTTGAACTTAACTTGGTCTATTGGCTTCTTTACCTAACGAAACGATGTCCAAAAGCTAAACTAGAAAGTTAAGACTTCTATCAACACTAAATAGAGTATAACGGTCTATTTTTCTGCCTTAGGAATGCTCAATTCTATGCATGGACAAGTTTTTCACGTTTCGTGCAATTTTGAACTTAACTTGGTCTATTGGCTTCTTTACCTAACGAAATGATGTCCAAAAGCTAAACTAGCAAGTTAACACTTCTAAGAACACTAAATAGAGTGTAATGGTCTATTTTGTTGCCTTAGGAATGCTCAATTCTATGCATGGATAAGTTTTTCACGTTTCGCGTAATTTTGAACTTAACTTGGTCTATTGGTTTCTTTACCTAACGAAATGATGTCCAAAAGCTAAACTAGCAAGTTAAGACTTCGAAGAACACTAAATAGAGTATAACGGTCCATTTTCATGCCTTAGGACTGCTCAATTCTATGCATAGACAAGTTTTTCACATTTCGTGCAATTTTGAACTTAACTTGGTCTATTGGCTTCTTTACCTAACGAAACGTTGTTCAAAAGATAAACTAGTAAGTTAAGACTTCCAAGAACACTAAATAGAGTATAACGGTCCACTTTGATGCTTTAGGAATGCTCAATTCTATGCATGGACAAGTTTTCACGTTTCGTGCAATTTTGAACTTAACTTGGTCTATTGGCTTCTTTACATAATGCAACGATGTCCAAAAGCTAAACTAGCAAGTTAAGACTTCTAAAAACACGAAATAGAGTATAATGGTCTATTTTGATGCCTTAGGAATGCTTAATTCTATGCATGGACAAGTTTTTCACGTTTCGTGCAATTTTGAACTTAACTTGGTCTATTGGCTTCTTTACCTAATGAAATGATGTCCAAAAGCTAAACTAGCAAGTTAAGACTTCTAATAACACTAAATAGTGTATAACGGTCTATTTTGATGCCTTAGGAATGCTCAATTATATGCATGGATAAGTTTTTCACGTTTCGTGCAATTTTGAACTTAACTTGGTCTATTGGCTTCTTTACCTAAAGAAACGATGTCCAAAAGCTAAACTAGAAAGTTAAGACTTCCATCAACACTAAATAGAGTATAACGATCTATTTTGCTGCTTTAGGAATGCTCAATTCTATGCATGGACAAGTTTTTCACGTTTCGTGCAATTTTTAACTTAACTTGGTCTATTGGCTTCTTTACCTAACGAAATGATGTCCAAAAGCTAAACTAGCAAGTTAACACTTCTAAGAACACTAAATAGAGTGTAATGGTCTATTTTGATGCCTTAGGAATGCTCAATTCTATGCATGGATAAGTTTTTCACGTTTCACGTAATTCTGAACTTAACTTGGTCTATTGGTTTCTTTACCTAACGAAATGATGTCCAAAAGCTAAACTAGCAAGTTAACACTTCTAAGAACACTAAATAGAGTGTAATGGTCTATTTTGATGCCTTAGGAATGCTCAATTCTATGCATGGATAAGTTTTTCACGTTTCGCGTAATTTTGAACTTAACTTGGTCTATTGGTTTCTTTACCTAACGAAATGATGTCCAAAAGCTAAACTAGCAAGTTAAGACTTCGAAGAACACTAAATAAAGTAGAGCGGTCCATTTTCATGCCTTAGGAATGCTCAATTCTATGCATAGACAAGTTTTTCATGTTTCGTGCAATTTTGAACCAAACTTGGTCTATTGGCTTCTTTACCTAATGAAACGTTATCCAAAAGCTAAAATAGCAAGCTAAGACTTCTAAGAACACTAAATAGAGTATAACGGTCTATTTTGATGCCTTAGGAATGCTCAATTCTATGCATGGACAAGTTTTTCACGTTTCGTGCAATTTTGAACTTAACTTGGTCTACTGGATTCTTTACCTAACGAAACGTTGTCCAATAGCTAAATTAGCAAGTTAAGACTTCTAAGAACACTAAATAGAGTATAACGGTCTATTTTGATGCCTTAGGAATGCTCAATTCTATGCATGGACAAGTTTTTCACGTTTCGTGCAATTTTGAACTTAACTTGGTCTATTGGCTTCTTTACCTAACGAAACGTTGTCCAATAGCTAAACTAGCAAGTTAAGACTTCTAAGAACACTAAATAGAGTATAATGGTCTGTTTTGATGCCTTAGGAATGCTCAATTCTATGCATGGACAAGTTTTTCACGTTTCGTGCAATTTTAAACTTAGTTTGGTCTATTGGCTTCTTTACCTGACGAAACTATGTCCAAAAACTAAACTAGCAAGTTAAGACTTCGAAGAACACAAAATAGAGTATAACGGTCCATTTTGATGCCTTAGGAATGCTCAATTCTATGCATAGACAAGTTTTTCACGTTTCGTGCAATTTTGAACTTAACTTGGTCTATTGGTTTCTTTACCTAACGAAACGTTGTCCAAAAGATAAACTAGCAAGTTAAGACTTTCAAGAACACTAAATAGAGTATAAAGGTCCACTTTGATGCTTTAGGAATGCTCAATTCTCTGCATAGATGAGCATTTCTCGTTTCTTGCATTGTCAAACATATCTTGATCTATTGGCATCTTAACCTAACGAAACATTGTACGAAAGCTAAACTAGCAAGTTAAGATTTCTAAGAACACTAAATATAATACAACGATCCACTTTGACGGTTTAGGAATGCTCAATTCTGTCCATAGAAGAGCTTTTCACGTTCTGTGCATTTTCAAACATAACTTGGTCTATTGGCATCTTTACCTAACAAAACGTTGTACGAAATCTAAACTAGCAAGTCAGACTTCTAAGAACACTAAATAGAGTACAACGGTCTTTAGGAATGCTCAATTCTGTCCATAGACGAGCTTTTCATGTTTTGTACATTTTCAAACATAACATGGTCTATTCACATCTTTACAGAACGAATGGTTGCATGTATGCTAAATTTGCAAGTTAGACATATAAGAATACTAAATAGAGTACAATCGTCCACTTTGGTGCTTTAGAAATGCTCAATTCTATGCATAGACAAGTGTTTCACGTTTCGTGCAATTTTGAACTTAACTTGGTCTATTGGCTTCTTTACCTAACGAAACGATGTCCAAAAGCTAAACTAGCAAGTTAAGACTTTGAAGAACACTAAATACAGTATAAAGGTCCATTTTCATGCCTTAGGAATGCTCAATTCTATGCATAGACAAGTTTATCAAGTTTCGTGCAATTTTGAACCTAACTTGGTCTATTGGCTTCTTTACCTAACGAAACGTTATCCAAAAGCTAAACTAGCAAGTTAAGACTTCTAAGAACACTAAATAGAGTATAATGGTCTATTTTGATGCCTTAGGAATGCTCAATTCTATGCATGGACAAGTTTTTCACGTTTCGTACAATTTTGAACTTAACTTGGTCTATTGGCTTCTTTACCTAACGAAACGTTGTCCAAAAGCTAAACTAGCAAGTTGAGACTTCCAAGAACACTAAATAGAGTATAACGGTCTATTTTAATGCCTTAGGAATGCTCAATTCTATATATGGACAAATTTTTCACGTTTCGTATAATTTTGAACTTAACTTGGTCTATTGGCTTCTTTACCTAATGAAATGATGTCCAACAGCTAAACTAGCAAATTAAGACTTCTAAGAACACTAAATAGAGTATAACGGTCTATTCTTATGCCTTAGGAATGCTCAATTCTATGCAAGGACAAGTTTTTCATGTTTCGTGCAATTTTGAACTTAACTGGTCTATTGGCTTCTTTACCTAACGAAACGATGTCCAAAAGCTAAACTAGAAAGTTAAACTAGAAATTTAAGACTTCTAAGAACACTAAATAGAGTATAACGGTCCATTTTGATGCCTTAGGAATGCTCAATTCTATGCATAGACAAGTTTTTCTCGTTTCGTGCAATTCTGAACTTAACTTGGTCTATTGGTTTCTTTACCTAACGAAACGTTGTCCAAAAGATAAACTAGCAAGTTAACACTTTTAAGAACACTAAATAGAGTATAACGGTCCACTTTGATGCTTTAGGAATGCTCAATTCTGTCCATAGATGAACATTTCTCGTTTCTTGCATTTTCAAACGTAGCTTGATCTATTGGCATCTTAACCTAACAAAACGTTGTACGAAAGCTAAACTAGCATGTTATGATTTCTAAGAACAGTAAATATAGTATAATTGCCCATTTTGTGTAATTTCAAACATAACTTGGTCTATTGGCATCTTTACCTAACGAAACATTGTACAAAAGCTAAACTGGCAAGTTAGAGTTCTAAGAACACAAAATATAATACAACGGTCCACTTTGAGGGTTTAGGAATGCTCAATTCTGTCCATAGACGAGCTTTTCACGTTTTGTGCATTTTCAAACATAACTTGGTCTATTGGCATCTTTACCTAACAAAACGTTGTACGAAATCTAAACTAGCAAGTCAGACTTCTAAGAACACTAAATAGAGTACAACGGACTTTAGGAATGCTCAATTCTGTCCATAGACGAGCTTTGCACGTTTTGTCCATTTTCAAACATAACTTGGTCTATTGACATCTTTACAGAACGAATAGTTGCATGAATGCTAAACTTGCAAGTTAGACATATAAGAAAACTAAATAGAGTACAATCGTCCACTTTGGAGCTTTAGAAATGCTCAATTCTATGCCTAGATAAGTTTTTCACATTTTGTGCAATTTTGAACTTGACTTGGTCTATTGGCTTCTTTACTTAACGAAACGATGTCCAAAAGCTAAACTAGCAAGTTAAGACTTCGAAGAACACCAAATACAGTATAACGATCCATTTTCAAGCCTTAGGAATGCTCAATTCTATGCATAGACAAGTTTTTCAAGTTTCGTGCAATTTTGAACCTAACTTGGTCTATTGGCTTCGTTACCTAACAAAACGTTATCCAAAAGCTAAACTAGCAAGTTAAGACTTCTAAGAACACTAAATAGAGTATAACGTCTATTTTGATGCCTTAGGAATGCTCAATTCTATGCATGGATATGTTTTTCACGTTTCGTGCAATTTTGAACCCAACTTGGTCTATTGGCTTCTTTACCTAACGAAACGTTATCCAAAAGCTAAACTAGCAAGTTAAGACTTCTAGGAACACTAAATAGAGTATAACGGTCTATTTTGATGCCTTAGGAATGCTCAATTCTATGCATGGATAAGTTTTTCACGTTTCGTGCAATTTTGAACCCAACTTGGTCTATTGGCTTCTTTACCTAACGAAACGTTATCCAGAAGCTAAACTAGCAACTTAAGACTTCGAAGAACACCAAATACCGTATAACGATCCATTTTCAAGCCTTAGGAATGCTCAATTCTATGCATAGACAAGTTTTTCAAGTTTCGTGCAATTTTGAACCTAACTTGGTCTATTGGCTTCTTTACCTAACGAAACGTTATCCAAAAGCTAAACTAGCAAGTTAAGACTTCTAAGAACACTAAATAGAGTATAACGGTCTATTTTGATGCCTTAGGAATGCTCAATTCTATGCATGGATAAGTTTTTCACGTTTCGTGCAATTTTGAACTTAACTTGGTCTATTGGCTTCTTTACCTAACGAATCGTTGTCCAAAAGCTAAACTAGCAAGTTAAGACTTCTAAGAACACTAAATAAAGTATAACGGTCTATTTTAATGCCTTAGGAATGCTCAATTCTATGCATGGACAAGTTTTTCACGTTTCGTGCAATTTTGAAGTTAACTTGGTCTATTGGCTTCTTTACATAATGAAACAATGTCCAAAAGCTAAACTAGCAAGTTAAGACTTCTAAAAACACGAAATACAGTATAACGGTCTATTTTAATGCCTTAGGAATGCTCAATTCTATGCATGGACAAGTTTTTCACGTTTCGTGCAATTTTGAAGTTAACTTGGTCTATTGGCTTCTTTACATAATGAAACAATGTCCAAAAGCTAAACTAGCAAGTTAAGACTTCTAAAAACACGAAATACAGTATAACGGTCTATTTTAATGCCTTAGGAATGCTCAATTCTATGCATGGACAAGTTTTTCACGTTTCGTGCAATTTTGAACTTAACTTGGTCTATTGGCTTCTTTACCTAATGACATGATGTCCAAAAGCTAAACTAACAAGTTAAGACTTCTAATAACACTAAATAGTGTATAACGGTCTATTTTGATGCCTTAGGAATGCTCAATTCTATGCATGGCCAAGTTTTTCACGTTTCGTGCAATTTTGAACTTTACTTGGTCTATTGGCTTCTTTACCTAACGAAACGATGTCCAAAAGCTAAACTAGAAAGTTAAGAGTTCTAACAACACTAAATAGAGTATAACGGTCTATTTTACTGCCTTAGGAATGCTCAATTCTATGCACGGACAAGTTTTTCACGTTTCGTACAATTTTGAACTTAACTTGGTCTATTGGCTTCTCTACCTAACGAAATGATGTCCAAAAGCTAAACTAGCAAGTTAACACTTCTAAGAACACTAAATAGAGTGTAATGGTCTATTTTGATGCCTTAGGAATGCTCAATTCTATGCATGGATAAGTTTTTCACGTTTCGCGTAATTTTGAACTTAACTTGGTCTATTGGTTTCTTTACCTAACGAAATGACGTCCAAAAGCTAAACTAGCAACTTAAGACTTCGAAGAACACTAAATAGAGTATAACGGTCCATTTTCATGCCTTAGGAATGCTCAATTCTATGCATAGACAAGTTTTTCATGTTTCGTGCAATTTTGAACCAAACTTGGTCTATTGGCTTCTTTACCTAATGAAACGTTATCCAAAAGCTAAAATAGCAAGCTAAGACTTCTAAGAACACTAAATAGAGTATAACGGTCTATTTTGATGCCTTAGGAATGCTCAATTCTATGCATGGACAAGTTTTTCACGTTTCGTGCAATTTTGAACTTAACTTGGTCTACTAGATTCTTTACCTAACGAAACGTTGTCCAATAGCTAAACTAGCATGTTAATACTTCTAAGAACACTAAATAGAGTATAACGGTCTATTTTGATGCCCTTGGAATGCTCAATTCTATGCATGGACAAGTGTTTCACGTTTCGTGCAATTTTGAACTTAACTTGGTCTATTGGCTTCTTTACCCAACGAAACGTTGTCCAATAACTAAACTAGCAAGTTAAGACTTCTAAGAACACTAAATAGAGTATAATGGTCTGTTTTGATGCCTTATGAATGCTCAATTCTATGCATGGACAAGTTTTTCACGTTTCGTGCAATTTTAAACTTAGTTTGGTCTATTGGCTTCTTTACCTGACGAAACGATGTCCAAAAGCTAAACTAGCAAGTTAAGACTTCGAAGAACACTAAATAGAGTATAACGGTCCATTTTCATGCCTTAGGAAATCTCAATTCTATGCATAGACATGTTTTTCATGTTTCGTGCAATTTTGAACCTAACTTGGTCCATTGGCTTCTTTACCTAACGAAACGTTATCCAAAAGCTAAACTAGCAAGTTAAGACTTCTAAAAACACGAAATAGAGTATAACGGTCTATTTTGATGCCTTAGGAATGCTCAATTCTATGCCTGGACAAGTTTTTCACGTTTCGTGCAATTTTGAACTTAACTTGGTCTATTGGCTTCTTTACCTAATGAAATGATGTCCAAAAGCTAAACTAGCAAGTTAAGACTTCTAATAACACTAAATAGTGTATAACGGTCTAATTTGATGCCTTAGGAATGCTCAATTCTATGCATGGACAAGTTTTTCAAGTTTCGTGAAATTTTGAACTTAACTTGGTCTATTGGCTTCTTTACCTAACGAAACGATGTCCAAAAGCGAAACTAGAAAGTTAAGACTTCTAACAACACTAAATAGAGTATAACGGTCTATTTTGCTGCCTTAGGAATGCTCAATTCTATGCACGGACAAGTTTTTCACGTTTCGTGCAATTTTGAACTTAACTTGGTCTATTGGCTTCTTTACCTAACGAAATGATGTCCAAAAGATAAAATAGCAAGTTAACACTTCTAAGAACACTAAATGGAGTGTAATGGTCTATTTTGATGCCTTAGGAATGCTCAATTCTATGCATGGATAAGTTTTTCACTTTTCGCGTAATTTTGAACTTAACTTGGTCTATTGGTTTCTTTACCTAACGAAATGATGTCCAAAAGCTAAACTAGCAAGTTAAGACTTCGAAGAACACTAAATAGAGTATAACGGTCCATTTTCATGCCTTAGGAATGCTCAATTCTATGCATAGACAAGTTTTTCATGTTTCGTGCAATTTTGAACCAAACTTGGTCTATTGGCTTCTTTACCTAATGAAACGTTATCCAAAAGCTAAAATAGCAAGCTAAGACTTCTAAGAACACTAAATAGAGTATAATGGTCAATTTTGATGCCTTAGGAATGCTCAATTTTATGCATGGGCAAGTTTTTCACGTTTCGTGCAATTTTGAACTTAACTTGGTCTACTGGATTCTTTACCTAACGAAACGTTGTCCAATAGCTAAACTAGCAAGTTAAGACTTCTAAGAACACTAAATAGAGTATAACGGTCTATTTTGATGCCTTAGGAATGCTCAATTCTATGCATGGACAAGTTTTTCACGTTTCGTGCAATTTTGAACTTAACTTGGTCTATTGGCTTCTTTACCTAACGAAACGTTGTCCAATAGCTAAACTAGCAAGTTAAGACTTCTAAGAACACTAAATAGAGTATAATGGTCTGTTTTGATGCCTTAGGAATGCTCAATTCTATGCATGGACAAGTTTTTCACGTTTCGTGCAATTTTAAACTTAGTTTGGTCTATTGGCTTCTTTACCTGACGAAACGATGTCCAAAAGCTAAACTAGAAAGTTAAGACTTCGAAGAACACAAAATAGAGTATAACGGTCCATTTTGATGCCTTAGGAATGCTCAATTCTATGCATAGACAAGTTTTTCACATTTCGTGCAATTTTGAACTTAACTTGGTCTATTGGTTTCTTTACCTAACGAAACGTTGTCCAAAAGATGAACTAGCAAGTTAAGACTTTCAAGAACACTAAATAGAGTATAAAGGTCCACTTTGATGCTTTAGGAATGCTCAATTTTCTGCATAGATGAGCATTTCTCGTTTCTTG
This sequence comes from Tripterygium wilfordii, assembly GCF_013401445.1. NCBI lineage: Eukaryota > Viridiplantae > Streptophyta > Magnoliopsida > Celastrales > Celastraceae > Tripterygium > Tripterygium wilfordii. The sequence continues at coordinate 6,426,897 of NC_052236.1, forward strand.
CATTTTCTAACATTGCTTGATCTATTGGCATCTTAACCTAACGAAACGTTGTACGAAAGCTAAACTAGCAAGTTAAGATTTCTAAGAACACTAAATATAATACAACGGTCCACTTTGACGGTTTAAGAATGCTCAATTCTGTCCATAGACGAGCTTTTCACGTTCTGTGCATTTTCAAACATAACTTGGTCTATTGGCATCTTTACCTAACAAAACGTTGTACGAAATCTAAACTAGCAAGTCAGACTTCTAAGAACACTAAATAGAGTACAACGGTCTTTAGGAATGCTCAATTCTGTCCATAGACGAGTTTTTCATGTTTTGTGCATTTTCAAACATAACTTGGTCTATTGACATCTTTACAGAACGAATAGTTGCATGTATGCTAAACTTGCAAGTTAGACATATAAGAATACTAAATAGAGTACAATCGTCCACTTTGGTGCTTTAGCAATGCTCAATTCTATGCATAGACAATTTTTTCACGTTTCGTGCAATTTTGAACTTAACTTGGTCTATTGGCTTCTTTACCTAACGAAACGATGTCCAAAAGCTAAACTAGCAAGTTAAGACTTCGAAGAACACTAAATACAGTATAAAGGTCCATTTTCAAGCCTTAGGAATGCTCAATTCTATGCATAGACAAGTTTTTCAAGTTTCGGGCAATTTTGAACCTAACTTGGTCTATTGGCTTCTTTACCTAACGAAACGTTATCCAAAAGCTAAACTAGCAAGTTAAGACTTCTAAGAACACTAAATAGAGTATAATGGTCTATTTTGATGCCTTAGGAATGCTCAATTCTATGCATGGACAAGTTTTTCACGTTTCGTGCAATTTTGAACTTAACTTGGTCTATTGGCTTCTTTACCTAACGAAACGTTGTCCAAAAGCTAAACTAGCAAGTTGAGACTTCCAAGAACACTAAATTGAGTATAACGGTCTATTTTAATGCCTTAGGAATGCTCAATTCTATATATAGATAAGTTTTTCACGTTTCGTGCAATTTCGAACTTAACTTGGTCTATTGGCTTCTTTACCTAATGAAATGATGTCCAACAGCTAAACTAGCAAGTTAAGACTTCTAAGAACACAAAATAGTGTATAACAGTCTATTTTGATGCCTTAGGAATGCTCAATTCTATGCATGGACAAGTTTTTCACGTTTCGTGCAATTTTGAACTTAACTTGGTCTATTGGCTTCTTTACCTAACGAAACGATGTCCAAAAGCTAACTAGCAAGTTAAGACTTCTAAGAACACTAAATAGATTGTAATGGTCTATTTTGTTGCCTTAGGAATGCTCAATCCTATGCATGGATAAGTTTTTCACGTTTCGTGTAATTTTGAACTTAACTTGGTGTATTGGTTTCTTTACCTAACGAAATGATGTCCAAAAGCTAAAATAGCAAGTTAAGACTTTGAAGAACACTAAATAGAGTATAACGGTCTATTTTGATGCCTTAGGAATGCTCAATTCTATGCATGGACAAGTTTTTCACGTTTCGGGCAATTTTGAACTTAACTTGGTCTATTGGCTTCTTTACCTAACGAAACGTTATCCAAAAGGTAAAATAGCAAGCTAAGACTTCTAAGAACACTAAATAGAGTATAAGGGTCTATTTTAATGCCTTAGGAATGCTCAATTCTATGCATGGACAAGTTTTTCACGTTTCGTGCAATTTTGAACTTAACTTGGTCTATTGGCTTCTTTACCTAACGAAACGTTGTCCAATAGCTAAACTAGCAAGTTAAGACTTCTAAGAACACTAAATAGAGTATAATGGTCTGTTTTGATGCCTTAGGAATGCTCAATTCTATGCATGGACAAGTTTTTCACGTTTCGTGCAATTTTAAACTTAGTTTGGTCTATTGGCTTCTTTACCTGACGAAATGATGTCCAAAAGCTAAACTAGCAAGTTAAGACTTCGAAGAACACAAAATAGAGTATAACGGTCCATTTTGATGCCTTAGGAATGCTCAATTCTATGCATAGACAAGTTTTTCACGTTTCGTGCAATTTTGAACTTAACTTGGTCTATTGGTTTCTTTAGCTAACGAAACGTTGTCCAAAAGATAAACTAGCAAGTTAAGACTTTCAAGAACACTAAATAGAGTATAAAGGTCCACATTGATGCTTTAGGAATGCTCAATTCTCTGCATAGACAAGTTTTTCACGTTTCGTGCAATTTTGAACTTAACTTAGTCTGTTGGTTTCTTTACCTAACGAAACGTTGTCCAAAAGATAAACTAGCAAGTTAAGACTTCCAAGAACACTAAATAGAGTATAACGGTCCACTTTGATGCTTTAGGAATGCTCAATTCTGTCCATAGACGAGCATTTCTCATTTCGTGCATTTTCAAACATAGCTTGATCTATTGGCATCTTAACCTAACGAAACGTTGTACGAAAGCTAGACTACCGAGTTAAGATTTCTAAGAACACTAAATAGAGTATAATGGCCCATTTTGATGTTTGGAATTGCTCAACTCTCTCCATAGACGAGCTTTCCAAGTTTTTGTGTAATTTCAAACATAACTTGGTCTATTGGCATCTTTACCTAACGAAACATTGTACGAAAGCTAAACTAGCAAGTTAGAGTTCTAAGAACACTAAATATAATACAATGGTCCACTTTGAAGGTTTAAGAATGCTCAATTCCGTCCATAGACGAGCTTTTCATGTTCTGTGCATTTTCAAACATAACTTGGTCTATTGACATCTTTACAGAACGAATAGTTGTATGAATGCTAAACTAGCGAGTTAGACATCTAAGAATACTAAATAGAGTAGAATGGTCCACTTTGATGCTTTAGGAATGCTCAATTCTATGCATAGACAAGTTTTTCACGTTTCGTGCAATTTTGAACTTAAATTGGTCTATTGGCTTCTTTACCTAACGAAACGATGTCCAAAAGCTAAAATAGAAAGTTAAGACTTCTAACAACACTAAATAGAGTATAACGGTCTATTTTGCTGCCTTAGGAATGCTCAATTCTATGCACGGACAAGTTTTTCACGTTTCGTGCAATTTTGAACTTAACTTGGTCTATTGGCTTCTTTACCTAACGAAATGATGTCCAAAAGCTAAAATAGCAAGTTAACACTTCGAAGAACACTAAATAGAGTGTAATGGTCTATTTTGATGCCTTAGGAATGCTCAATTCTATGCATGGATAAGTTTTTCACTTTCCGCGTAATTTTGAACTTAACTTGGTCTATTGGTTTCTTTACCTAACGAAATGATGTCCAAAAGATAAACTAGCAAGTTAAGACTTCGAAGAACACTAAATAGAGTATAACGGTCCATTTTCATGCCTTAGGAATGCTCAATTCTGTGCATAGACAAGTTTTTCATGTTTCGTGCAATTTTGAACCAAACTTGGTCTATTGGCTTCTTTACCTAATGAAACGTTATCCAAAAGCTAAAATAGCAAGCTAAGACTTCTAAGAACACTAAATAGAGTATAATGGTCTATTTTGATGCCTTAGGAATGCTCAATTCTATGCATGGACAAGTTTTTCACGTTTCGTGCAACTTTGAACTTAACTTGGTCTACTGGATTCTTTACCTAACGAAACGTTATCCAATAGCTAAACTAGCAAGTTAAGACTTCTAAGAACACTAAATAGAGTATAACGGTCTATTTTGATGCCTTAGGAATGCTCAATTCTATGCATGGACAAGTTTTCCACGTTTCGTGCAATTTTGAACTTAACTTGGTCTATTGGCTTCTTTACCTAACGAAACGTTGTCCAATAGGTAAACTAGCAAGTTAAGACTTCTAAGAACACTAAATAGAGTATAATGGTCTGTTTTGATGCCTTAGGAATGCTCAATTCTATGCATAGACAAGTTTTTCACATTTCGTGCAATTTTGAACTTAACTTGGTCTATTGGCTTCTTTACCTAACGAAAGTTGTCCAATAGCTAAACTAGCAAGTTAAGACTTCTAAGAACACTAAATAGAGTATAACGGTCCATTTTGATGCCTTAGGAATGCTCAATTCTATGCATAGACAAGTTTTTCACATTTCGTGCAATTTTGAACTTAACTTGGTCTATTGGTTTCTTTACCTAACGAAACGTTGTCCAAAAGATGAACTAGCAAGTTAAGACTTTCAAGAACACTAAATAGAGTATAAAGGTCCACTTTGATGCTTTAGGAATGCTCAATTTTCTGCATAGATGAGCATTTCTCGTTTCTTGCATTTTCAAACATTGCTTGATCTATTGGCATCTTAACCTAACGAAACGTTGTACGAAAGCTAAACTAGCAAGTTAAGATTTCTAAGAACACTAAATATAATACAACGGTCCACTTTGACGGTTTAAGAATGCTCAATTCTGTCCATAGACAAGCTTTTCACGTTCTGTGCATTTTCAAACATAACTTGGTCTATTGGCATCTTTACCTAACAAAACGTTGTACGAAATCTAAACTAGCAAGTCAGACTTCTAAGAACACTAAATAGAGTACAACGGTCTTTAGGAATGCTCAATTCTGTCCATAGATGAGTTTTTCATGTTTTGTGCATTTTCAAACATAACTTGGTCTATTGACATCTTTACAGAACGAATAGTTGCATGTATGCTAAACTTGCAAGTTAGACATATAAGAATACTAAATAGAGTACAATCGTCCACTTTGGTGCTTTAGAAATGCTCAATTCTATGCATAGACAAGTTTTTCACGTTTCGTGCAATTTTGAACTTAACGTGGTCTATTGGCTTCTTTACCTAACGAAACGATGTCCAAAAGCTAAACTAGCAAGTTAAGACTTCGAAGAACACTAAATACAGTATAAAGGTCCATTTTCAAGCCTTAGGAATGCTCAATTCTATGCATAGACAAGTTTTTCAAGTTTCGTGCAATTTTGAACCTAACTTGGTCTATTGGCTTCTTTACCTAACGAAACGTTATCCAAAAGCTAAACTAGCAAGTTAAGACTTCTAAGATCACTAAATAGAGTATAACGGTCTATTTTGATGCCTTAGGAATGCTCAATTCTATGCATGGACAAGTTTTTCACTTTTCGTGCAATTTTGAACTTAACTTGGTCTATTGGCTTCTTTACCTAACGAAACGTTGTCCAAAAGCTAAACTAGCAAGTTGAGACTTCCAAGAACACTAAATAGAGTATAACGGTCTATTTTAATGCCTTAGGAATGCTCAATTCTATATATGGACGAGTTTTTCACGTTTCGTGCAATTTCGAACTTAACTTGGTCTATTGGCTTCTTTACCTAATGAAATGATGTCCAACAGCTAAACTAGCAAGTTAAGACATCTAAGAACACAAAATAGTGTATAACGGTCTATTTTGATGCCTTAGGAATGCTCAATTCTATGCATGGACAAGTTTTTCACGTTTCGTGCAATTTTGAACTTAACTTGGTCTATTGGCTTCTTTACCTAACGAAACGATGTCCAAATGCTAGACTAGAAAGTTAAACTAGAAATTTAAGACTTCTAAGAACACTAAATAGAGTATAACGGTCAATTTTAATGCCTTAGGAATGCTCAATTCTATGCATGGACAAGTTTTTCACATTTCGTGCAATTTTGAACTTAACTTGGTCTATTGGCTTCTTTACCTAACGAAACGATGTCCAAAAGCTAACTAGAAAGTTAAGACTTCTAAGAACACTAAATAGAGTGTAATGGTCTATTTTGTTGCCTTAGGAATGCTCAATCCTATGCATGGATAGGTTTTTCACGTTTCGTGTAATTTTGAACTTAACTTGGTGTATTGGTTTCTTTACCTAACGAAATGATGTCCAAAAGCCAAAATAGCAAGTTAAGACTTTGAAGAACACTAAATAGAGTATAACGGTCTATTTTGATGCCTTAGGAATGCTCAATTCTATACATGGACAAGTTTTTCACGTTTCGGGCAATTTTGAACTTAACTTGGTCTATTGGCTTCTTTACCTAACGAAACGTTATCCAAAAGCTAAAATAGCAAGCTAAGACTTCTAAGAACACTAAATAGAGTATAAGGGTCTATTTTAATGCCTTAGGAATGCTCAATTCTATGCATGGACAAGTTTTTCACGTTTCGTGTAATTTTGAACTTAACTTGGTCTATTGGCTTCTTTACCTAACGAAACGTTGTCCAATAGCTAAACTAGCAAGTTAAGACTTCTAAGAACACTAAATAGAGTATAATGGTCTGTTTTGATGCCTTAGGAATGCTCAATTCTATGCATGGACAAGTTTTTCACGTTTCGTGCAATTTTAAACTTAGTTTGGTCTATTGGCTTCTTTACCTGACGAAACGATGTCCAAAAGCTAAACTAGCAAGTTAAGACTTCGAAGAACACAAAATAGAGTATAACGGTCCATTTTGATGCCTTAGGAATGCTCAATTCTATGCATAGACAAGTTTTTCACGTTTCGTGCAATTTTGAACTTAACTTGGTCTATTGGTTTCTTTACCTAACGAAACGTTGTCCAAAAGATAAACTAGCAAGTTAAGACTTTCAAGAACACTAAATAGAGTATAAAGGTCCACTTTGATGCTTTAGGAATGCTCAATTCTCTGCATAGACAAGTTTTTCACGTTTCGTGCAATTTTGAACTTAACTTAGTCTGTTGGTTTCTTTACCTAACGAAACGTTGTCCAAAAGATAAACTAGCAAGTTAAGACTTCCAAGAACACTAAATAGAGTATAACGGTCCACTTTGATACTTTAGGAATGCTCAATTCTGTCCATAGACGAGCATTTCTCATTTCGTGCATTTTCAAACATAGCTTGATCTACTGGCATTTTAACCTAACGAAACGTTGTACGAAAGCTAGACTACGGAGTTAAGATTTCTAAGAACACTAAATAGAGTATAATGGCTCATTTTGATGTTTGGAATTGCTCAACTCTCTCCATAGACGAGCTTTCCAAGTTTTTGTGTAATTTCAAACATAACTTGGTCTATTGGCATCTTTACCTAACGAAACATTGTACGAAAGCTAAACTAGCAAGTTAGAGTTCTATGAACACTAAATATAATACAACGGTCCACTTTGAAGGTTTAGGAATGCTCAATTCTGTCCATAGACGAGCTTTTCATGTTCTGTGCATTTTCAAACATAACTTGGTCTATTGACATCTTTACAGAACGAATAGTTGTATGAATGCTAAACTAGCGAGTTAGACATCTAAGAATACTAAATAGAGTAGAATGGTCCACTTTGATGCTTTAGGAATGCTCAATTCTATGCATAGACAAGTTTTTCACGTTTCGTGCAATTTTGAACTTAAATTGGTCTATTGGCTTCTTTACCTAACGAAACGATGTCCAAAAGCTAAACTAGCAAGTTAAGAATTCGAAGAACACTAAATAGAGTATAATGGTCCATTTTGATGCCTTAGGAATGCTCAATTCTATGCATAGACAAGTTTTTCATATTTCGTGCAATTTTGAACTTAACTTGGTCTATTGGCTTCTTTACCTAACGAAACGTTATCCAAAAGCTAAACTAGAAAGTTTAGACTTCTAAGAACACTAAATAGAGGATAACGGTCTATTTTGATGCCTTAGGAATGCTCAATTCTATGCATGGACAAGTTTTTCACGTTTCGTGCAATTTTGAACTTAACTTGGTCTATTGGCTTCTTTACCTAACGAAACGTTGTCCAAAAGCTAAACTAGCAAGTTAAGACTTCTAAGAACACTAAATAGAGTATAACGGTCCATTTTGATGCCTTAGGAATGCTCAATTCTATGCATAGACAAGTTTTTCACGTTTCGTGCAATTTTGAACTTAACTTGGTCTATTGGCTTCTTTACCTAAGGAAATGATGTCCAAAAGCTAAACTAGCAAGTGAGGACTTCGAAGAACACTAAATAGAGTATAACGGTCCATTTTGATGCCTTAGGAATGCTCAATTCTATGCATAGACAAGTTTTTCACGTTTCGCGCAATTTTGAAATTAACTTAGGCTATTGGCTTATTTACCTAACGAAACGTTGTCCAAAAGCTAAACTAGCAAGTTAAGACTTCTAAGAACACTAAATAGAGTATAACCGTCTATTTTGATGCCTTAGGAATGCTCAATTCTATGCATGGACAAGTTTTTCACGTTTCGTGCAATTTTGAACTTAACTTGGTCTATTGCCTTCTTTACCTAACGAAACGATGTCCAAAAGCTAAACTGGCAAGTTAAGACTTCTAAGAACACTAAATAGAGTATAATGGTCTATTTTTGATGCCTTAGGAATGCTCAATTCTATGCATGGATAAGTTTTTCACGTTTCGTGTAATTTGAACTTAACTTGGTCTATTGGTTTCTTTACCTAACGAAACGATGTCCGAAAGCTAAACTAGCAAGTTAAGACTTCGAAGAACACTAAATAGAGTATAACGGTCCATTTTCATGCCTTATGAATGCTCAATCTATGCATAGACAAGTTTTTCTTGTTTCGTGCAATTTTGAACCTAACTTTGTCTATTGGCTTCTTTACCTAACGAAACGTTATCCAAAAACTAAAATAGCAAGCTAAGACTGCTAAGAACACTAAATAGAGTATAAAGGTCTATTTTGATGCCTTAGTGAAGCAACCGGCATGAAAAACAATGAAGTCGCCACCAATTGATTTTTAAGATGCAATTGGACATCCATTTTGGTCTACGAGAAAAGTGGGTAAGGGGGTCTATTGAGCATGGGGAAGGTGTTAGGCACCCCACAACTCCCGAAAACGGTTACCTTCAAAAATGTTTTCCTATTTGGCTCTACTTTGTTTTGAGGAATGATTGTATGTCCCAAATATTTTAATGAGTTTTCCATATGCCCGGAAAATCATGTATTATCAAATGGGTGGAAATGTTCCATTAGTGTTAGACCAAGATTTTACTTTAAAAATCTTATTTTTATGGGTTTTGATAAAAAAGAAGGAAAAAGGTTGCACGGGATCACTATGGCCATTCCCGGCTTGGCCAAAAATGCTTTAATAAAAGACTCCACTTGAAGTGGTTTTTAATAAAAAAGAGGGTGCACGGGATCACTATGGCCATTCCCGGCTTGGCCAAAAATATTTAATAGGAAACTCCACTTGGAGTGTTTTTTTAATAAAAAAGAGGGTGCACGGGATCACTATGGCCATTCCCGACTTGGCCAAAAATGCTTAATAAAAGACTCCACTTGAAGTGGTTGTTGACAAAAAAGGTGCACGGGATCACTATGGCCATTCCCGGCTTGGCCAAAAATGTTTAACTTGGTCTTGGATGAAAAAAAAATCCATATCGGAGTGGGTTTTGATGTTTTTGATGATTTGGAAAAGAGGCTATTTGGATAGGAACATTGGAATGGGTTTTGGAGAAGAGATTTTTGGGAACTTGGTTGATGCACCAAAAAGGCCCACAATCAATGAAAAAGATTCAATTCAAGCCTTACTCACAATTATGTTCTTCATGAGAAAAGAAAGAATCCATTTAAGGCCCATCGGACGGGCCAAATATCTTTAAACCCCCATTTGGGTCCTTAAATAAATTCTCTTAATCCCTAAAAACATATTTGCTTTCCGGGTCCACGAAATCCAAATGTTTTGGATGAATGCCAAAGGAACCCCAATATCTTGAAAGCTCATTGGTATTTAAACAAAACATAAAGGTTCCATAAGTTAATCTTGGTGTGTTTATTAAGGTGAGACGACTTGGATTAATTCTAATGACTAACGCGTTGCATTCATTTTCATTGCATTCAAACAATCCTAGCATACATCTAAGCATCATGGCATAATGTGAGAAATCAAAGTCCTAAGCATGCATTCTAATGCAATCATCATTCACAAAAATCATTTCCTAATGTCTATATGCTTCTAGCACCCTAAAATATCATGTATGCACTTTTCACTATTTTTACTACACTATTACAAAGCTTACACTTTACAATTATGTACAAAACTAAAAAATAATAAAAAATAAATACAAATATAACCCATGAAGGCCAATGCTCAAATCCAACCCAATTCCTCCAAGTTTGTCTTTTAGCCCAAGTCCTCTAAGTTGCCCTTCGGCCCAAGTGGGATCAAGCCCGGTTCAAGCCCAACATCAAACACAAAAATAATGGGGTCAAATGGGTACTCAAATGCCATAGAAATTCAAATTAAATTAATCATACATACCCATATGCATTATAAACATATAGACACACATATACAAACATACAAACGGGTGTATATACATATTCCAACACATACACAACATATATATATATATACACACACCATATTATACACACGCCATATATATATACCCACATATCGGCCATCATACATATACAAACACATATATGTACACATACCTATATACACGCACTGATATCAAATAACTAACAAAAACTAAACGAACAGAGTCATAGTTAGAGTATGATATGGATCAACACATGTTGATATCAAATCCAAAGAATAACCGGGACAACAATGACCAAGTAAACAAAGAGTAAGCAGGGAGATCCAAACCGAGTATAAACAGAGAATAATCGGATATGAACTAGGTATAAACTGAGCATGAACAGGGGCATCAACATAGCCTACACTACCGATACACACGACTTCAAGTCACAAAAACCAAATCCAGATTTTAACACAGTGCAAATTCCAGGTATCAATACGAAGATAAATGAATAAACAGGAAACAGAACCGTTACCTCTTCTCCCGATTGCTCTGTTTCCTTGCTTTCTCCCGGCTTTCCTCTCCTTTTCTCTTTTACTTGTGCAGTAACACCAAACCTCTCCTTTTTGTTTTTCTATGCTGCGGCTACTTCCTTTCTCCTGCTTTCTCACCCCGAAAAACCCTTCTTTTTTTTGTTCTCCTCTTTTGTGCAGCCGACTTCCTCTCTTTTCTTTCACCTTCCTTTTCCTATTTGTGTTGTCGGTTGCCCTTCCTTTTCTCTCTTTTTGTTTTTTTTTCCCTTTCCTTGTGCGGCTGCTTCCCTTCCCCTTCTCAAAAATGCTGCCTTTCTTTTATACTAAGAGAGAATGAGACTCCCTCTCTCCTAAAACCCTAGTTCTTTCAATTTGTCCTTTTTGCCCTTACTTTTTCTTTCCTTTTAACCAAGGTGGCTATTCTTTTTGGTCTTTTCCACTTTTAATTTTTTCATTTAATTTATTTTTATTCTCTAGATATTTTTTAGGGTTTTGTTTTTGATAATTGGGCCAAAACTTAGGAATAGGGCCTTAAATTTTGAATTTATGAATCTATGGGCTTTTAAGCAAAGACACAAGTTTGGACTTCATTTTCCTTCCTTTAATTTTTATTTTGGATTTCATATTTTTAATTTTTCTATTTTTCTATTCTTTTTGGGCCGGACGAAAACCGGGTACTACAGCTGCCCCCCTTTGTATGTCTTTTATGAAATAAAAGACAAACAAAGGTGTAGTCAACCGAGTTTCATACGGGAACTGAAAAAGGTAATGTGTGGGATCATTATGGCCATTCCCAGCTTGGCCAGCAAGAAAAGAAAGTGCATGGGATCACTACAGCCATTCCCAGCTTGGTTGACAAGAAAAGACAGTGCATGGGATCACTACAGCCATTCCCAGCTTGGCTGATGAAAAGAAAGTGCATGGGATCACTACAGCCATTCCCAGCTTGGCTGACAAGAAAAGAAAGTGCATGGGATCACTACGGCCATTCCCAGCTTGGCTGACAAGAAAATAAAATACATGGGATCACTACAGCCATTCCCAGCTTGGCTGATAAGAAAAGAAAGTGCATGGGATCACTACAGCCATTCCCAGCTTAGCTGACAAGAAAAGAAAATGCATGGGATCACTACAGCCATTCCCAGCTTGGCTGATGAAAAGAAAGTGCATGGGATCACTAAGGTCATTCCCAGCTTGGCCAGCAAGAAAAGAAAGTGCGTGGGATCACTACAGCCATTCCCAGCTTGGCTGATAAAAAGAAAGTGCTTGGGATCACTACAGTCATTCCCAGCTTGGCTGACAAGAAAAGAAAGTGCATGGGATCACTACGGCCATTCCCAGCTTGGCCAATGAAAAGAAAGTGCATGGGATCATTATGGCCATTTCCAGCTTGGCCAGTGATGTTTGTTTGAATTTTATGCAAGAAAATATCCATGAGTGTATGAATGCATGAAGAAAATTGTATTTTCTTTTATTTTTCTTATTTTGAAAATTTGATTTTGGTTAATTGTCGTAAGCACCATCACCCCTATCATCCTGCAATCATCTATCATAAGAAGACTGCATCTTTTGCCTCCATCCCATCTTGAATCTACCATGTTACACTTATTCTTGTATCTTTCATTCTTGTTTTGTCTTGTCTGGTCTTTCCATCGATTTACTGTTCACATCTGATTTCCACCCTTTCATCCTGCAATCATCCATCATGAGAAAACTGCATCTTTTGATTCCATCCTATCTTCAATATGCCATGTTAGGCTTATTATTGTATCTTTCATTCTCTTTTTGTCTGATCTTTCCATCGATTTACTGTTTACATCTGATTTCCACCAAATCTGACATACCTTTAACGCCAAGCACAATCTCTCCGGCTCCAACATCTCTTTGGCCCTACTATGCCTTTTAACGCCAATTAATTTCTTTTAGCTCTCTTAGAGTTAAGAACACCACAATCTCTTCAGCTCCACCATGCCTTTTAGTGCCAGTTAATTTCTTTTAGCTCCTTTACAGTCAAGAACACCAAAATCTCACAGGTTCCTGCTAAGAACAATGTCCTAATGCACTTTTCATGATTCTTTTATTACCTTATTTAACTTTCAAATAAATTCAATAGTATGGCAATGCTTGTACTACACGAGATTTCTGAAGGCAAGATATATAAGCAATAAAAATCATGAAGAACACAAGCAATAAATAAGGAATTCGGAAATGAACTGAATAACCTCAGAGAGTTTTATTTAGAATAAATAGATAACAGGAGAGACTGATCGAGTATATATATGATTCAAGAGGGTTAAAAATAAAGGAAATAGCATAAATCTTTACAGGATATAAAATGAGATAACTTTGATTCCGCACAAAACTGCCCCAGTTTTGTGTGCCCCCATTTTGCAATTATTGAATCTGACTACTTCCATTTGAAGCTTCTCCTTCACAGACTCATCATGCATACCCCTGAACATAACCAATTCACCCGTGTACAGCCTTGCTATCTGTCATTCACTGTATTGTCCCATATTCTTCTCAAATCCTCTTAATGGCCTCTGTCAATTCCCCGTAATTGCTTTCTCCACGCCTTTTCTGATCTCAATGTTACTTGAAGCTCCCAGGAAGGGTTTTCACTTTAGTAGAGAGTTTCTATTTTCCCTAATTTTTGCTTGAAGCGTCCACGAGGGGTTTTCACTCCAGTAGGATATCTATTGCTCTAATTTTTGCCTAGACTGCCCTTCCGGGTTTTCAATCTAGCGAGCTTTTAACTCTAATTTTTGCCTAGATCGCCCTTTCGGGTTTTCAATCTAGCGAGTTTTCTCTTTTTTTTTTTAAATTTTTTTTAACTCTAATTTTTGCCTAGACCGCCCTTTCAGATTTTCAATCTAGCGAGTTTTTTTTTTTTTTTTGCTATGGGTAATACTTTTTGATGGCGTCTGCATTCACCGGATTAGGCAATTCTTCTCCATCCATTCTTGTCAAAATTAATGCCCCTCCTTCAAAGGCTTTCTTCACCACATATGGTTCCTCATAGTTCAGTGTCCATTTCCCTCGGAGATCCTTTTGAGGTGGCAAGATCATCTTCAACACTAAATCTCCTTCCCTGAAACTGCGAGGTCGAACTTTCTTATTATGTGCTTTCATCAATCTTCTTTGATACAATTGCCCTTTACAAATTGCTCTTAGTCTTCGTTCTTCAATCAAATTCAACTGCTCATAACGCATTCGAGTCCATTCTGATTCTTCCAATCCTGCCTCCAGAACTACTCGAAGGGATGGAATCTCCACTTCGATAGGCAAAACCGATTCCATACCATACACCAAGGAGAAAGGTGTCTCCCCGGTAGATGTCCGTATTGAGGTCCGATAACCATATAGAGCAAAAGGATCTTCTCATGCCAATCTTTGTAATTCTCTGTCATCTTCCCAATGATCTTCTTGATATTCTTATTCGCCGCTTTGACAGCCCCATTCATCTTCGGACGGTAAGGAGTCGAATTATGGTGATAAATTTTGAACTGGTCACAAAAATCCTTCATCATTTCGCTATTGAAATTCGTGCCATTGTCAGTAATAATTCTTTCTGGGACTCCATATCGACAAACAATTTCTTTTCTCAAAAACCGAACAACCACGCTACTCGTCACATTAGAATATGAAGCAGCCTCCACCCATTTGGTAAAATAATCAATAGCAACCAAAATGAAACGATGCCCATTAGAAGCCTTTGGCTCAATTGGACCGATGACATCTAATCCCCACATCGAAAAAAGGCCATGGTGATGTCAACACATGCAATGGATTAACTGGAACATGTGTTCTGTCTGCATAAATCTGACACTTGTGGCATCTGTTTGCATAACTTATACAGTCCCTCTCCATGGTTAACCAATAATACCCTGCACGAATAATCTTCCGTGCCATTGCATATCCACTGGAATGAGTCCCACATATTCCTTCATGAATTTCCTCCATTATTTGTTTAGCCTCAGCAACATCAACACAACGTAAGAAAACTATTCCATCATTCCTTTTATAAAGAACATTTCCACTCAAGAAGAAAGATCCTGCCAGTCTCCTGATGGTACACTTATCATTCTCTGATGCCCCTGATGGATATGCTTTCTTTTCAATGTACTGTTGAATATCATGATACCACGGTTTACCATCAGGCTCTCACTCCAAATTTGAACAGTAACCTCGAACGTCTCGCCTCTCGATTTTAATCACCTGCACTTCTCCTTTTGGGTCTACATCAAACATTGCCGCCAAAGTTGCCAAAGCATCCGCTATTTGATTCTCCTCTCTTGGGATATGATCAAACTCAACCCAATCAAAAAACTTGACTAACTTTTTGATATGCTGGTAATATGGAATGAACTTGTCATCTTTGGTTTCCCACTCATCATTCAATTGCCTAATCACCAACTGTGAATCACCATAAACCTGTAGCCTCTTAATCCCCATATCAATAGCAGCTTGAATTCCCATCGTACATGCTTCATACTCAGCCACATTGTTAGTACATTCGAAATACAACTTAGCTGTAAACGGTATAACATTCTCATCAGGTGATATTAACACTGCACCAACTCCGCATCCTACGATATTAGAAGCACCATCGAACAACATAGTCCATTTTGCCAAATCCTTCTGATTCCCCTCTTCTATCGACACAGTCATGACATCAATATCTGGAAATTTCATATCCATTGGCTTAGTATCATCAATTGCTCTATCTGCCAAATAATCTGCTATTGCACTCCCTTTGATTGCCTTCTGTGTGACATACAAAATATCATATTCTGATAACAACATCTGCCATTTAGCTATCCTCCCTGAAAGAGAAGGTTTCTCAAAAATGTACCTGATAGGATCCATCCTAGAAATCAACCATGTAGTATGATAAAGAATGTACTGTCTAAGTCGATGTGCAGCCCAAACCAAAGAGCAACAAGTCTTCTCCAACATCGAATAATTTGGTTCACAACTAGTAAACTTCTTGCTTAAGTAATAAATGGCATGCTCTATTCTTCTCGATGAATCATGTTGTCCAAGCACACATCCCATCGAACTATCTGAGACAGTCAAATAGAGAATAAGTGGCCTGCCAGCCACGGGAGGCATCAACACTGGAGGACTTTTCAAGTATTGCTTGATCTTTTCGAATGCAATCTGACAATCTTCGTTCCACTCAGTAGAGTTACTCTTACGCAACAATTTAAAGATAGGTTCAAAAGTAGCTGTCAACTGTGAAATGAATCTGGCAATGTAATTCAATCTTCCCAAGAAACCCCAAACTTCCTTTTCTGTCCGAGGGGGTGGCATCTCCAAGATCGCCTTCACTTTATCAGGATCTACCTCAATTCCTTTCATGCTTACAACGAAACCTAACAACTTCCCCGAGGTTGCCCCAAATGTGCACTTAGCTGGATTCAACTTCAATTGATGCTTCCTTAATCGATCAAACAACTTCTGGAGATTCACAATATGATCTTCACCTTATTTGGATTTTGCTATCATATCATCGACATATACTTCAACTTCTCTATGCATCATGTCATGAAACAAAGTGACCATAGCTCGTTGATAAGTAGCACCGGCATTCTTCAGACCAAACGGCATGACTTTATAGCAAAAGGTTCCCCATAGGGTAATAAAAGTCGTTTTCTCACGATCCTTTGGTGTCATCTTGATCTGATTGTAACCCGAAAATCCATCCATGAAAGAGAAAGTTGAATGTCTAGCCGTATTATCCACCAAAACATCGATATGGGGAAGAGGAAAATTATCCTTCGGGCTTGCACGATTGAGATCTCTATAATCGACACACATCCGAACCTTACCATCCTTTTTGGGAACAGGTACAATATTTGCCACCCATTCAGGGTATCTAGCCACTGCTAAAAAACCAGCGTCAAACTGCTTCTTCACTTCATCTCTTATTTTCAAAAGCATATCTGCCTTTAATCTCCTCAACTTTTGTTTCACTAGAGTACATTCTGGAATCAATGGCAACTTGTGAATAACAATACTTGTATCAAGACCGGGCATATCCTGATAAGACCATGCAAAGACATCCGGGTAATTATGCAATAAATCTATCAATTTCTTCTTGTTTTCTCCTTCGAAGGCAGCTCCTACCTTAACCTCCTTTTTCTCCGTTTCAGTTCCCAAATTAACAACTTCTGTTACCTCTTGATGTGGCTGTATTATTTTCTCCTCTTGATTGACTTGTCTTAACATTTCAGGTAAAATCTCAATTTCTTCCTCTATTTCATAGTCAGATTCAACATTGCTAATGGGCGCATCAAAATCTGGTTCATTAAGTTCGTCATCTTCGTTATCATCATTTTCAATCCTGTTGAAGAAATGAATAAAAATGGCTTTGAGAATGGAGAAGAAAAACTCAAATGGGAATGAAGAAACATGAATATGGATAACTATCAAAAGATTCTCATTTCATGGAAAAAGGAAATATGTACAAAGATAGAACATGCAATCGCCATACTATAAAATTTATTGAAAGCAAAGTAAAGCATCCTCATTACAAAAGACCCAAACGAAGGCCGTGAGCTGGGCCCACGATGGTAGTGCACTCGGGATTACTCTTGCAGATTCTTGAGAGATATTGGGAGCTCCAGATTGGTCTAGTTGCCAAGTTTGAAATTTGAAGGACGCGAGATGACAAAGCAAGGTCTAGCAGTTGAACTCTCTTCCTCTTCCACCATAGCAACTTGAAACTCTCCAAACTGATCACATATATTAGCGAGCATTGCCCCAGTTACATCAATCGAGTTTTCAAATAGCAATTTTCCGAAAACTGCCCCAGTATCAGCCAAACTTATCTTGTTCTGCATCCTTTCATACACAAAACTGTCATAAAGCGAGTCTGATAGGGGTGACAATGATGCTTCTTGGGCGCTATGCTTATTTATGATTTTCTGTGCATTATAAAAATGACATTAGTTGTCATTTATTTTAAAAATGTGCATGCATGTGATTATTATTTGTGAATTCCTCAATAATATCGAAAGACGAGCTTTTGATGTTTTTGTGCAATTTCAAACATAACTTGGTCTATTCGCATCTTTAGCTTACGAAACATTGTACGAAAATGAACTAGCAAGCTAGACTTCTAGTAACAGTAAATAGACTACAAAAGTCCACTTTGATGCTTCGGAATTGTTCAACGCTCTTGATAGATGAGCTTTGACGTTTTTGTGCAATTTCAAGCATAACTTGGTCTATTCGCATCTTAGGCATACGAAACATTGAACGAAAGCTAAACTAGTAAGTTAGACTTCTAAGAACACTAAATGGAGTACTATGGCCCACTTTTATGCTTTGGAATTTCTTAACTCTATCCATAGACGTGCTTTTCACGATTTTGTGCAATTTGAAACATAAAATGGTCTATTCGCATCTTTAACTTACGAAACATTGTACGAAAACAAAACTAGCAAGCTAGACTTCTAGTAGCAGTAAATAGACTACAAAAGTCCACTTTGATGCTTTCAAATTGCTCAACTCTCTCCATAGACGGGCTTTTAACGTTTTTTTGCAATTACAAACATAACTTGGTCTATTGGCATCTTTATGTAACGAAACGTTGAACAAAAGCTAAACTAGCAAGATAGACTTCTAAGAACACTAAATAGAGTACAAGGGTCCACTTTGATGTGTTAGAATTGCTCAACTCTCTCCATAGATGTGCTTTTCACGTTTTTGTGCAATTTGAAACATAACATGGTCTATTCACATCTTTTGATTTCGAAACATTGTACGAAAACAAAACTAGCAAGCTAGACTTCAAGTAACAGTAAATAGACTACAAAAGTCCCCTTTGATGCTTCGGAATTGCTCAACGCTCTTGATAGACGAGCTTTTGACGTTTATGTGCAATTTCAAGGATAACTTGGTCTATTCGCATCTTTAGCGTACGAAACGTTGAACGAAAGCTAAACTAGCAAGTTAGACTTCTAAGAACACTAAATGGAGTACTACGGTCCACTTTGATGCTTTGGAAGTGCTTAACTCTGTCCATAGACATGCTTTTCATGATTTTGTGCAATTAGAAACATAACTTGGTCTATTCGCATCTTTAGCTTACGAAACGTTGAACGAAAGGTAACTAGCAAGTTAGACTTCTAAGAACACTTAATTGAGTACAACTGTCCACTTTGATGCTTTGGAATTGCTTAACTCTCTACATAGACGTGCTTTTCACGTTTTTGTGTAATTTGAAACATAACATGGTCTATTCGCATCTTTATCTAATGAAACGTCGTACGAAAGCCAAACTAGCAAGATAGATTTCTAAGAAAACTAAATAGAATACAATGGTCCACTTTGGTGCTTTGGAATTGCTCAACTATATCGATAGACGAGCTTTTGATGTTTTTGTGCACTTTCAAATGTAACTTAGTGTATTCGCATCTTTAGCTTAGAAAATATTGTACGAAAATAAAACTATTAAGCTAGACTTCTAGTAACAGTAAATAGACTACAAAATTCCACTTTGAAGCTTCGGAACTGCTCAACGCTCTTGATAGACAAGCTTTGGGAGTTTTTGTGCAATTCAAGCATAACTTGGTCTATTCACATATTTAGTGTACGAAACATTGAACGAAAGCTAAACTAGCAAGTTAGACTTCTAAGAACACGAAATGGAGTACTACGGTCCACTTTGATGCTTTGGAATTGCTTAACTCTGTCCATAGACGTGCTTTTCATGATTTTGCGCAATTAGAAACATAACTTGGTCTATTTGCATCTTTAGCTTACGAAACGTTGAACGAAAGGTAACTAGCAAGTTAGACTTCTAAGAACACTTAATTGAGCACAACTGTCCACTTTCATTCTTTGGAATTGCTCAACTCCCTCCATAGACGTGCTTTTCTCGTTTTTGTGCAATTTGAAACATAACATGGTGTATTCGCATCTTTATCTAATGAAACGTCGTATGAAAGCCAAACTAGCAAGATAGACTTCTAAGAACACTAAATAGAGTACAATTTTCCATTTTGATGCTTTAGAATTTCTCAACTATATCGATAGATGAGCTTTTGATGTTTTTGTGCAATTTCAAACATAAATTGGTCTATTCGCATCTTTAGCTTACGAAACATCTTACGAAAACAAAACTAGCAAGCTAGACTTCCAGTAACAGTAAATAGACTACAAAATTCCATTTTGATGCTTCGGAATTGCTCAACGCTCTTGATAGATGAGCTTTTCGCGTTTTTCTGCAATTTCAAACATAACTTGGTCTATTTGCATCTTTAGCGTACGAAACGTTGAACGAAAGCTAAACTAGCAAGTTAGACTTCTAAGAATGCTAAATTGACTACAACGGTCCACTTTGATGGTTTGGAATTGCTTAACTCTCTCGATAGATGAGCTTTTCACGTTTTTGTCCAATTGGTAACATAACTTGGTCTATTCGCATCTTTGGCTTACGAAACATTGAACGAAAGCTAACTAGCAAGTTAGACTTCTAAAAACACTAAATTGAGTACAACTGTCCACTTTGATGCTTTGGAATTGCTCAACTCTCTCCATAGATGTCCTTTTTGTGTTTTTGTGCAATGTGAAACATAACATGGTCTATTCGCATCTTTATCTAATGAAATGTCGTACGAAAGCCGAACTAGTAAGATAGACTTCTAAGAACACTAAATAGAGTATAATGGTCCACTTTGATGCTTTAGAATTGCTCGTCTATATTGATAGACGAGCTTTTGATGTTTTTGCGCAATTTCAAATATAACTTGGTCTATTCGCATCTTTAGCGTACGAAACGTTCAACAAAATCTAAACTAGCATGTTAGGCTTCTAAGAACACTAAATTGAGTACAACGGTCCACTTTGATGCTTTGGAATTGCTTAACTCTCTACATAGACGTGCCTTTCACGTTTTTATCCAAATACAAACATAACTTTGTCTATTCACAACTTTAGCTTACGAAATGTTGAGTCAAAGCTAACTAGGAAGTTAGACTTTTAAGAACACTAAATTGAGAACAACGATCCAGTTTGATGCTTTGGAATTACTCAACTCTTTCCGTAGATGGCTTTTAACTTTTTGTGCAATTTCAAACATAACATGGTCTATTCGCATCTTTATCTAATGAAACGTCGTACGAAAGCCAAACTAGCAAAATAGACTTCTAAGAACACTAAATAGAGTATAATGGTCTGCTTTGACGCTTTGGAATTGGTCAACTATATCGATAGACGAGCTTTTGATGTTTTTATGCAATTTCAAACATAACTTGGTCTATTCGCATCTTTAGCTTACGAAACATTGTACGAAAACAAAACTAGAAAGCTAGACTTCTAGTAACAGTAAATAGACTACAAAAGTCCACTTTGATGCTTCGGAATTGCTCAATGCTCTTGATAGGCGAGCTTTTGACGCTTTTGCGCAATTTCAAGCAAAAGTTGGTCTATTCGCATCTTTAGCGCACGAAACGTTGAACGAAAGCTAAACTAGAAAGTTAGACTTCTAACAACACTAAATGGAGTACTACGGTCCACTTTGATGCTTTGGAATAGCTTAACTCTATCCATAGATGTGCTTTTCATGATTTTGCGCAATAAGAAACATAACTTGGTCTATTCACACCTTTAGCTTATGAAACGTGGAACGAAAGCTAACTAGCTAGTTAGACTTCTAAGAACACTAAATTGAGTACAATGGTCCATTTTGATGCTTTCGAATTGCTCAACTTTCTCCGTAGATGGACTTTTAATGTTTTTGTGCAATTACAAGCATAACTTGGTCTATTGACATCTTTATCTAACGAAACGTTGTACGAAAGCTAAACCAGCAAGTTAGACTTCCAAGAACACTAAGTAGAGTTCAACGGTCCTCTTTGATGCTTTGGAATTCCTCAACTCTCTCCATAGACGTGCTTTTGACATTTTTGGGCAATTTGAAACATAACATGGTCTATTCACATCTTTATCTAATGAAACGTCGTACGAAAGCCAAACTAGCAAGATAGACTTCTAAGAATACTAAATAGAGTACAATGGTCTGCTTTGATGCTTTCGAATTGCTCAAGTATATCGATAGACGACCTTTTGATGTTTTTGTGCAATTTCAAACATTACTTGGTCTATTTGCATCTTTAGCATACGAAACGTTGAACGAAAGCTAAACTAGCAAGATAGATTTCTAAGAACACTAAATTGAGTACGACGGTCCACTTTGATGCTTTGAAATAGCTCAACTCTCTCCATAGACGTGCTTTTCACGTTTTTGTGCAATTTGAACATAACATGGTCTATTCGCATCTTTATCTAATTAAACGTCGTACGAATGCCAAACTAGCAAGATAGACTTCTAAGAACACCAAATAGAGTACAATGGTCCACTTTGATGCTTTAGAATTGCTCAACTACATCGATAGATGAGCTTTTGATGTTTTTGTGCAATTTCAAACATTGCTTGGTCTATTCGCATCTTTAGAGTATGAAACGTTGATCGAAAGCTAAACTAGCAAGTTAGACTTCTAAGAACTTTAAATTGAGTACAACGGTCCACTTTGATGCTTTCGAATTGCTTAACTCTCTACATTGACGTGCTTTTCACATTTTTATCCAATTAGAAACATAACTTGGTCTATTCGCATCTTTAGCTTACGAAACGTTGAACGAAAGCTAAGTAGGAAGTTAGACTTCTAAGAACACTAAATTGAGAACAACGGTCCCATTTGATGCTTTGGAATAGCTCAACTCTCTCCATAGATGTGCTTTTCACGTTTTTGTGCAATTTGAAACATAACATGGTCTATTCGCGTCTTTATCTAATGACACGTCGTACGAAAGCCAAACTAGCAAGATAGACGTCTAAGAACACTAAATAGAGTACAATGGTCCACTTTGGTGCTTTGGAATTGCTCAATTATATCGATAGATGAGCTTTTGATGTTTTTGCGCAATTTCAAACATAACTCGGTCTATTCGCATCTTTAGCTTACGAAACATTGTACGAAAACAAAACTAGCAAGCTAGACTTCTAGCAACAGTAAATAGACTACAAATGTCCACTTTGATGCTTCGGAATTGCTCACTGCTCTTGATAGACGAGCTTTTGACATTTTTCAACAATTTCAAACATAACTAGGTCTATTCGCATCTTTAGCGTAGGAAACGGTGAATGAAAGCTAAACTATCAAGTTAGACTTCTAAGAATGCTAAATTGAGAACAACGGTAAACTTTGATGCTTTCGAATTGCTTAGCTATCTACATTGACGTGCTTTTCACGTTTTTATCCAATTAGAAACATAACTTGGTCTATTCGCATCTTTAGCTTACGAAACGTTGAACGAAACCTAACTAGCAAGTTAGACTTCTAAGAACACTAAATTGAGAACAATGGTCCACTTTGATGCTTTAGAATTGCTTAACTCTCTAGATAGACGTGCTTTTCTCATTTTTATCCAATAAGAAACATAACTTGATCTATTCACATCATTAGCTTACAAAACATTGTACGAAAAGAAAACTAGCAAGCTAGACTTCAAGTAACAGTAAATAGACTACAAAAGTACACTTTGATGCTTCGGAATTGCTCAACGCTCTTGATAGACGAGCTTTTGAAGTTTTTGTGCAATTTCAAGCATAACTTTGTCTATTCACAACTTTAGCTTACGAAACGTTGAGTGAAAGCTAACTAGGAAGTTAGACTTTTAAGAACACTAAATTGAGAACAACGATCCAGTTTGATGCTTTGGAATTGCTGACCTCTCTTCGTAGACGGCTTTTAACGTTTTTGTGCAATTTCAAACATAACATGGTCTATTCGCATCTTTATCTAATGAAACGTCGTACGAAAGCCAAACTAGCAAAATAGACTTCTAAGAACACTAAATAGAGTACAATGGTCTGCTTTGACGCTTTGGAATTGGTCAACTATATCGATAGACGAGCTTTTGATTTTTTGTGCAATTTCAAACATAACTTGGTCTATTCGCATCTTTAGCTTACGAAACACTGTACAACAACAAAACTAGAAAGCTAGACTTCTAGTAACAGTAAATACACTACAAAAGTCCGCTTTGATGCTTCAGAATTGCTCAATGCTCTTGATAGGCGAGCTTTTAACGCTTTTGCGCAATTTCAAGCAAAAGTTAGTCTATTCGCATCTTTAGCGCACGAAACGTTGAACGAAAGCTAAACTAGAAAGTTAGACTTCTAAGAACACTAAATGGAGTACTACGGTCCACTTTGATGCTTTGGAATAGCGTAACTCTATCCATAGATGTGCTTTTCATGATTTTGTGCAATTAGAAACATAACTTGTTCTATTCACACCTTTAGCTTATGAAACGTGAAACGAAAGCTAACTAGCTAGTTAGACTTCTAAGAACACTAAATTGAGTACAACGGTCCATTTTGATGCTTTCGAATTGCTCAACTCTCTCCATAGATGGACTTTTAACGTTTTTGTGCAATTACAAACATAACTTGGTCTATTGGCATCTTTATCTAATGAAACGTTGTACGAAAGCTAAACCAGCAAGTTAGACTTCCAAGAACACTCAATAGAGTTCAACGGTCCTCCTTGATGCTTTGGAATTGCTCAACTCTCTCCATAGACGTGCTTTTGACATTTTTGGGCAATTTGAAACATAACCTGGTCTATTCACATCCTTATCTAATGAAACATCGTATGAACGCCAAACTAGCAAGATAGACTTCTAAGAACACTAAATAGAGTACAATGGTCCGCTTTGATGCTTTTGAATTGCGCAAGTATATCGATAGACGACGTTTTGATGTTTTTGTGCAATTTCAAACATGACTTGGTCTATTTGCATCTTTAGCATACGAAACGTTGAACGAAAGCTAAACTAGCAAGATAGAGTTCTAAGAACCCTAAATGGAGTACAACGGTCCACTTTGATGCTTTGGAATAGCTCAACTCTCTCCATAGACGTGCTTTTCACGTTTTTGTGCAATTTGAAACATAACATGGTCTATTCACATCTTTATCTAATGAAACGTCGTACGAATGCCAAACTAGCAAGATAGACTTCTAAGAACACTAAATAGAGTACAATGGTCCACTTTGATGCTTTAGAATTGCTCAACTACATCGATAGACGAGCTTTTGATGTTTTTGTGCAATTTCAAACATTGCTTGGTCTATTCGCATCTTTAGAGTACGAAACGTTGATCGAAAGCTAAACTAGCAAGTTAGACTTCTAAGAACTCTAAATTGAGTACAACGGTCCACTTTGATGCTTTCAAATTGCTTAACTCTCTACATTGACGTGCTTTTCACGTTTTTGTCCAATTAGAAACATAACTTGGTCTATTCGCATCTTTAGCTTACGAAACGTTGAACGAAAGCTTACTAGGAAGTTAGACTTCTAAGAACACTAAATTGAGAACAATGGTCCACTTTGATGCTTTGGAATAGCTCAACTCTCTCCATAGACGTGCTTTTCACGTTTTTGTGCAATTTGAAACATAACATGGTCTATTCACGCCTTTATCTAATGACACGTCGTACGAAAGCCAGCAAGATAGACTTCTAAGAACACTAAATAGAGTACAATGGTCCACTTTGGTGCTTTGGAATTGCTCAACTATATCGATAGAGGAGCTTTTGATGTTTTTGCGTAATTTCAAACATAACTCGGTCTATTCGCATCTTTAGCATCCGAAACATTGTACGAAAACAAAACTAGCAAGCTAGACTTTTAGCAACAGTAAATAGACTACAAATGTCCACTTTGATGCTTCGGAATTGCTCAATGCTCTTGATAGAAGAGCTTTTGACGTTTTTCAACAATTTCAAACATAAGTAGGTCTATTCGCATCTTTAGCGTAGGAAATGGTGAACGAAAGCTAAACTATCAAGTTAGACTTCTAAGAATGCAAAATTGACAACAACGGTCCACTTTGATGCTTTCGAATTGGTTAGCTCTCTAGATTGACGTGCTTTTCATGTTTTTATACAATTAGAAACATAACTTGGTCTATTCACATCTTTAGCTTACGAAACGTTGAACGAAACCTAACTAGCAAGTAAGACTTCTAAGAACACTAAATTGAGAACAATGGTCCACTTTGATGCTTTAGAATTACTTAACTCTCTACATGGACGTGCTTTTCTCGTTTTTATCTAATAAGAAACATAACTTGGTCTATTCGCATCTTTAGCTTACAAAACATTGTACAGAAACAAAACTAGCAAGCTAGACTTCAAGTAACAGTAAATAGACTACAAAAGTACACTTTGATGCTTCAGAATTGCTCAACGCTCTTGATAGACGAGCTTTTGAAGTTTTTGTGCAATTTCAAGCATAACTTGGTCTATTCACATCTTTAGCGTATGAAACGTTGAACGAAGGCTAAACTAGCAAGTTAGACTTCTAAGAACACTAAATGGAGTACTACGGTCCACTTTGATGCTTTGCAATTGCTTAACTCTGTCCATAGACGTACTTTTCATGATTTTGTGCAATTAGAAACATAACTTGATCTATTCGCATCTTTAGCTTACAAAATATTGAACAAAAGCTAACTAGCAAGTTAGACATCTAAGAACACTTAATTGAGTACAACCATACACTTTGATGCGTTGCAATTGCTTAACTATCTACATGGCCATGCTTTTCACGTTTTTATCCAATTAGAAACATAACTCGGTCTATTCGCATCTTTGGCTTACGAAACGTTGAACGAAAGCTAACTAGGAAGTTAGACTTCTAAGAACACTAAATTGAGTACAACGGTCCACTTTGATGCTTTGGAATTACGCAACTCTCTCCATGGACGTGCTTTTCACGTTTTTGTGCAATTTGAAAATAACATGGTCTATTCGCATCTGTATCAAATGAAAAGTCGTACGAAAGCCAAACTAGCAAGATAGACTTCTAAGAACACTAAATAGAGTACAATGGTCCACTTTGATGCTTTGAAATTGCTCAACTATATCGATAGACGAGTTTTTTTGGTTTTTGTGCACTTTCAAACGCAAATTGGTCTATTCGCATCTTTAGCTTAGGAAACATTGTTCGAAAACAAAACTAGCCAGCTAGACTTCTAGTAACATTAAATAGACTACAAAATTCCACTTTGATGCTTCGGAATTGCTCAACGCTCTTGATAGATAAGCTTTTGAAGTTTTTGTCCAATTTCAAGCATAACTTGCTCTTTTCGCATATTTATCGTACGAAACATTGAACGAAAGCTAAACTAGCAAGTTAGACTTCTAAGAACACTAAATGGAGTGCTACGATCCACTTTGATGCTTTGGAATTGCTTAACTCTGTCCATAGACGTGCTTTTCATGATTTTGTGCAATTAGAGACATAACTTGGTCTATTCGCATCTTCAGCTTACGAAACGTTGAATGAAAGGTAACTAGCAAGTTAGACTTCTAAGAACACTTAATTGAGTACAACTGTCCACTTTCATCCTTTGGAATTGCTCAACTCCCTCCATAGATATACTTTTCTCATTTTTGTGCAATTTGAGACATAACATCGTGTATTCGCATCTTTATCTAGTAAAACGTCATACAAAAGCCGAACTAGCAAGATAGACTTCTAAGAACACTAAATAGAGTACAATGGTCCACTTTGATGATTTAGAATTGCTCAACTATATCGATAGACAAGCTTTTGATGATTTTGTGCAATTTCAAACATAACTTGGTCTATTCGCATCTTTAGCTTACGAAACTATGAACGAAAGCTAACTAGCAAGTTAGACTTCTAAGAACACTAAATTGAGTACAACGGTCCACTTTGATGCTTTGGAATTACGCAACTCTCTCCATGGACGTGCTTTTCACGTTTTTGTGCAATTTGAAAATAACATGGTCTATTCGCATCTGTATCAAATGAAAAGTCGTACGAAAGCCAAACTAGCAAGATAGACTTCTAAGAACACTAAATAGAGTACAATGGTCCACTTTGATGCTTTGAAATTGCTCAACTATATCGATAGACGAGTTTTTTTGGTTTTTGTGCACTTTCAAACGCAAATTGGTCTATTCGCATCTTTAGCTTCGGAAACATTGTTCGAAAACAAAACTAGCCAGCTAGACTTCTAGTAACATTAAATAGACTACAAAATTCCACTTTGATGCTTCGGAATTGCTCAACGCTCTTGATAGATGAGCTTTTGAAGTTTTTGTCCAATTTCAAGCATAACTTGCTCTTTTCGCATATTTATCGTACGAAACATTGAACGAAAGCTAAACTAGCAAGTTAGACTTCTAAGAACACTAAATGGAGTGCTACGATCCACTTTGATGCTTTGGAATTGCTTAACTCTGTCCATAGACGTGCTTTTCATGATTTTGTGCAATTAGAGACATAACTTGGTCTATTCGCATCTTCAGCTTACGAAACGTTGAATGAAAGGTAACTAGCAAGTTAGACTTCTAAGAACACTTAATTGAGTACAACTGTCCACTTTCATCCTTTGGAATTGCTCAACTCCCTCCATAGATGTACTTTTCTCATTTTTGTGCAATTTGAGACATAACATGGTGTATTCGCATCTTTATCTAGTAAAACGTCGTACAAAAGCCGAACTAGCAAGATAGACTTCTAAGAACACTAAATAGAGTACAATGGTCCACTTTGATGATTTAGAATTGCTCAACTATATCGATAGACAAGCTTTTGATGATTTTGTGCAATTTCAAACATAACTTGGTCTATTCGCATCTTTAGCGTACGAAACGTTGAACGAAAGCTAAACTAGCAAGTTAGACTTCTAAGAACACTAAATTGAGTATAACGATCCACTTTGATGCTTTGCAATTGCTTAACACTGTCCATAGATGTACTTTTCATGATTTTGTGCAATTAGAAACATAACTTGGTCTATTCGCATCTTTAGCTTACAAAACATTGAACAAAAGCTAACAAGCAAGTTAGACATCTAAGAACACTTAATTGAGTACAACCATACACTTTGATGCGTTGAAATTGCTTAACTATCTACATGGCCATGCTTTTCACGTTTTTATCCAATTAGAAACATAACTCGGTCTATTCGCATCTTTAGCTTACGAAACGTTGAACGAAAGCTAACTAGGAAGTTAGACTTCTAAGAACACTAAATTGAGTACAACGGTCCACTTTGATGCTTTGGAATTACGCAACTCTCTCCATGGACGTGCTTTTCACGTTTTTGTGCAATTTGAAAATAACATGGTCTATTCGCATCTGTATCAAATGAAAAGTCGTACGAAAGCCAAACTAGCAAGATAGACTTCTAAGAACACTAAATAGAGTACAATGGTCCACTTTGATGCTTTGAAATTGCTCAACTATATCGATAGACGAGTTTTTTATGTTTTCGTGCACTTTCAAACGCAACTTGGTCTATTCGCATCTTTAGTTTACAAAACATTGTACGAAAACAAAACTAGCAAGCTAGACTTCTAGTAACAGTAAATAGACTACAAAAGTAGACTTTTATGCTTCGGAATTGCTCAATGCTCTTGATAGACGAGCTTTTGAAGCTTTTGTGTAATTTCATGCAAAACATGGTCTATCCGCATATTTAGCGTACGAAACGTTGAACGAAGGCTAAACTAGCAAGTTAGACTTCTAAGAACACTAAATGGAGTACTACGGTCTACTTTGATGCTTTGGAACTGCTTAATTCTGTCCATAGACGTGCTTTTCACGATTTTGTGCAATTAAAAACATAACTTGGTCTATTCGCATCTTTGGCTTACAAAACGTTGAACGAAAGCTAACTAGCTAGTTAGATTTCTAAGAGCACTAAATTGAGTACAACGGTCCACTTTGATGCTTTCAAATTGCTCAACTCTCTCTATAGACGGGCTTTTAACGTTTTTGTGCAATTACAAACATAACTTGGTCTATTGGCATCTTTATATAACGAAACGTTGTACGAAAGCTAAACTAGCAAGTTAGACTTCTAAGAAAACTAAATAGAGTACAACGGTCCTCTTTGATGCTTTGAATTGCTCAACTCTTTCCATAGACGTGCGTTTCATGTTTTTGAGCAATTTGAAACATAACATGGTCTATTAACATCTTTATCCAATGAAACGTCGTACGAAAGCCAAACTAGCAACATAGACTTCTAAGAACACTAAATAGAGTACAGTGGTCCACTTTGATGCTTTGGAATTGCTCAATAATATCAATAGATGAGCTTTTGAAGTTTTTGTGCAATTTCAAGCATAACTTGGTCTATTCGCAGATTTAGCATACGAAACGTTGAACGAAAGCTAAACTAGCAAGTTAGACTTCTAAGAACACTAAATGGAGTACAACGGTCCACTTTGATGCTTTGGAATTGCTTAACTCTGTCCATAGACGTGCTTTCCATGATTTTGTGCAATTAGAAACATAACTTGGTCTATTCACATCTTTAGCTTATGAAACGTTAAACGAAGGGTAACTAGCAAGTTAGACTTCTAAGAACACTTAATTGAGTACAACCGTACACTTTGATGCTTTGGAATTGCTTAACTCTCTACATAGCCATGCTTTTCACGTTTTTATCCAATTAGAAACATAACTCGGTCTATTCGCATCTTTAGCTTACGAAACGTTGAACGAAAGCTAACGAGGAAGTTAGACTTCTAAGAACACTAAATTGAGTATAACGGTCCACTTTGATGCTTTGGAATTGCGCAACTCTCTCCATAGACGTGCTTTTCACTTTTTTATGCAATTTGAAAATAACATGGTCTATCCGCATCTTTATCTAATGAAAAGTCGTACGAAAGCCAAACTAGCAAGATAGACTTCAAAGAACACTAAATAAAATACAATGGTTCACTTTGATGCTTTGGAATTGCTCAACTATATCGATAGACGAGCTTTTCATGTTTTGAAAGATAACATGGTGTATTCGCATCTTTATCTAATGAAACGTCGTACGAAAGCCAAACTAGCAAGATAGACTTCTAAGAACACTAAATAGAGTACAATGGTCCAAATTGCTCAACTATATCGATAGACGAGCTTTTGATGTTTTTGTGCAATTTCAAACGTAACTTGGTCTATTCGCATCTTTAGCGTACGAAACGTTGAACGAAAGCTAAACTAGCAAGTTAGACTTCTAAGAACACTAAATTGAGTATAACGGTCCACTTTGATGCTTTAGAATTGCTTAACTCTCTACATAGATGTGCTTTTGTAGTTTTTATCCAATAAGAAACATAACTTGATCTATTCGCATCTTTAGCTTACAAAACATTGTACGAAAACAAAACTAGCAAGCTAGACTTTTAGTAACAGTAAATATACTACAAAAGTACACTTTCATGCTTCGGAATTGCTCAATGTTCTTGATAGACGAGCTTTTGATGCTTTTGTGTAATTTCATACAAAACATGGTCTATCCGCATATTTAGCGTACGAAACGTTGAACGAAGGCTAAACTAGCAAGTTAGACTTCTAAGAACACTAAATGGAGTACTACGGTCCACTTTGATGCTTTCGAACTGCTTAATTCTGTCCATAGACGTGCTTTTCACGATTTTGTGCAATTAAAAACATAACTTGGTCTATTCGCATCTTTGGCTTACAAAACGTTGAACGAAACTAACTAGCTAGTTAGATTTCTAAGAGCACTAAATTGAGTACAACGGTCCACTTTGATGCTTTCAAATTGCTCAACTCTCTCTATAGACGGGCTTTTAACGTTTTTGTGCAATTACAAACATAACTTGGTCTATTGGCATCATTATATAACGAAACGTGGTACGAAAGCTAAACTAGCAAGTTAGACTTCTAAGAAAACTAAATAGAGTACAACGGTCCTCTTTGATGCTTTGAATTGCTCAACTCTTTCCATAGACGTGCGTTTCATGTTTTTGAGCAATTTGAAACATAACATGGTCTATTAACATCTTTATCCAATGAAACGTCGTACGAAAGCCAAACTAGCAACATAGACTTCTAAGAACACTAAATAGAGTACAATGGTCCACTTTGATGCTTTGGAATTGCTCAATAATATCAATAGATGAGCTTTTGATGTTTTTGTGCAATTTCAAACATAACTTGGTCTATTTGCATTTTTAGCTTACGAAACATTGTACGAAAACAAAACTAGCAAGCTAGACATCTAGTAACAGTAAATAGAATACAAAAGTTCACTTTGATGCTTCGGAATTGCTCAACACTCTTGATAGACGAGCTTTTGAAGTTTTTGTGCAATTCCAAGCATAACTTGGTCTATTCGCATATTTAGCGTACGAAACGTTGAACGAAAGCTAAACTAGCAAGTTAGACTTCTAAGAACAGTAAATGGAGTACAACGGTCCACTTTGATGCTTTGGAATTGCTTAACTCTGTCCATAGACGTGCTTTCCATGATTTTGTGCAATTAGAAACATAACTTGGTCTATTCACATCTTTAGCTTACGAAACGTTAAACGAAGGGTAACTAGCAAGTTAGACTTCTAAGAACACTTAATTGAGTACAACCGTACACTTTGATGCTTTGGAATTGCTTGACTCTCTACATAGCCATGCTTTTCACGTTTTTATCCAATTAGAAACATAACTCGGTCTATTCGCATCTTTAGCTTACGAAACGTTGAACGAAAGCTAACGACGAAGTTAGAATTCTAAGAACACTAAATTGAGTACAACGGTCCACTTCGATGCTTTGGAATTGCGCAACTCTCTCCATAGACGTGCTTTTCACGTTTTTATGCAATTTGAAAATAACATGGTCTATCCGCATCTTTATCTAATGAAAAGTCGTACGAAAGCCAAACTAGCAAGATAGACTTCTAAGAACACTAAATAAAATACAATGGTCCACTTTGATGCTTTGGAATTGCTCAACTATATCGATAGACGAGTTTTTCATGTTTTGAAAGATAACATGGTGTATTCGCATCTTTATCTAATGAAACGTCGTACGAAAGCCAAACTAGCAAGATAGACTTCTAAGAACACTAAATAGAGTACAATGGTCCAAATTGCTCAACTATATCGATAGACGAGCTTTTGATGTTTTTGTGCAATTTCAAACGTAACTTGGTCTATTCGCATCTTTAGCGTACGAAACGTTGAACGAAAGCTAAACTAGCAAGTTAGACTTCTAAGAACACTAAATTGAGTATAACGGTCCACTTTGATGCTTTAGAATTGCTTAACTCTGTACATAGACGTGCTTTTGTAGTTTTTATCCAATAAGAAACATAACTTGATCTATTCGCATCTTTAGCTTACAAAACATTGTACGAAAACAAAACTAGCAAGCTAGACTTTTAGTAACAGTAAATAGACTACAAAAGTACACTTTTATGCTTCGGAATTGCTCAATGCTCTTGATAGACGAGCTTTTGATGCTTTTGTGTAATTTCATGCAAAACATGGTCTATCCGCATATTTAGCGTACGAAACGTTGAACGAAGGCTAAACTAGCAAGTTAGACTTCTAAGAACACTAAATAGAGTACTACGGTCCACTTTGATGCTTTGGAACTGCTTAATTCTGTCCATAGACGTGCTTTTCACGATTTTGTGCAATTAAAAACATAACTTGGTCTATTAGCATCTTTGGCTTACAAAACGCTGAACGAAAGCTAACTAGCCAGTTAGATTTCTCAGAGCACTAAATTGAGTACAACGGTCCACTTTGATGCTTTCAAATTGCTCAACTCTCTCCATAGATGGGCTTTTAATGTTTTTATGCAATTACAAACATAACTTGGTCTATTGGCATCTTTATGTACCGAAACGTTGTATGAAAGCTAAACTAGCAAGTTAGACTTCTAAGAACACTACATAGAGTACAACGGTCCTCTTTGATGCTTTGAATTGCTCAACTCTCTCCATAGATGCGCTTTTAACGTTTTTGTGCAATTTGAAACATAACATGGTCTATTAACATCTTTATGCAATGAAACGTCGTACGAAAGCAAAACTAGCAGCATAGACTTCTAAGAACACTAAATAGAGTACAATGGTCCACTTTGATGCTTTGGAATTGCTCAATTCTATCAATAGATAAGCTTTTGATGTTTTTGTGCAATTTCAAACATAACTTGGTCTTTTCGCATCTTTAGCTTATCAAACATTGTATGAAAACAAAACTAGCAAGCTAGACATCTAGTAACAGTAAATAGAATACAAAAGTTCACTTTGATGCTTCGGAATTGCTCAACACTCTTGATAGACGAGCTTTTGAAGTTTTTGTGCAATTCCAAGCATAACTTGGTCTATTCGCATATTTAGCGTACGAAACGTTGAACGAAAGCTAAACTAGCAAGTTAGACTTCTAAGAACAGTAAATGGAGTACAACGGTCCACTTTGATGCTTTGGAATTGCTTAACTCTGTCCATAGACGTGCTTTCCATGATTTTGTGCAATTAGAAACATAACTTGGTCTATTCACATCTTTAGCTTACGAAACGTTAAACGAAGGGTAACTAGCAAGTTAGACTTCTAAGAACACTTAATTGAGTACAACCGTACACTTTGATGCTTTGGAATTGCTTAACTCTCTACATAGCCATGCTTTTCACGTTTTTATCCAATTAGAAACATAACTCGGTCTATTCGCATCTTTAGCTTACGAAACGTTGAACGAAAGCTAACGAGGAAGTTAGAATTCTAAGAACACTAAATTGAGTACAACGGTCCACTTCGATGCTTTGGAATTGCGCAACTCTCTCCATAGACGTGCTTTTCACGTTTTTATGCAATTTGAAAATAACATGGTCTATCCGCATCTTTATCTAATGAAAAGTCGTACGAAAGCCAAACTAGCAAGATAGACTTCTAAGAACACTAAATAAAATACAATGGTCCACTTTGATGCTTTGGAATTGCTCAACTATATCGATAGACGAGTTTTTCATGTTTTGAAAGATAACATGGTGTATTCGCATCTTTATCTAATGAAACGTCGTACGAAAGCCAAACTAGCAAGATAGACTTCTAAGAACACTAAATAGAGTACAATGGTCCAAATTGCTCAACTATATCGATAGACGAGCTTTTGATGTTCTTGTGCAATTTCAAACGTAACTTGGTTTATTCGCATCTTTAGCGTACGAAACGTTGAACGAAAGCTAAACTAGCCAGTTAGACTTCTAAGAACACTAAATTGAGTATAACGGTCCACTTTGATGCTTTGGAATTGCTTAACTCTGTCCATAGACGTGCTTTCCATGATTTTGTGCACTGTAACATAACTTGGTCTATTCACATCTTTAGCTTACGAAACGTTAAACGAAGGGTAACTAGCAAGTTAGACTTCTAAGAACACTTAATTGAGTACAACCGTACACTTTGATGCTTTGGAATTGCTTAACTCTCTACATAGCCATGCTTTTCACGTTTTTATCCAATTAGAAACATAACTCGGTCTATTCGCATCTTTAGCTTACGAAACGTTGAACGAAAGCTAACGAGGAAGTTAGAATTCTAAGAACACTAAATTGAGTACAACGGTCCACTTCGATGCTTTGGAATTGCGCAACTCTCTCCATAGACGTGCTTTTCACGTTTTTATGCAATTTGAAAATAACATGGTCTATCCGCATCTTTATCTAATGAAAAGTCGTACGAAAGCCAAACTAGCAAGATAGACTTCTAAGAACACTAAATAAAATACAATGGTCCACTTTGATGCTTTGGAATTGCTCAACTATATCGATAGACGAGTTTTTCATGTTTTGAAAGATAACATGGTGTATTCGCATCTTTATCTAATGAAACGTCGTACGAAAGCCAAACTAGCAAGATAGACTTCTAAGAACACTAAATAGAGTACAATGGTCCAAATTGCTCAACTATATCGATAGACGAGCTTTTAATGTTTTTGTGCAATTTCAAACGTAACTTGGTCTATTCGCATCTTTAGCGTACGAAACGTTGAACGAAAGCTAAACTAGCAAGTTAGACTTCTAAGAACACTAAATTGAGTATAACGGTCCACTTTGATGCTTTAGAATTGCTTAACTCTCTACATAGACGTGCTTTTGTAGTTTTTATCCAATAAGAAACATAACTTGATCTATTCGCATCTTTAGCTTACAAAACATTGTACGAAAACAAAACTAGCAAGCTAGACTTCTAGTAACAGTAAATAGACTACAAAAGTACACTTTTATGCTTCGGAATTGCTCAATGTTCTTGATAGACGAGCTTTTGATGCTTTTGTGTAATTTCATGCAAAACATGGTCTATCCGCATATTTAGCATACGAAACGTTGAACGAAGGCTAAACTAGCAAGTTAGACTTCTAAGAACACTAAATGGAGTACTACGGTCTACTTTGATGCTTTGGAACTGCTTAATTCTGTCCATAGACGTGCTTTTCACGATTTTGTGCAATTAAAAACATAACTTGGTCTATTCGCATCTTTGGCTTACAAAACGCTGAACGAAAGCTAACTAGCCAGTTAGATTTCTAAGAGCACTAAATTGAGTACAACGGTCCACTTTGATGCTTTGAAATTGCTCAACTCTCTCCATAGACGGGCTTTTAATGTTTTTATGCAATTACAAACATAACTTGGTCTATTGGCATCTTTATGTACCGAAACGTTGCATGAAAGCTAAACTAGCAAGTTAGACTTCTAAGAACACTACATAGAGTACAACGGTCCTCTTTGATGCTTTGAATTGCTCAACTCTCTCCATAGATGCACTTTTAACGTTTTTGTGCAATTTGAAACATAACATGGTCTATTAACATCTTTATCCAATGAAACGTCGTACGAAAACCAAACTAGCAACATAGACTTCTAAGAACACTAAATAGAGTACAATGGTCCACTTTGATGCTTTGGAATTGCTCAATAATATCAATAGATGAGCTTTTGATGTTTTTGTGCAATTTCAAACATAACTTGGTCTATTTGCATTTTTAGCTTACGAAACATTGTACGAAAACAAAACTAGCAAGCTAGACATCTAGTAACAGTAAATAGAATACAAAAGTTCACTTTGATGCTTCGGAATTGCTCAACACTCTTGATTGACGAGCTTTTGAAGTTTTTGTGCAATTCCAAGCATAACTTGGTCTATTCGCATATTTAGCGTACGAAACGTTGAACGAAAGCTAAACTAGCAAGTTAGACTTCTAAGAACAGTAAATGGAGTACAACGGTCCACTTTGATGCTTTGGAATTGCTTAACTCTGTCCATAGAGGTGCTTTCCATGATTTTGTGCAATTAGAAACATAACTTGGTCTATTCACATCTTTAGCTTACGAAACGTTAAACGAAGGGTAACTAGCAAGTTAGACTTCTAAGAACACTTAATTGAGTACAACCGTACACTTTGATGCTTTGGAATTGCTTGACTCTCTACATAGCCATGCTTTTCACGTTTTTATCCAATTAGAAACATAACTCGGCCTATTCGCATCTTTAGCTTACGAAACGTTGAACGAAAGCTAACGAGGAAGTTAGAATTCTAAGAACACTAAATTGAGTACAACGGTCCACTTCGATGCTTTGAAATTGCGCAACTCTCTCCATAGACGTGCTTTTCACGTTTTTATGCAATTTGAAAATAACATGGTCTATCCGCATCTTTATCTAATGAAAAGTCGTACGAAAGCCAAACTAGCAAGATAGACTTCTAAGAACACTAAATAAAATACAATGGTCCACTTTGATACTTTGGAATTGCTCAACTATATCGATAGACGAGTTTTTCATGTTTTGAAAGATAACATGGTGTATTCGCATCTTTATCTAATGAAACGTCGTACGAAAGCCAAACTAGCAAGATAGACTTCTAAGAACACTAAATAGAGTACAATGGTCCAAATTGCTCAACTATATCGATAGACGAGCTTTTGATGTTTTTGTGCAATTTCAAACGTAACTTGGTCTATTCGCATCTTTAGCGTACGAAACGTTGAACGAAAGTTAAACTAGCAAGTTAGACTTCTAAGAACACTAAATTGAGTATAACGGTCCACTTTGATGCTTTAGAATTGCTTAACTCTCTACATAGACGTGCTTTTGTAGTTTTTATCCAATAAGAAACATAACTTGATCTATTCGCATCTTTAGCTTACAAAACATTGTACGAAAAAAAAACTAGCAAGCTAGACTTTTAGTAACAGTAAATAGACTACAAAAGTACACTTTTATGCTTCGGAATTGCTCAATGCTCTTGATAGATGAGCTTTTGATGCTTTTGTGTAATTTCATGCAAAACATGGTCTATCCGCATATTTAGCGTACGAAACGTTGAACGAAGGCTAAACTAGGAAGTTAGACTTCTAAGAACACTAAATAGTGTACTACGGTCCACTTTGATGCTTTGGAACTGCTTAATTCTGTCCATAGACGTGCTTTTCACGATTTTGTGCAATTAAAAACATAACTTGGTCTATTCGCATCTTTGGCTTACAAAACGTTGAACGAAAGCTAACTAGCTAGTTAGATTTCTAAGAGCACTAAATTGAGTACAACGGTCCACTTTGATGCTTTCAAATTGCTCCACTCTCTCCATAGACGGGCTTTTAACGTTTTTCTGCAATTACAAACATAACTTGGTCTATTGGCATCTTTATATAACGAAACGTTGTACGAAAGCTAAACTAGCAAGTTAGACTTCTAAGAA
This sequence comes from Tripterygium wilfordii, assembly GCF_013401445.1. NCBI lineage: Eukaryota > Viridiplantae > Streptophyta > Magnoliopsida > Celastrales > Celastraceae > Tripterygium > Tripterygium wilfordii. The sequence continues at coordinate 6,465,115 of NC_052236.1, forward strand.
AACTTAAAAGAGTACAACGGTCCTCTTTGATGCTTTGAATTGCTCAACTCTTTCCATAGACGTGCGTTTCATGTTTTTGAGCAATTTGAAACATAACATGGTCTATTAACATCTTTATCCAATGAAACGTCGTACGAAAGCCAAACTAGCAACATAGACTTCTAAGAACACTAAATAGAGTACAATGGTCCACTTTGATGCTTTGGAATTGCTCAATAATATCAATAGATGAGCTTTTGATGTTTTTGTGCAATTTCAAACCTAACTTGGTCTATTCGCATCTTTAGCTTACGAAACATTGTACGAAAACAAAACTAGCAAGCTAGACTTCTAGTAACAGTAAATAGAATACAAAAGTTCACTTTGATGCTTCAGAATTGCTCAACACTCTTGATAGACGAGCTTTTGAAGTTTTTGTGCAATTTCAAGCATAACTTGGTCTATTCGCAGATTTAGCGTACGAAACGTTGAACGAAAGCTAAACTAGCAAGTTAGACTTCTAAGAACACTAAATGGAGTGCAACGGTCCACTTTGATGCTTTGGAATTGCTTAACTCTGTCCATAGACGTGCTTTCCATGATTTTGTGCAATTAGAAACATAACTTGGTCTATTCACATCTTTAGCTTACGAAACGTTAAACGAAGGGTAACTAGCAAGTTAGACTTCTAAGAACACTTAATTGAGTACAACCGTACACTTTGATGCTTTGGAATTGCTTAACTCTCTACATAGCCATGCTTTTCACGTTTTTATCCAATTAGAAACATAACTCGGTCTATTCGCATCTTTAGCTTACGATACGTTGAACGAAAGCTAACGAGGAAGTTAGACTTCTAAGAACACTAAATTGAGTACAACGGTCCACTTTGATGCTTTGGAATTGCGCAACTCTCTCCATAGACGTGCTTTTCACTTTTTCGTGCAATTTGAAAATAACATGGTCTATCCACATCTTTATCTAATGAAAAGTCGTACGAAAGCCAAACTAGCAAGATAGACTTCAAAGAACACTAAATAAAATACAATGGTCCACTTTGATGCTTTGGAATTGCTCAACTATATCGATAGACGAGTTTTTCATGTTTTGAAAGATAACATGGTGTATTCGCATCTTTATCTAATGAAACGTCGTACGAAAGCTAAACTAGCAAGATAGACTTCTAAGAACACTAAATAGAGTACAATGGTCCAAATTGCTCAACTATATCGATAGACGAGCTCTTGATGTTTTTGTGCAATTTCAAACGTAACTTGGTCTATTCGCATCTTTGGCGTACGAAACGTTGAAAGAAAGCTAAACTAGCAAGTTAGACTTCTAAGAACACTAAATTGAGTATAACGGTCCACTTTGATGCTTTAGAATTGCTTAACTCTCTACATAGACGTGCTTTTGTAGTTTTTATCCAATAAGAAACATAACTTGATCTATTCGCATCTTTAGCTTACAAAACATTGTACGAAAACAAAACTAGCAAGCTAGACTTCTAGTAACAGCAAATAGACTACAAAAGTACACTTTTATGCTTCGGAATTGCTTAACGCTCTTGATAGATGAGCTTTTGAAGCTTTTGTGCAATTTTATGCAAAACATGGTCTATTCGCATATTTAGCGTACGAAACATTGAACGAAGGCTAAACTAGCAAGTTAGACTTCTAAGAACACTAGATGGAGTACTATGGTCCACTTTGATGCTTTGGAACTGCTTAATTCTGTCCATAGACGTGCTTTTCACGATTTTGTGCAATTAAAAACATAACTTGGTCTATTCGCATCTTTGGCTTACAAAACGTTGAACGAAAGCTAACTAGCTAGTTATATTTCTAAGAGCACTAAATTGAGTACAACGGTCCACTTTGATGCTTTCAAATTGCTCCACTCTCTCCATAGACGGGCTTTTAACGTTTTTGTGCAATTACAAACATAACTTGGTCTATTGGCATCTTTATATAACGAAACGTTGTACGAAAGCTAAACTAGCAAGTTAGACTTCTAAGAAAACTAAAAAGAGTACAACGGTCCTCTTTGATGCTTTGAATTGCTCAACTCTTTCCATAGACGTGCGTTTCATGTTTTTGAGCAATTTGAAACATAACATGGTCTATTAACATCTTTATCCAATGAAACGTCGTACGAAAGCCAAACTAGCAACATAGACTTCTAAGAACACTAAATAGAGTACAATGGTCCACTTTGATGCTTTGGAATTGCTCAATAATATCAATAGATGAGCTTTTGATGTTTTTGTGCAATTTCAAACCTAACTTCGTCCATTCGCATCTTTAGCTTACGAAACATTGTACGAAAACAAAACTAGCAAGCTAGACTTCTAGTAACAGTAAATAGAATACAAAAGTTCACTTTGATGCTTCAGAATTGCTCAACACTCTTGATAGACGAGCTTTTGAAGTTTTTGTGCAATTTCAAGCATAACTTGGTCTATTCGCAGATTTAGCGTACGAAACGTTGAACGAAAGCTAAACTAGCAAGTTAGACTTCTAAGAACACTAAATGGAGTGCAACGGTCCACTTTGATGCTTTGGAATTGCTTAACTCTGTCCATAGACGTGCTTTCCATGATTTTGTGCAATTAGAAACATAACTTGGTCTATTCACATCTTTAGCTTACAAAACGTTAAACGAAGGGTAACTAGCAAGTTAGACTTCTAAGAACACTTAATTGAGTACAACCGTACACTTTGATGCTTTGGAATTGCTTAACTCTCTACATAGCCATGCTTTTCACGTTTTTATCCAATTAGAAACATAACTCGGTCTATTCGCATCTTTAGCTTACGATACGTTGAACGAAAGCTAACGAGGAAGTTAGACTTCTAAGAACACTAAATTGAGTACAACGGTCCACTTTGATGCTTTGGAATTGCGCAACTCTCTCCATAGACGTGCTTTTCACTTTTTTATGCAATTTGAAAATAACATGGTCTATCCACATCTTTATCTAATGAAAAGTCGTACGAAAGCCAAACTAGCAAGATAGACTTCAAAGAACACTAAATAAAATACAATGGTCCACTTTGATGCTTTGGAATTGCTCAACTATATCGATAGACGAGTTTTTCATGTTTTGAAAGATAACATGGTGTATTCGCATCTTTATCTAATGAAACGTCGTACGAAAGCTAAACTAGCAAGATAGACTTCTAAGAACACTAAATAGAGTACAATGGTCCAAATTGCTCAACTATATCGATAGACGAGCTTTTGATGTTTTTGTGCAATTTCAAACGTAACTTGGTCTATTCGCATCTTTAGCGTACGAAACGTTGAAAGAAAGCTAAACTAGCAAGTTAGACTTCTAAGAACACTAAATTGAGTATAACGGTCCACTTTGATGCTTTAGAATTGCTTAACTCTCTACATAGACGTGCTTTTGTAGTTTTTATCCAATAAGAAACATAACTTGATCTATTCGCATCTTTAGCTTACAAAACATTGTACGAAAACAAAACTAGCAAGCTAGACTTCTAGTAACAGCAAATAGACTACAAAAGTACACTTTTATGCTTCGGAATTGCTTAACGCTCTTGATAGATGAGCTTTTGAAGCTTTTGTGCAATTTCATGCAAAACATGGTCTATTCGCATATTTAGCGTACGAAACATTGAACGAAGGCTAAACTAGCAAGTTAGACTTCTAAGAACACTAGATGGAGTACTATGGTCCACTTTGATGCTTTGGAACTGCTTCACTCTGTCCATAGACGTGCTTTTCACGATTTTGTGCAATTAAAAACATAACTTGGTCTATTCGCATCCTTAGCTGACAAAACGTTGAACGAAAGCTAACTCGCTAGTTAGATTTATAAGAGCACTAAATTGAGTACAACGGTCCACTTTGATGCTTTCAAATTGCTCAACTCTCTCCATAGACGGGCTTTTAATGTTTTTATGCAATTACAAACATAAGTTGGTCTATTGGCATCTTTATGTACCGAAACGTTGTATGAAAGCTAAACTAGCAAGTTAGACTTCTACGAACACTACATAGAGTACAACGGTCCTCTTTGATGCTTTGAATTGCTCAACTCTCTCCATAGATGCGCTTTTAACGTTTTTGTGTAATTTGAAACATAACATGGTCTATTAACATCTTTATCCAATGAAACGTCGTACGAAAGCCAAACTAGCAACATAGACTTCTAAGAACACTAAATAGAGTACAATGGTCCACTTTGATGCTTTGGAATTGCTCAATAATATCAATAGATGAGCTTTTGATGTTTTTGTGCAATTTCAAACATAACTTGGTCTATTTGCATCTTTAGCTTACGAAACATTGTACGAAAACAAAACTAGCAAGCTAGACATCTAGTAATAGTAAATAGAATACAAAAGTTCACTTTGATGCTTCGGAATTGCTCAACACTCTTGATAGACGAGCTTTTGAAGTTTTTGTGCAATTTCAAGCATAACTTGGTCTATTCGCAGATTTAGCGTACGAAACGTTGAACGAAAGCTAAACTAGCAAGTTAGACTTCTAAGAACACTAAATGGAGTGCAACGGTCCACTTTGATGCTTTGGAATTGCTTAACTCTGTCCATAGACGTGCTTTCCATGATTTTGTGCAATTAGAAACATAACTTGGTCTATTCACATCTTTAACTTACGAAACGTTAAACGAAGGGTAACTAGCAAGTTAGACTTCTAAGAACACTTAATTGAGTACAACCGTACACTTTGATGCTTTGGAATTGCTTAACTCTCTACATAGCCATGCTTTTCACGTTTTTATCCAATTAGAAACATAACTCGGTCTATTCGCATCTTTAGCTTACGAAACGTTGAACGAAAACTAACGAGGAAGTTAGAATTCTAAGAACACTAAATTGAGTACAACGGTCCACTTCGATGCTTTGGAATTGCGCAACTCTCTCCATAGACGTGCTTTTCACGTTTTTATGCAATTTGAAAATAACTTGGTCTATCCGCATCTTTCTCTAATGAAAAGTCGTACGAAAGCCAAACTAGCAAGATAGACTTCTAAGAACACTAAATAAAATACAATGGTCCACTTTGATGCTTTGGAATTGCTCAACTATATCGATAGACGAGTTTTTCATGTTTTGAAAGATAACATGGTGTATTCGCATCTTTATCTAATGAAACGTAGTACGAAAGCCAAACTAGCAAGATAGACTTCTAAGAACACTAAATAGAGTACAATGATCCAAATTGCTCAACTATATCGATAGACGAGCTTTTGATGTTTTTGTGCAATTTCAAACGTAACTTGGTCTATTCGTATCTTTAGCGTACGAAACGTTGAACGAAAGCTAAACTAGCAAGTTAGACTTCTAAGAACACTAAATTAAGTATAACGGTCCACTTTGATACTTTATAATTGCTTAACTCTCTACATAGACGTGCTTTTGTAGTTTTTATCCAATAAGAAACATAACTTGATCGATTCGCATCTTTAGCTTACAAAACATTGTACGAAAACAAAACTAGCAAGCTAGACTTCTAGTAACAGCAAATAGACTACAAAAGTACACTTTTATTCTTTGGAATTGCTCAATGCTCTTGATAGATGAGCTTTTGAAGCTTTTGTGCAATTTCATGCAAAACATGGTCTATTCGCATATTTAGCGTACGAAACATTGAACGAAGGCTAAACTAGCAAGTTAGACTTCTAAGAACACTAGATGGAGTACTATGGTCCACTTTGATGCTTTGGAACTGCTTCACTCTGTCCATAGACGTGCTTTTCACGATTTTGTGTAATTAAAAACATAACTTGGTCTGTTCGCATCTTTAGCTTACAAAACGTTGAACGAATGCTAACTAGCTAGTTAGATTTCTAAGAGCACTAAATTGAGTACAACGGTCCACTTTGATGCTTTCAAATTGCTCAACTCTCTCCATAGACGGGCTTTTAACTTTTTTATGCAATTACAAACATGACTTGGTCTATTGGCATCTTTATGTAACGAAACGTTGTACAAAAGCTAAACTAGCAAGTTAGATTTCTGAGAACACTAAATAGAGTACAACAATCCTCTTTGATGCTTTGAATTGCTCAACTCTCTCCATAGACGTGCTTTTCACGTTTTTGTGCAATTTGAAACATAACATGGTCTATTAACATCTTTATCCAATGAAACGTCGTACGAAAGCAAAACTAGCAGCATAGACTTCTAAGAACACTAAATAGAGTACAATGGTCCACTTTGATGCTTTGGAATTGCTCAATTCTATCAATAGATAAGCTTTTGATGTTTTTGTGCAATTTCAAACATAACTTGGTCTTTTCGCATCTTTAGCTTATCAAACATTGTATGAAAACAAAACTAGCAAGCTAGACTTCTAGTAACAGTAAATAGAATACAAAAGTTCACTTTGATGCTTCAGAATTGCTCAACACTCTTGATAGACGAGCTTTTGAAGTTTTTGTGCCATTTCAAGCATAAATGGAGTACTACGGTCCACTTTGATGCTTTGGAATTGCTTAACTCTGTCCATAGACATGCTTTTCATGATTTTGTGCAATTTCATGCAAAACATGGTCTATTCACATATTTAGCGTAGGAAACATTGAACGAAGGCTAAACTAGCAAGTTAGACTTCTAAGAACACTAGATGGAGTACTATGGTCCACTTTGATGCTTTGGAACTGCTTCACTATGTCCATAGACGTGCTTTTCATGATTTTATGCAATTAAAAACATAAGTTGGTCTATTCGCATCTTTAGCTTACAAAACGTTGAACGAAAGCTAACTAGCTAGTTAGATTTCTAAGAGCACTAAATTGAGTACAACGGTCCACTTTGATGCTTTCAAATTGCTCAACTCTCTCCATAGACGGGCTTTTAATGTTTTTATGCAATTACAAACATAACTTGTTCTATTGGCATCTTTATGTAACGAAACGTTGTATGAAAGCTAAACTAGCAAGTTAGACTTCTAAGAACACTAAATAGAGTACAACGGTCCTCTTTGATGCTTTGAATTGCTCAACTCTCTCCATAGACGTGCTTTTAACGTTTATGTGCAATTTGAAATATAACATGGTCTATTAACATCTTTATCCAATGAAACGTCGTACGAAAGCCAAACTAGCAACATAGACTTCTAAGAACACTAAATAGAGTACAATGGTCCACTTTGATGCTTTGGAATTGCTCAATAATATCAATAGATGAGCTTTTGATGTTTTTGTGCAATTTCAAACATAACTTGGTCTATTTGTATATTTAGCTTACGAAACAATGTACGAAAACAAAGCTAGCAAGCTAGACATCTAGTAATAGTAAATAGATTACAAAAGTTCACTTTGAAGCTTCGGAATTGTTCAACACTCTTGATAGATGAGCTTTTGAAGTTTTTGTGCAATTCCAAGCATAACTTTGTCTATTCACATATTTAGCGTACGAAACGTTGAACAAAAGCTAAACTAGCAAGTTAGACTTCTAAGAACACTAAATGGAGTACTACGGTCCACTTTGATGCTTTGGAATTGCTTAACTCTGTCCATAGATGTGCTTTTCATGATTTTGTGCAATTAGAAACATAACTTGGTCTATTCGCATCTTTAGCTTACAAAACGTGAAACGAAGGGTAACTAGCAAGTTAGACTTCTAAGAACACTTAATTGAGTACAACCATACACTTTGATGCTTTGGAATTGCTTAACTCTCTGCATAGCCATGCTTTTCACGTTTTTATCCAATTTGAAACATAACTCGGTCTATTCGCATCTTTAGCTTACGAAACGTTGAACGAAAGCTAACTAGGAAGTTAGACTTCTGAGAACACTAAATTGAGTACAACGGTCCACTTCAATGCTTTGGAATTGCGCAACTCTCTCCATAGACGTGCTTTTCACGTTTTTGTGCAATTTGAAAATAAGATGGTCTATTCGCATCTTTATCTAATGAAAATTCGTACAAAAGCCAAACTAGCAAGATAGACTTCTAAGAACACTAAATAGAATACAATGGTCCACTTTGCTGCTTTGGAATTGCTCAAGTAAATCGATAGACGAGTTTTTGATATTTTGAAACATAACATGGTGTATTCGCATCTTTATCTAATGAAACGTCCTACGAAAGCCAAACTAGCAAGATAGACTTCTAAGAACACTAAATAGAGTACAATGGTCCACTTTGATGATTTAGAATTGCTCAACTATATCGATAGATGAGCTTTTGATGCTTTTGTGCAATTTCAAACATAACTTGGTCTATTCGCATCTTTAGCATACGAAACATTGAACGAAGCTAAACTAGCAGGTTAGACTACTAAGAACACTAAATTGAGTATAACGGTCCACTTTGATGCTTTAGAATTGCTTAACTCTCTACATAGACGTCCTTTTGTAGTTTTTATCCAATAAGAAACATAACTTGGTCTATTCGCATCTTTAGCTTACAAAACATTGTACAAAAACAAAACTAGCAAGCTAGACTAAATAGACTAGAAAAGTATGCTTTTATGCTTCGGAATTGCTCAACGCTCTTGATAGACGAGCTTTTGAAGCTTTTGTGCAATTTCATGCTAAACATGGTCTATTCGCATATTTAGCGTACGAAACGTTGAATGAAGGCTAAACTAGCAAGTTAGACTTCTAAGAACATTAAATGGAGTACTATGGTCCACTTTGATGCTTTGGAACTGCTTCACTCTGTCCATAGACGTGCTTTTCACGATTTTGTGCAATTAAAAACATAACTTGGTCTATTCACATCTTTAGCTTACAAAACTTTGAACGAAAGCTAACTTCCTAGTTAGATTTCTAAGAGCACTAAATTGAGTACAACGGTCCACTTTGATGCTTTCAAATTGTTCAACTCTCTCCATGGACGGGCTTTTAACTTTTTTATGCAATTACAACCATAACTTGGTCTATTGGCATCTTTATGTAACGAAACGTTGTACAAAAGCTAAACTAGCAAGTTAGACTTCTAAGAACACTAAATAGAGTACAACAATCCTCTTTGATGCTTTGAATTGCTAAACTCTCTGCATAGACGTGCTTTTCACGTTTTTGTGTAATTTGAAACATAACATGGTCTATTAACATCTTTATCCAATGAAACGTCGTACGAAAGCCAAACTAGCAACATAGACTTCTAAGAACACTAAATAGAGTACAATGGTCCACTTTGATGCTTTGGAATTACTCAATTCTATCAATAGATGAGCTTTTGATGTTTTTGTGCAATTTCAAACATAACTTGGTCTTTTCGCATCTTTAGCTTATGAAACATTGTATGAAAACAAAACTAGCAAGCTAGACTTCTAGTAACAGTAAATAGAATACAAAAGTTCACTTTGATGCTTCGGAATTGCTCAACACTCTTGATAGACGAGCTTTTGAAGTTTTTGTGCAATTTCAAGCATAACTTGGTCTATTCGCATATTTAGCTTACGAAACGTTGAACGAAAGCTAAACTAGCAAGTTAGACTTCTAAGAACACTAAATGGAGTACTACGATCCACTTTGATGCTTTGGAATTGCTTAACTCTGTCCATAGACATGCTTTTCATGATTTTGTGCAATTAGAAACATAACTTGGTCTATTCGTATCTTTAGCTTACGAAACATTGAACGAAAGGTAACTAGCAAGTTAGACTTCTAAGAACACTTAATTGAGTACAACTGTCCACTTTGATGCTTTGGAATTGCTTAATTCTCTACATAGCCATGCTTTGCACGTTTTTATCCAATTAGAAACATAACTCGGTCTATTCGCATCTTTAGCTTACGAAACGTTGAACAAAAGCTAACGAGGAAGTTAGACTTCTAACAACACTAAATTGAGTACAACGGTCCACTTTGATGCTTTGGAATTGCGCAACTCTCTCCGTAGACGTGCTTTTCACGTTTTTGTGCAATTTGAAAATAACTTGGTCTATTCGCATCTTTATCTAATGAAAAGTCGTACGAAAGCCAAACTAGCAAGACAGACTTCTAAGAACACTAAATATAATACAATGGTCCAATTTGATGCTTTGGAATTGCTCAACTATATCGATCGACGAGTTTTTGATGTTTTTGTGCACTTTCAAACGTAAATTGGTCTATTCGCATCTTTAGCTTAGGAAACACTGTACGAAAACAAAACTATCAAGCTAGACTTCTAGTCACATTAAATAGACTACAAAATTCCACTTTGATGCTTCGGAATTGCTCAACGCTCTTGATAGACGAGCTTTTGAAGTTTTTGTCCAATTTCAAGCATAACTTGGTCTTTTCGCATATTTATCGTACGAAACATTGAACGAAAGCTAAACTAGCAAGTTAGACTTCTAAGAACACTAAATGGAGTACTACGGTCGACTTTGATGCTTTGGAATTGCTTAACTCTGTCCATGGACGTGCTTTTCATGATTTTGTTCAATTAGAAACATAACTTGGTCTATTCGCATATTTAGCTTATGAAACGTTGAACGAAAGGTAACTAGCAAGTTAGACTTCTATGAACACTTAATTGAGTACAACTGTCCACTTTCATCATCTGGAATTGCTCAACTCCCTCCATAGATGTGCTTTTCTCATTTTTGTGCAATTTGAAACATAATATGGTGTATTCGCATCTTTATCTAATGAAACGTCGTACGAAAGCCAAACTAGCAAGATAGACTTCTAAGAACACTAAATAGAGTACAATGGTCCACTTTGATGATTTATAATTGCTCAACTATATCGGTAGACGAGCTTTTGATGTTTTTGTGCAATTTCAAACATAACTTGGTCTATTCGTATCTTTAGCATACGAAACGTTGAACGAAAGCGAAACTAGCAAGTTAGACTTCTAGGAACACTAAATTGAGTATAATGGTCCACTATGATGCTTTAGAATTGCTTAACTCTCTACATAGACGTACTTTTGTAGTTTTTATCCAATAAGAAACATAACTTGGTCTATTCTCATCTTTAGCTTACAAAACATTGTACGAAAACAAAATTAGCAAGCTACACTTCTACTAACAGGAAGTAGACTACAAAAGTACACTTTTATGCTTCGGAATTGCTCACCGCTCTTGATAGATGAGCTTTTGAAGCTTTTGTGCAATTTCATGCCAAACATGGTCTATTCGCATCTTTAGCGTACGAAACGTTGAACGAAGGCTAAACTAGCAAGTTAGACTTCTAAGAACACTAAATGGAGTACTACGGTCCACTTTGATGCTTTGGAATTGCTTAACTCTGTCCATAGACGTGCTTTTCACGATTTTGTGCAATTAAAAACATAACTTGGTCTATTCGCATCTTTAGCTTACAAAACATTGAACGAAAGCTAACTGGCTAGTTAGATTTCTAAGAGCACTAAATTGAGTACAACGGTCCACTTTGATGCTTTCAAATTGCTCAACTCTCTCCATAGATGGGCTTTTAACGTTTTTGTGCAATTACAAATATAACTCGGTCTATTGGCATTTTTATGTAACAAAACGTTGTACGAAAGCTAAACTAGCAAGTTAGACTTCTAAGAACACTAAATAGAGTACAACGGTCCTCTTTGATGCTTTGAATTGCTCAACTCTCTCCATAGACGTGCTTTTCAAGTTTTTGTGCAATTTGAAACATAACATGGTCTTTTCACATCTTTACCCAATGAAACGTCGTACGAAAGTGAAACTAGCAACATAGACTTCTAAGAACACTAAATAGAGTACAATGGTCCACTTTGATGCTTTGGAATTGCTCAATTATATCAATAGATGAGCTTTTGATGTTTTTGTGCAATTTCAAACATAACTTGGTCTATTCGCATCTTTAGCTTACGAAACATTGTACGAAAACAAAACTAGCAAGCTAGACTTCTAGTAACAGTAAATAGAATACAAAATTTCACTTTGATGCTTCGGAATTGCTGAACACTCTTGATAGACGAGCTTTTGAAGTTTTTGTTCAATTTCAAGCATAACTTGGTCTATTCGCATATTTAGTGTACGAAACGTTGAACGAAAGCTAAACTAGCAAGTTAGACTTCTAAGAACACTAAATGGAGTACTACGGTCCACTTTGATGCTTTGGAATTGCTTAACTCTGTCCATAGACGTGCTTTTCATGATTTTGTGTAATTAGAAACATAACTTGGTCTATTCGCATCTTTAGCTTACGAAACGTTGAACGAAAGGTAACTAGAAAGTTAGACTTCTAAGAACACTTAATTGAGTTTAACTGTCCACTTTGATGTTTTGAAATTGGTTAACTCTCTACATAGCCATGCTTTTCACGTTTTTATCCAATTAGAAACATAACTCAAACTATTCGCATCTTTAGCTTACGAAACGTTGAACGAAAGCTAACGAGGAAGTTAGACTTCTAAGAACACTAAATTGTGTACAACGGTGCACTTTGATGCTTTGGAATTGTGCAACTCTCTCCATAGACGTGCTTTTCACGTTTTTGTGCAATTTGAAAATAACATGGCCTATTCACATCTTTATCTAAGGAAAAGTCGTACGAAAGCCAAACTGGCAAGATAGACTTCTAAGAACACTAAATAGAATACAATGGTCCACTTTGATGCTTTGGAATTGCTCAACTATATCGATAGATGAGTTTTTGATGTTTTTGTGCACTTTCAAACGTAAATTGGTCTATTCGCATCTTTTGCTTAGGAAACACTGTACGAAAACAAAACTATCAAGCTATACTTCTAGTAACATTAAATAGACTACAAAATTCCACTATGATGCTTCGGAATTGCTCAACGCTCTTGATAGATGAGCTTTTGAAGTTTTTGTCCAATTTCAAGCATAACTTGGTCTTTCGCATATTTATCGTACAAAACATTGAACGAAAGCTAGACGTGATTTATATACAACAGTCCACTTTGATGATTTGAAATTGGACTTCTAAGAACACTAAATTGTATACAATGGTCCACTTTGATGATTTGAAATTGATCAACTCTCTCCATAGACGTGATTTTCATGTTTTTGTGCAATTTGAACATAACATGGTCTATTCGCATCTTTATCTAGTGAAACGTCGTACGAAAGCCAAACTAGCAAGATAGACTTCTAAGAACACTAAATAGAATACAAAGGTCCACTTTGATTGTTTGGCATCCCTCAACTATATCGATAGATGAGTTTTTCATGTTTCTGTGCAATTTCAAACGTAACTCGGTCTATTCCCATCTTCAGCTTACGAAACATTGTACGAAACAAAACTAGTAAGCTAGACTTTTAGTAACAGTAAATATACTACAAAAGTCCACTTTGATGCTTTGGAATTGCTCAACGCTCTTGATAGACGAGCTTTTGAAGTTTTTGTGTAATTTCAAGCATAACTTGGTCCATTCGCATCTTTAGCGTATCAAATGTTGAACGAAAGCTAAACTAGCAAGTTAGACTTCCAAGAACACTAAATGGAGTACTACGGTCCACTTTGATGATTTGGAATTGCTCAACTCCATCCATAGACGTGTTTTTCACGTTTTTGTGCAATTTGAAACATAACATGGTGTACTCACATATTTATCTAATGAAACGTCGTACAAAAGCCAAACTAGCAAGATAGACTTCTAAGAACACTAAATAGAGTACAATGGTCCATTTTGATGCTTTAGAATTGCTCAACTATATCGATAGACGAGCTTTTGATGTTTTTGTGCAATTTCAAACATAACTTGGTGTATTCGCATCTTTACCTAGTGAAACGTCGTCCGATAGCCAAACTAGCAAGATAGACTTCTAAGAACACTAAATAGAATACAAAGGTCCACTTTGATTGTTTGGCATCCCTCAACTATATCGATAGACGAGTTTTTGATGTTTTTGTGCAATTTCAAACAGAACTTAGTCTATTCACATCTTTAGCGTACGAATCGTTGAACGGAAGCTAAACTAGCAAGTTAGACTTCTAAGAACACTAAATTGAGTACAACTGTCCACTTTGAAGCTTTGGAATTGCTCAACTCATTCCATAGACGTGTTTTTCACGTTTTTGTGCAATTTGAAACATAACATGGTGTATTCGCATATTTATCTAATGAAACGTCGTACGAAAGCCAAACTAGCAAGATAGACTTCTAAGAACACTAAATAGAGTACAATGGTCCACTTTGATTGTTTGGCATCCCCCAACTATATCGATAGACGAGTTTTTGATGTTTTTGTGCAATTTCAAACATAACTTGGTCTATTCGCATCTTTAGCGTACGAAACGTTGAACGGAAACTAAACTAGCAAGTTAGACTTCTAAGAACACTAAATTGAGTACAACGGTCCACTTTGAAGCTTTGGAATTGCTCAACTCCCTCCATAGACGTGTTTTTCACGTTTTTATGCAATTTGAAACATAACATGGTGTATTTGCATAATTATCTAATGAAACGTCATATGAAAGCCAAACTAGCAAGATAGACTTCTAAGAACACTAAATAGAGTACAATGGTCCACTTTGATGCTTTAGAATTGCTCAACTATATCCATAGACGTGTTTTTCATGATTTTGTGCAATTAGAAACATTACTTGGTCTATTCGCATCTTTAGCTTACGAAACGTTGAACGAAAGCTAACTAGCAAGTTAGACTTCTAAGAACACTTAATTAAGTACAGTTGTCCACTTTGATGCTTTGCAATTGGTCAACTCCCTCCAAAGATGTGTTTTTCACTTTTTTGTGCAATTTGAAACATAACATGGTGTATTCGCATATTTATCTAATGAAACGTCGTACGAAAGCCAAACTAGCAAGATAGACTTCTAAGAACACTAAATAGAGTACAATGGTCCACTTTGATTGTTTGGCATCCCCCAACTATATCGATAGACGAGTTTTTGATGTTTTTGTGCAATTTCAAACATAACTTGGTCTATTCGCATCTTTAGCGTACGAAACGTTGAACGGAAGCTAAAATAGCAAGTTAGACTTCTAAGAACACTAAATTGAGTACAACGGTCCACTTTGAAGCTTTGGAATTGCTCAACTCCCTCCATAGACGTGTTTTTCACGTTTTATGCAATTTGAAACATAACATGGTGTATTTGCATAATTATCTAATGAAACGTCATATGAAAGCCAAACTAGCAAGATAGACTTCTAAGAACACTAAATAGAGTACAATGGTCCACTTTGATGCTTTAGAATTGCTCAACTATATCGATAGACGTGTTTTTCATGATTTTGTGCAATTAGAAACATTACTTGGTCTATTCGCATCTTTGGCTTACGAAACGTTGAACGAAAGCTAACTAGCAAGTTAGACTTCTAAGAACACTTAATTAAGTACAGCTGTCCACTTTGATGCTTTGCAATTGGTCAACTCCCTCCAAAGATGTGTTTTTTCACGTTTTTGTGCAATTTGAAACATAACATGGTGTATTCGCATATTTATCTAATGAAACGTCGTACGAAAGCCAAACTAGCAAGATAGACTTCTAAGAACACTAAATAGAGTACAATGGTCCACTTTGATTGTTTGGCATCCCCCAACTATATCGATAGACGAGTTTTTGATGTTTTTGTGCAATTTCAAACATAACTTGGTCTATTCGCATCTTTAGCATACGAAACGTTGAACGGAAGCTAAACTAGCAAGTTAGACTTCTAAGAACACGAAATTCAGTACAACGGTCCACTTTGAAGCTTTGGAATTGCTCAACTCCCTCCATAGACGTGTTTTTCACGTTTTTATGCAATTTGAAACATAACATGGTGTATTTGCATAATTATCTAATGAAACGTCATATGAAAGCCAAACTAGCAAGATAGACTTCTAAGAACACTAAATAGAGTACAATGGTCCACTTTGATGCTTTAGAATTGCTCAACTATATCGATAGACGTGTTTTTCATGATTTTGTGCAATTAGAAACATTACTTGGTCTATTCGCATCTTTAGCTTACGAAACGTTGAACGAAAGCTAACTAACAAGTTAGACTTCTAAGAACACTTAATTAAGTACAGCTGTCCACTTTGATGCTTTGCAATTGGTCAACTCCCTCCAAAGATGTGTTTTTCACGTTTTTGTGCAATTTGAAACATAACATGGTGTATTCGCATATTTATCTAATGAAACGTCGTACGAAAGCCAAACTAGCAAGATAGACTTCTAAGAACACTAAATAGAGTACAATGGTCCACTTTGATTGTTTGGCATCCCCCAACTATATCGATAGATGAGTTTTTGATGTTTTTGTGCAATTTCAAACATAACTTGGTCTATTCGCATCTTTAGCGTACGAAACGTTGAACGGAAGCTAAACTAGCAAGTTAGACTTCTAAGAACACTAAATTGAGTACAACGGTCCACTTTGAAGCTTTGGAATTGCTCAACTCCCTCCATAGACGTGTTTTTCACGTTTTTATGCAATTTGAAACATAACATGGTGTATTTGCATAATTATCTAATGAAACGTCATATGAAAGCCAAACTAAAAAGATAGACTTGTAAGAACATTAAATAGAGTACAATGGTCCACTTTGATGCTTTAGAATTGCTCAACTATATCGATAGACGTGTTTTTCATGATTTTGTGCAATTAGAAACATTACTTGGTCTATTCGCATCTTTAGCTTACGAAACGTTGAACGAAAGCTAACTAGCAAGTTAGACTTCTAAGAACACTTAATTAAGTACAGCTGTCCACTTTGATGCTTTGGAATTGCTCAACTCCCTCCAAAGATGTGTTTTTCACGTTTTTGTGCAATTTGAAACATAACATGGTGTATTTGCATATTTATCTAATGAAACGTCGTACGAAAGCCAAACTAGCAAGATAGACTTCTAAGAACACTAAATATAGTACAGTGGTCCACTTTGATGCTTTGAAATTTCTCAACTACATCGATAGACGAGTTTTTGATGTTTTAGTGCACTTTCAAACATAACTTGGTCTATTCGCATCTTTAGCTTAGGAAATATTGTACGAAAACAAAACTACCAAGCTAGACTTCGAGTAACAGTAAATAGACTACAAAATTCCATTTTGATGCTTCGGAATTGCTCAACGCTCTTGATAGATGAGCTTTTGGAGTTTTTGTGCAATTTCAAGCATAACTTGGTCTATTCTCATATTTAGCGTACGAAACGTTGAACGAAAGCTAAACTAGCAAGTTAGACTTCTAAGAACACTAAATGGAGTACTATGGTCCACTTTGATGCTTTGGAATTGCTTAACTCTGTCCATAGGCGTGCTTTTCATGATTTTGTGCAATTAGAAACATAACTTGGTCTATTCGCATCTTTAGCTTACGAAACGTTGAACAAAAGGTAACTAGCAAGTTAGACTTCTAAGAACACTTAATTGAGTACAACTGTCCACTTTCATCCTTTGGAATTGCTCAACTCCCTCCATAGACGTGCTATTATCGTTTTTGTGTAATTTGAAACATAACATGGTGTATTCGCATCTTTATCTAATGAAACGTCATACGAAAGCCAAACTAGCAAGATAGACAGCTAAGAACACTAAATAGAGTACAATAATCCACTTTGATGCTTTAGAATTTCTCAACTATATCGATAGACGAGCTTTTGATGTTTCTGTGTAATTTCAAACATAACTTGGTCTATCCGCATCTTTAGCATACGAAAAGTTGAACGAAAGCTAAACTAGCAAGTTAGACTTCTAAGAACAGTAAATTGAGTACAACGGTCCACTTTGATGCTTTAGAATTGCTTAACTCTCTACATAGACGTGCTTTTCCCGTTGTTATCCAATAAGAAACGTAACTTGGTCTATTCGCATCTTTAGCTTAGGAAACGTTGAACGAAAGCTAACTACGAAGTTAGACTTCTAAGAGCACTAAATAGTATACAACGGTCCACTTTGATGATTTGAAATTGCTCAACTCTCTCCATAGACGTGATTTTCATGTTTTTGTGCAATTTGAAACATAACATGGTCTATTCGCATCTTTATCTAGTGAAACGTCGTACGAATGCCAAACTAGCAAGATAGACTTCTAAGAACACTAAATAGAATACAAAGGTCCACTTTGATTGTTTGGCATCCCTCAACTATATTGATAGACGAGCTTTTGAAGTTTTTGGGTAATTTCAAGCATAACTTGATCCATTCGCATCTATAGCATGCGAAATGTTGAACGAAAGCTAAACTAGCAAGTTATACTTCTAAGAACACTAAATGGAGTACTACGGTCCACTTTGACGATTTGGAATTGATCAACTCCCTCCACAGACGTGTTTTTCACGTTTTTGTGCAATTTGAAACATAACATGGCGTACTCGCATATTTATCTAATGAAACGTCGTACAAAAGCCAAACTAGCAAGAGAGACTTCTAAGAACACTAAATAGAGTACAATGGTCCACTTTGATTGTTTGGCATCCCCCAACTATATCGATAGACGAGTGTTTGATGTTTTTGTGCAATTTCAAACATAACTTGGTCTATTCGCATCTTTAGCATACGAAACATTGAACGGAAGCTAAACTAGCAAGTTAGACTTCTAAGAACACTAAATTGAGTACAACGGTCCACTTTGAAGCTTTAGAATTGCTTAACTCCCTCCATAGACGTGTTTTTCACGTTTTTATGCAATTTGAAACATAACATGGTGTATTTGCATATTTATCTAATGAAACGTCATATGAAAGCCAAACTAGCAAGATAGACTTCTAAGAACACTAAATAGAGTACAATGGTCCACTTTGATGCTTTAGAATTGCTCAACTATATCGATAGACGTGCTTTTCACGATTTTGTGCAATTAAAAACATTACTTGGTCTATTCGCATCTTTAGGTTACGAAACGTTGAACGAAAGCTAACTAGCAAGTTAGACTTCTAAGAACACTTAATTAAGTACAGCTGTCCACTTTGATGCTTTGGAATTGCTCAACTCCCTCCAAAGATGTGTTTTTCACGTTTTTGTGCAATTTGAAACATAACATGGTGTATTCGCATATTTATCTAATGAAACGTCGTACGAAAGCCAAACTAGCAAGATAGACTTCTAAGAACACTAAAGAAAGTACAATGGTCCACTTTGATGCTTTAGAATTGCTCAACTATATCGATAGACGAGCTTTTGATGTTTTTGTGCAATTTCAAACATAACTTGGTCTATTCGTATCTTTAGCGTACGAAACGTTGAACGGAAGCTAAACTAGCAAGTTAGACTTCTAAGAACACTAAATTGAGTACAACGGACCACTTTGAAGCATTGGAATTGCTCAACTCCCTCCATAGACGTGTTTTTCATGTTTTTGTACAATTTGAAACATAACATGGTGTATTCGCATTTTATCTAATGAAACGTCGTATGAAAGCCAAACTATTGAGATAGACTTCTACGAACTCTAAATAGAGTACAATGGTCCACTTTGATGCTTTAGAATTGCTCAAGTATATCGATAGCCGTGCTTTTCATGATTTTGTGCAATTAGAAACATAACTTGGTCTATTTGCATATTTAGCTTACGAAACGTTGAACGAAAGCTAAACTAGCAAGTTAGACTTCTAAGAACACTAAATAGAGTACAATGGTCCACTTTGATTGTTTGGCATCCCCCAACTATATCGATAGACGAGTTTCTGATGTTTTTGGGTAATTTCAAACATAACTTGGTCTATTCGCATCTTTAGCGTACGAAACGTTGAACGGAAGCTAAACTAGCAAGTTAGACTTCTAAGAACACTAAATTGAGTACAACGGTCCACTTTGAAGCTTTGGAATTGCTCAACTCCCTCCATAGACGTGTTTTTCACGTTTTTATGCAATTTGAAACATAACATGGTGTATTTGCATATTTATCTAATGAAACGTCATATGAAAGCCAAACTAGCAAGATAGACTTCTAGGAACACTAAATAGAGTACAATGGTCCACTTTGATGCTTTAGAATTGCTCAACTATATCGATAGACGTGCTTTTCATGATTTTGTGCAATTAGAAACATTACTTGGTCTATTCGCATCTTTAGCTTACGAAACGTTGAACGAAAGCTAACTAGCAAGTTAGACTTCTAAGAACACTTAATTAAGTACAGCTGTCCACTTTGATGCTTGGAATTGCTCAACTCCCTCCAAAGATGTGTTTTTCACGTTTTTGTGCAATTTGAAACATAACATGGTGTATTCACATATTTATCTAATGAAACGTCGTACGAAAGCCAAACTAGCAAGATAGACTTCTAAGAACACTAAATAAAGTACAATGGTCCACTTTAATGCTTTAGAATTGCTCAACTATATCGATAGACGAGCTTTTGATGTTTTTGTGCAATTTCAAACATAACTTGGTCTATTCGTATCTTTAGGGTACGAAACGTTGAACGGAAGCTAAACTAGCAAGTTAGACTTCTAAGAACACTAAATTGAGTACAACGGTCCACTTTGAAGCTTTAGAATTGCTCAACTCCCTCCATAGACGTGTTTTTAATGTTTTTGTACAATTTGAAACATAACATGGTGTATTCGCATATTTATCTAATGAAACGTCGTATGAAAGCCAAACTATTGAGATAGACTGCTGCGAACTCTAAATAGAGTACAATGGTCCACTTTGATGCTTTAGAATTGCTCAAGTATATCGATAGACGTGCTTTTCATGATTTTGTACAATTAGAAACATAACTTGGTGTATTTGCATCTTTAGCTTACGAAACGTTGAACGAAAGCTAACTAGCAAGTTAGACTTCTAAGAACACTTAATTAAGTACAGCTGTCCACTTTGATTCTTTGGAATTGCTCAACTCCCTCCATAGACGTGTTTTTCACGTTTTTGTGCAATTTGAAACATCACATTGTGTATTCGCATATTTATCAAGTGAAACGTCGTACGAAAGCCAAACTAGCAAGATAGACTTCTAAGAACACTAAATAGAGTACAATGGTCCACTTTGATGCTTTAGAGTTGCTCAACTATATCGCTTTTGATGTTTTTGTGCAATTTCAAACATAACTTGGTCTATTCGCATCTTTAGCGTATGAAACGTTGAATGGAAGCCAAACTAGCAAGTTACACTTCTAAGAACACTAAATTGAGTACAACGGTCCACTTTGAAGCTTTGGAATTGCTCAACTCTCAACATAGACGTGCTTTTCTCGTTTTCATCCAATTTGAAACAAAACTTGGTCTATTCGCATCTTTAGCTTACGAAACATTGAATGAAAGCTAACTAGGAAGTTAGACTTCCAAGAACACTAAATTGAGTACAACGGTCCACTTTGATGCTTTGGAATTGCTCAACTCTCTCCATAGACATGTTTTTCACGTTTTTGTGCAATTTGAAAATAACATGGTCTATTTGCATCTTTATCCAATGAAACGTCGTACGAAAGCCAAACTAGCAAGATAGAGTTCTAAGAACACTGAATAGAATATAATGGTCCACTTTGATGCTTTGGAATTTCTCAACTATATCGATAGACGAGTTTTTGATGTTTTAGTGCGCTTTCAAACATAACTTGGTCTATTCGCATCTTTAGCTTAGGAAATGATGTATGAAAACAAAACTAGCAAGCTAGACTTCTAGTAGCAGTAAAAAGACTACAAAAGTCCATTTTGATGCTTTGGAATTGGTCAACGCTCTTGATAGACGAGCTTTTGAATTTTTTGTGTAATTTCAAGCATAACTTGGTCCATTTGTATCTTTAGCGTACGAAATGTTGAACGAAAGCTAAACTAGCAAGTTAGACTTCTAAGAACACTAAATGGAGTACTACGGTCCACTTTGATGATTTGGAATTGCTCAACTCCCTCCATAGACGTGTTTTTCACGTTTTTGTGCAATTTGAAACATAACATGGTGTACTCACATATTGATCTAATGAAACGTCGTACGAAAGCCAAACTAGCAAGATAGACTTCTAAGAACACTAAATTGAGTACAACGGTCCACTTTGATGCTCTGGAATTGCTCAACTCTCTCCATAGACATGCTTTTCATGTTTTTGTGCAATTTGAAACATAACATGGTGTACTCGCATATTTATCTAATGAAACGTCGTACGAAAGCCAAACTAGCAAGATAGACTTCTCAGAACACTAAATAGACTACAAAAGTCCATTTTGATGCTTTGGAATTGGTCAACGCTCTTGTGAGACGAGCTTTAGAATGGTCCACTTTGATGCTTTAGAATTGCTCAACTATATCGATAGACGAGCTTTTGATGTTTTTTTGCAATTTCAAACATAACTTGGTCTATAGGCATCTTTAGCGTACGAAACGTTGAACGGAAGCTAAACTAGCAAGTTAGACTTCTAACAACACTAAATTGAGTACAACGGTCCACTTGGAAGCTTTGGAATTGCTCAACTCCCTCCATACACGTGTTTTTCACGTTTTTGTGCAATTTGAAACATAACATGGTGTATTCGCATATTTACCTAATGAAACATTGAACGAAAGCTAACTAGGAAGTTAGACTTCTAAGAACACTAAATTGAGTACAATGGTCCACTTTGATGCTCTGGAATTGCTCAACTCTCTCCATAGACATGCTTTTCACGTGTTTGTGCAATTTGAAACATAACATGGTGTACTCGCATATTTATCTAATGAAACATCGTACGAAAGCCAAACTAGCAAGATAGACTTCTCAGAACACTAAATAGACTACAAAAGTCCATTTTCATGCTTTGGAATTGGTCAACACTCTTGATAGACGAGCTTCTGAAGTTTTTGTGTAATTTCAAGCATAACTTGGTCCATTCACATCTTTAGCGTATGAAATGTTGAACGAAAGCTAAACTAGCAAGTTAGACTTCTAAGAACAGTAAATGGAGTACTACAGTCCACTTTGATGATTTGGAATTGCTCAACTCCCTCCATAGACGTGTTTTTCACGTTTTTGTGCAATTTGAAACATAACATGGTGTACTCGCATATTGATCTAATGAAACGTCGTACGAAAGCCAAACTAGCAAGATAGACTTCTAAGAACACTAAATTGAGTACAACGGTTCACTTTGATGCTCTGGAATTGCTCAACTCTCTCCATAGACATGCGTTTCATGTTTTTGTGCAATTTGAAGCATAACAAGGTGTACTCGCATATTTATCTAATGAAACGTCGTACAAAAGCCAAACTAGCAAGATAGACTTCTCAGAACACTAAATAGACTACAAAAGTCCATTTTGATGCTTTGGAATTGGTCAACGCTCTTGTGAGACGAGCTTTAGAATGGTCCACTTTGATGCTTTAGAATTGCTCAACTATATCGATAGACGAGCTTTGGATGTTTTTTTGCAATTTCAAACATAACTTGGTCTATAGGCATCTTTAGCGTACGAAACGTTGAACGGAAGCTAAACTAGCAAGTTAGACTTCTAACAACACTAAATTGAGTACAACGGTCCACCTTGAAGCTTTGGAATTGCTCAACTCCCTCCATAGACCTGTTTTTCACGTTTTTGTGCAATTTGAAACATAACATGGTGTATTCGCATATTTATCTAATGAAACACTGAACGAAAGTTAACTAGGAAGTTAGACTTCTAAGAACACTAAATTGAGTACAACGGTCCACTTTGATGCTCTGGAATTGCTCAACTCTCTCCATAGACATGCTTTTCACGTTTTTGTGCAATTTGAAACATAACATGGTGTACCCGCATATTTATCTAATGAAACATCGTACGAAAGCCGAACTAGCAAGATAGACTTCTCAGAACACTAAATAGAGTACAATGGTCCACTTTGATGCTTTAGAATTGCTCAACTATATCGATAGACGAGCTTTTGATGTTTTTGTGCAATTTCAAACATAACTTGGTCTATTCGAATCTTTAGCGTACGAAACGTTGAACGAAAGCTAAACTAGCAAGTTAGACTTCTAAGAACACTAAATTGAGTACAACGGTCCACTTTGAAGCTTTGGAATTGCTGAAATCCCTCCATAGACGTGTTTTTCACGTTTTTGTGCAATTTGGAACATAACATGGTGTATTCGCATATTTATCTAATGAAACATCGTACGAAAGCCAAACTAGCAAGATATACTTCTAAGAACACCAAATAGAGTACAATGGTCCACTTTGATGCTTTAGAATTGCTCAACTATATCGATAGACGTGCTTTTCACGATTTTATGCAATTAGAAACATAACTTGGTCTATTCGGATCTTTAGCTTACGGAACGTTGAACGAAAGCTAACTAGCAAGTTAGAACTCCTAATTGAGTACAACTGTCCACTTTGATGCTTTGGAATTGCTCAACTCCCTCCATAGACGTGTTTTTCACGTTTTTGTGCAATTTGAAACATAATATGGAGTATTCGCATATTTATCTAATGAAACGTCGTACGAAAGCCAAACTAGCAAGATAGACTTCTAAGAACACTAAATAGAGTACAATGCTCCACTTTGATGCTTTAGAATTGCTCAACTATATCGATAGACAAGCTTTTGATGTTTTTGTGCTATTTCAAACATAACTTGGTCTATTGGCATCTTTAGCGTACGAAACGTTGAACGGAAGCTAAACTAGCAAGTTACACCTCTAAGAACACTAAATTGACTACAATGGTCCACTTTGAAGCTTTGGAATTGCTCAACTCTCTACATAGACGTGCTTTTCTCGTTTTTATCCAATTTGAAACAAAACTTGGTCTATTCTCATCTTTATCCAATGAAACGTCGTACGAAAGCCAAACTAGGAAGATAGAGTTCTAAGAACACTGAATAGAATACAATGGTCCACTTTGATGCCTTGGAATTTCTCAACTATATCGATAGACGAGTTTTTGATATTTTAGTGCACTTTCAAACATAACTTGGTCTATTCGCATCTTTAGCTTAGGAAATATTGTACGAAAACAAAACTAGAAAGCTAGAATTCTAGTAACAGTAAATAGACTACAAAAGTCCACTTTGATGCTTTGGAATTGCTCAACGCTCTTGATAGACGAGCTTTTGAAGTTTTTGTGTAATTTCAAGCATAACTTGGTCCATTCACATCTTTTGCGTATGAAATGTTGAACGAAAGCTAAACTAGCAAGTTAGACTTCTAAGAACACTAAATGGAGTATTACGGTCCACTTCGATGATTTGGAATTGCTCAACTCCGTCCTTAGACGTGTTTTTCACGTTTTTGTGCAATTTGAAACATAACATGGTGTACTCGCATATTTATCTAATGAAATGTCGTACGAAAGCCGAACTAGCAAGATAGACTTCTAAGAACACTAAATAGAGTACAATGGTCCACTTTGATGCTCTAGAATTGCTCAACTATATCGATAGACGTGCTTTTCATGATTTTATGCAATTAGAAACATAACTTGGTCTATTCGCATCTTTAGCTTACGGAACGTTGAACGAATGCTAACTAGCAAGTTAGAACTCCTAATTGAGTACAACTGTCCACTTTGATGCTTTGGAATTGCTCAACTCCCTCCATAGACTTGTTTTTCACGTTTTTGTGCAATTTGAAACATAATATGGTGTATTCGCATATTTATCTAATGAAACGTCATACGAAAGCCAAACTAGCAAGATAGACTTCTAAGAACACCAAATAGAGTACAATGCTCCACTTTGATGCTTTAGAATTGCTCAACTATATCGATAGACAAGCTTTTGATGTTTTTGTGCTATTTCAAACATAACTTGGTCTATTGGCATCTTTAGCGTACGAAACGTTGAACGGAAGCTAAACTAGCAAGTTACACTTCTAAGAACACTAAATTGACTACAACGGTCCACTTTGAAGCTTTGGAATTGCTCAACTCTCTACATAGACGTGCTTTTCTCGTTTTTATCCAATTTGAAACAAAACTTGGTCTATTCGCATCTTTAGCTTACGAAACATTGAACGAAAGCTAACTAGGAAGTTAGACTTCTAAGAACACTAAATTGAGTACAATGGTCCACTTTGATGCTTTGGAATTGCTCAACTATCTCCATAGACATGCTTTTCACGTTTTTGTGCAATTTGAAAATAGCATGGTCTATTCTCATCTTTATCCATTGAAACGTCGTACGAAAGCCAAACTAGCAAGATAGAGTTCTAAGAACACTGAATAGAATACAATGGTCCACTTTTATGCCTTGGAATTTCTCAACTATAACGATAGACGAGTTTTTGATGTTTTAGTGCACTTTCAAACATAACTTGGTCTATTCGCATCTTTAGCTTAGGAAATATTGTACGAAAACAAAACTGTCAAGCTAGACTACTAGTAACAGTAAATAGACTACAAAATTCCCTGTTGATGCTTCAGAATTGCTCAACGCTCTTGATAGATGAGCTTTTGGGAATTTTTGTGCAATTTCAAGCATAACTTGGTCTATTCTCATATTTAGCATACGAAACGTTCAACGAAAGCTAAACTAGCAAGTTAGACTTCTAAGAACACTAAATGGAGCACTATGGTCCACTTTGATGCTTTGGAATTGCTTAACTCTGTCCATAGACGTGCTTTTCATGATTTTGTGCAATTAGAAACATAACTTGGTCTATTCGCATCTTTAGCTTACGAAACGTTGAACGAAAGGTAACTACCAAGTTAGACTTCTACGAACACTTAATTGAGTACAACTGTCCACTTTCATCCTTTAGAATTGCTCAACTCCCTCCATAGATGTGCTTTTCTCATTTTTGCGTAATTTGAAACATAACATGGTGTATTCGCATCTTTATCTAATGAAACGTCGTACGAAAGCCAAACTAGTAAGATAGACATCTAAGAACACTAAATAGAGTACAATGGTCCACTTTGATGCTTTAGAATTGCTCAACTATATCGATAGATGAGCTTTTGATGCTTTTTGTAATTTCAAACATAACTTGATCTATCCGCATCTTTAGCGTACGAAACGTTGAACGAAAGCTAAACTAGCAAGTTAGACTTCTAAAAACAGTCAATTCAGTACAACGGTCCACTTTGATGCTTTAGAATTGCTTAACTCTCTACATAGATGTGCTTTTCCCCTTTTTATCCAATAAGAAACGTAACTTGGTCTATTCGCATCTTTAGCGTACGAAACGTTGAACAAAAGCTAACTATCAGGTTAGACTTCTAAGAATACTAAATTGTGTGCAACGGTCCACTTTGATGATTTGAAATGGCTCAACTCTCTCCATAAACGTGCTTTTCCCGTTTTTATCCAATTTGAAACAAAACATGGTCCATTTGCATCTTTAGCGTACGAAATGTTGCACGAAAGCTAAACTAGCAAGTTAGACTTCTAAGAACACTAAATGGAGTACTACGGACCACTTTGATGATTTGGAATTGCTCAACTCCCTCCATAGACGTGTTTTTCACGTTTTTGTGCAATTCAAAACATAACATGGTGTACTCGCATATTTATCTAATGAAACGTCGTACGAAAGCCAAACTAGCAAGATAGACTTCTAAGAGCACTAAATAGAGTACAATGGTCCACTTTCATGCTTTAGAATTGCTCAACTATATCGATAGATGAGCTTTTGATGTTTTTGTGTAATTTCAAACATAACTTGGTCTATTCGCATCTTTAGCTTACGAAACGTTGAACGAAAGGTAACCTAGCAAGTTAGACTTCTAAGAACACTAAATTGAGTACAACGGTCCACTTTGAAGCTTTGGAATTGCTCAACTCTCTACATAGACGTGCTTTTCTCGTTTTTATCCAATGTGAAACAAAACTTGGTCTATTCGCATCTTTAGCTTACGAAACATTGAACGAAAGCTAACTAGGAAGTTAGACTTCTAAGGACACTAAATTGAGTACAACGGTCCACTTTGATGCTTTCGAATTGCTCAAGTCTCTCCATAGACATGCTTTTCATGTTTTTGTGCAATTTGAAAATGACATGGTCTATTCGCATCTTTATCCAATGAAACGTCGTACGAAAGCCAAACTAGCAAGATAGAGTTCTAAGAACACTGAATAGAATACAATGGTCCACTTTGATGCTTTGAAATTTCTCAACTATATCGATAGACGAGTTTTTGATGTTTTAGTGCACTTTCAAACATAACTTGATCTATTCACATCTTTAGCTTAGGAAATATTGTACGAAAACAAAACTATCAAGCTAGACTTCTAGTAATAGTAAATAGACTACAAAATTCCATTTTGATACTTCGGAATTGCTCAACGCTCTTGATAGATGAGCTTTTGGAGTTTTTGTGCAATTTCAAGCATAACTTGGTCTATTCTCATATTTAGCGTACGAAACGTTGAACGAAAGCAAAACTATTAAGTTAGACTTCTAAGAACACTAAATAGAGCACTATGGTCCACTTTGATGCTTTGAAATTGCTTAACTCTGTCCATAGACGTGCTTTTCATGATTTTGTGCAATTAGAAACATAACTTGGTCTATTCGCATCTTTAGCTTACGAAACATTGAACGAAAGGTAACTAGCAAGTTAGACTTCTAAGAATACTTAATTAAGTACAACTGTCCACTTTCATCCTTTGGAATTGCTCAACTCCCTCCATAGACGTGCTTTTCTCGTTTTTGTGTAATTTGAAACATAACATGGTGTACTCGCATATTTATCTAATGAAACGTCGTACGAAAGCCAAACTAGTAAGATAGACGTCTAAGAAGACTAAATAGAGTACAATGGTCCACTTTGATGCTTTAGAATTGCTCAACTATATCGATAGATGAGCTTTTCATGCTTTGTGTAATTTCAAACATAACTTGGTCTATCCGAACCTTTAGCATTCGAAACGTTGAACGAAAGCTAAACTAGCAAGTTAGACTTCTAAGAATAGTAAATTGAGTAGAACGGTCCACTTTGAAGCTTTGGAATTGCTCAACTCTCTACATAGACGTGCTTTTCTCGTTTTTATCCAATTTGAAACAAAACTTGGTCTATTCGCATCTTTAGCTTACGAAACATTGAACGAAAGCTAACTAGAAAGTTAGACTTCTAAGGACACTAAATTGAGTACAACGGTCCACTTTGATGCTTTCGAATTGCTCAAGTCTCTCCATAGACATGCTTTTCATGTTTTTGTGCAATTTGAAAATGACATGGTCTATTCGCATCTTTATCCAATGAAACGTCGTACGAAAGCCAAACTAGCAAGATAGAGTTCTAAGAACACTGAATAGAATACAATGGTCCACTTTGATGCTTTGAAATTTCTCAACTATATCGATAGACGAGTTTTTGATGTTTTAGTGCACTTTCAAACATAACTTGATCTATTCACATCTTTAGCTTAGGAAATATTGTACGAAAACAAAACTATCAAGCTAGACTTCTAGTAATAGTAAATAGACTACAAAATTCCATTTTGATACTTCGGAATTGCTCAACGCTCTTGATAGATGAGCTTTTGGAGTTTTTGTGCAATTTCAAGCATAACTTGGTCTATTCTCATATTTAGCGTACGAAACGTTGAACGAAAGCAAAACTATTAAGTTAGACTTCTAAGAACACTAAATAGAGCACTATGGTCCACTTTGATGCTTTGAAATTGCTTAACTCTGTCCATAGACGTGCTTTTCATGATTTTGTGCAATTAGAAACATAACTTGGTCTATTCGCATCTTTAGCTTACGAAACATTGAACGAAAGGTAACTAGCAAGTTAGACTTCTAAGAACACTTAATGAAGTACAACTGTCCACTTTCATCCTTTGGAATTGCTCAACTCCCTCCATAGACGTGCTTTTCTCGTTTTTGTGTAATTTGAAACATAACATGGTGTACTCGCATATTTATCTAATGAAACGTCATACGAAAGCCAAACTAGTAAGATAGACGTCTAAGAAGACTAAATAAAGTACAATGGTCCACTTTGATGCTTTAGAATTGCTCAACTATATCGATAGATGAGCTTTTCATGCTTTGTGTAATTTCAAACATAACTTGGTCTATCCGAACCTTTAGCATTCGAAACGTTGAACGAAAGCTAAACTAGCAAGTTAGACTTCTAAGAACACTAAATTGAGTACAACGGTCCACTTTGATGCTTTAGAATTGCTTAACTCTCTACATAGACGTGCTTTTTCCCTTTTTATCCAATAAGAAATGTAAGTTGGTCTATTCGCATCTTTAGCTTACGAAACGTTGAACGAAAGCTAACTACGAAGTAAGACTTCTAAGAACACTAAATTGTGTACAACGGTCCACTTTGAAGCTTTGGAATTGCTCAAATCCCTCCAAAGACGTGTTTTTCACGTTTTTGGGCAATTTGAAACACAACATGGTGTATTCGCATATTTTTCTAATGAAACGTTGAACGAAAGCTAACTCGGAAGTTAGACTTCTAAGAACACTAAATTGAGTACAACTGTCCACTTTGATGCTCTGGAATTGCTCAATTCCCTCCATAGACATGCTTTTCATGTTTTTGTGCAATTTGAAACATAACATGGTGCACTCGCATATTTATCTAATGAAACGTCGTACGAAAGCCAAACTAGCAAGATAGAGTTCTAAGAACACTGAATAGAATACAATGGTCCAGTTTGATGCTTTGGAATTTCTCAACTATATCGATAGATGAGTTTTTGATGTTTTAGTGCACTTTCAAACATAACTTGGTCTATTTGCATCTTTAGCTTAGGAAATATTGTACGAAAACAAAACTAGCAAGCTAGACTTCTAGTAATAGTAAATAGACTACAAAAGTCCACTTTGATGCTTTGGAATTGCTCAACGCTCTTGATAGACGAGCTTTTGAAGTTTTTGTGTAATTTCAAGCATAACTTGGTCCATTCCCATCTTTCGCGTATGAAATGTTGAACGAAAGTTAAACTAGCAAGTTAGACTTCTAAGAACACTAAATGGAGTATTACGGTCCACTTCGATGATTTGGAATTGCTCAACTCCGTCCTTAGACGTGTTTTTCACGTTCTTGTGCAATTTGAAACATAACATGGTGTACTCGCATATTTATCTAATGAAATGTCGTACGAAAGCCGAACTAGCAAGATAGACCTCTAAGAACACTAAATAGAGTACAATGGTCCACTTTGATGCTTTAGAATTGCTCAACTATATCGATAGACGAGCTTTTGATGTTTTTGTGCAATTTCAAACATAACTTGGTCTATTCGAATCTTTAGCGTACGAAACGTTGAACGGAAGCTAAACTAGCAAGTTAGACTTCTAAGAACACTAAATTGAGTACAACGTTCCACTTTGAAGCTTTGGAATAGCTCAAATCCCTCCATAGACGTGTTTTTCACGTTTTTTGTGCAATTTGAAACATAACATGGTGTATTCACATATTTATCTAATGAAACATCGTACGAATGCCAAACTAGCAAGATATACTTCTAAGAACACCAAATAGAGTACAATGGTCCACTTTGATGCTTTAGAATTGCTCAACTATATCGATAGACGTGCTTTTCATGATTTTATACAATTAGAAACATAACTTGGTCTATTCGCATATTTAGCTTACGGAACGTTGAACGAAAGCTAACTAGCAAGTTAGAACTCCTAATTGAGTACAACTGTCCACTTTGATGCTTTTGAATTGCTCAACTCCCTCCATAGACGTGTTTTTCACGTTTTTGTGCAATTTGAAACATAATATGGTGTATTCGCATATTTATCTAATGAAACGTCATACGAAAGCCAAACTAGCAAGATAGACTTCTAAGAACACCAAATAGAGTACAATGCTCCACTTTGATGCTTTAGAATTGCTCAACTATATCGATACACAAGCTTTTGATGTTTTTGTGCTATTTCAAACATAACTTGGTCTATTGGCATCTTTAGCGTACGAAACGTTGAACGGAAGCAAAACTAGCAAGTTACACTTCTAAGAACACTAAATTGACTACAACGGTCCACTTTGAAGCTTTGGAATTGCTCAACTCTCTACATAGACGTGCTTTTCTCGTTTTTATCCAATTTGAAACAAAACTTGGTCTATTCGCATCTTTAGCTTACGAAACATTGAACGAAAGCTAACTAGGAAGTTAGACTTCTAAGAACACTAAATTGAGTACAACGGTCCACTGTGATGCTTTGGAATTGCTGAACTCTCTCCATAGACATGCTTTTCACGTTTTTGTGCAATTTGAAAATAACATGGTCTATTCTCATCTTTATCCAATGAAACGTCGTACGAAAGCCAAACTAGCAAGATAGAGTTCTAAGAACACTGAATAGAATACAATGGTCCACTTCAAACATAACTCGGTCTATTCGCATCTTTAGCTTAGGAAATATTGTACGAAAACAAAACTGTCAAGCTAGACTACTAGTAACAGTAAATAGACTACAAAATTCCCTGTTGATGCTTCAAAATTGCTCAACGCTCTGGATAGATGAGCTTTTGGGAATTTTTGTGCAATTTCAAGCATAACTTGGTCTATTCTCATATTTAGCATACGAAACGTTCAACGAAAGCTAAACTAGCAAGTTAGACTTCTAAGAACACTAAATGGAGCACTATGGTCCACTTTGATGCTTTGGAATTGCTTAACTCTGTCCATAGACGTGCTTTTCATGATTTTGTGCAATTAGAAACATAACTTGGTCTATTCACATCTTTAGCTTACGAAACGTTGAACGAAAGGTAACTACCAAGTTAGACTTCTAAGAACACTTAATTGAGTACAACTGTCCACTTTCATCCTTTGGAATTGCTCAACTCCCTCCATAGATGTGCTTTTCTCATTTTTGTGTAATTTGAAACCTAACATGGTGTATTCGCATCTTTATCTAATGAAACGTCGTACGAAAGCCAAACTAGCAAGATAGACATCTAAGAACACTAAATAGAGTACAATGGTCCACTTTGATGCTTTAGAATTGCTCAACTATATCGATAGATGAGCTTTTGATGCTTTTTGTAATTTCAAACATAACATGATCTATCCGCATCTTTAGCGTACGAAACGTTGAACGAAAGCTAAACTAGCAAGTTAGACTTCTAAAAACAGTCAATTGAGTACAACGGTCCACTTTGATGCTTTAGAATTGCTTAACTCTCTACATAAATGTGCTTTTCCCCTTTTTATCCAATAAGAAACGTAACTTGGTCTATTCGCATCTTTAGCGTACGAAACGTTGAACAAAAGCTAACTATCAGGTTAGAGTTCTAAGAACACTAAATTGTGTGCAATGGTCCACTTTGATGATTTGAAATGGCTCAACTCTCTCCATAGACGTGCTTTTCCCGTTTTTATCCAATTTGAAACAAAACATGGTCCATTCGCATCTTTAGCGTACGAAATGTTGCACGAAAGCTAAACTAGCAAGTTAGACATCTAAGAACACTAAATGGAGTACTACGGACCACTTTGATGATTTGGAATTGCTCAACTCCCTCCATAGACGTGTTTTTCACGTTTTTGTGCAATTCAAAACATAACATGGTGTACTCGCAAATTTATCTAATGAAACGTCGTACGAAAGCCAAGCTAGCAAGATAGACTTCTAAGAACACTAAATAGAGTACAATGGTCCACTTTCATGCTTTAGAATTGCTCAACTATATCGATAGATGAGCTTTTGATGTTTTTGTGTAATTTCAAACATAACTTGGTCTATTCGCATCTTTAGCTTACGAAACGTTGAACGAAAGGTATCCTAGCAAGTTAGACTTCTAAGAACACTAAATTGAGTACAACGGTCCACTTTGAAGCTTTGGAATTGCTCAACTCTCTACATAGACGTGCTTTTCTCGTTTTTATCCAATTTGAAACAAAACTTGGTCTATTCGCATCTTTAGCTTACGAAACATTGAACGAAAGCTAACTAGGAAGTTAGACTTCTAAGGACACTAAATTGAGTACAACGGTCCACTTTGATGCTTTCGAATTGCTCAAGTCTCTCCATAGACATGCTTTTCATGTTTTTGTGCAATTTGAAAATGACATGGTCTATTCGCATCTTTATCCAATGAAACGTCGTACGAAAGCCAAACTAGCAAGATAGAGTTCTAAGAACACTGAATAGAATACAATGGTCCACTTTGATGCTTTGAAATTTCTCAACTATATCGATAGACGAGTTTTTGATGTTTTAGTGCACTTTCAAACATAACTTGATCTATTCACATCTTTAGCTTAGGAAATATTGTACGAAAACAAAACTATCAAGCTAGACTTCTAGTAATAGTAAATAGACTACAAAATTCCATTTTGATACTTCGGAATTGCTCAACGCTCTTGATAGATGAGCTTTTGGAGTTTTTGTGCAATTTCAAGCATAACTTGGTCTATTCTCATATTTAGCGTACGAAACGTTGAACGAAAGCAAAACTATTAAGTTAGACTTCTAAGAACACTAAATAGAGCACTATGGTCCACTTTGATGCTTTGAAATTGCTTAACTCTGTCCATAGACGTGCTTTTCATGATTTTGTGCAATTAGAAACATAACTTGGTCTATTCGCATCTTTAGCTTACGAAACATTGAACGAAAGGTAACTAGCAAGTTAGACTTCTAAGAATACTTAATTAAGTACAACTGTCCACTTTCATCCTTTGGAATTGCTCAACTCCCTCCATAGACGTGCTTTTCTCGTTTTTGTGTAATTTGAAACATAACATGGTGTACTCGCATATTTATCTAATGAAACGTCGTACGAAAGCCAAACTAGTAAGATAGACGTCTAAGAAGACTAAATAGAGTACAATGGTCCACTTTGATGCTTTAGAATTGCTCAACTATATCGATAGATGAGCTTTTCATGCTTTGTGTAATTTCAAACATA
This sequence comes from Tripterygium wilfordii, assembly GCF_013401445.1. Taxonomy (NCBI): domain Eukaryota; kingdom Viridiplantae; phylum Streptophyta; class Magnoliopsida; order Celastrales; family Celastraceae; genus Tripterygium; species Tripterygium wilfordii. Next base: position 6,499,655 of record NC_052236.1, read on the forward strand.
ACTTGGTCTATCCGAACCTTTAGCATTCGAAACGTTGAACGAAAGCTAAACTAGCAAGTTAGACTTCTAAGAATAGTAAATTGAGTAGAACGGTCCACTTTGAAGCTTTGGAATTGCTCAACTCTCTACATAGACGTGCTTTTCTCGTTTTTATCCAATTTGAAACAAAACTTGGTCTATTCGCATCTTTAGCTTACGAAACATTGAACGAAAGCTAACTAGAAAGTTAGACTTCTAAGGACACTAAATTGAGTACAACGGTCCACTTTGATGCTTTCGAATTGCTCAAGTCTCTCCATAGACATGCTTTTCATGTTTTTGTGCAATTTGAAAATGACATGGTCTATTCGCATCTTTATCCAATGAAACGTCGTACGAAAGCCAAACTAGCAAGATAGAGTTCTAAGAACACTGAATAGAATACAATGGTCCACTTTGATGCTTTGAAATTTCTCAACTATATCGATAGACGAGTTTTTGATGTTTTAGTGCACTTTCAAACATAACTTGATCTATTCACATCTTTAGCTTAGGAAATATTGTACGAAAACAAAACTATCAAGCTAGACTTCTAGTAATAGTAAATAGACTACAAAATTCCATTTTGATACTTCGGAATTGCTCAACGCTCTTGATAGATGAGCTTTTGGAGTTTTTGTGCAATTTCAAGCATAACTTGGTCTATTCTCATATTTAGCGTACGAAACGTTGAACGAAAGCAAAACTATTAAGTTAGACTTCTAAGAACACTAAATAGAGCACTATGGTCCACTTTGATGCTTTGAAATTGCTTAACTCTGTCCATAGACGTGCTTTTCATGATTTTGTGCAATTAGAAACATAACTTGGTCTATTCGCATCTTTAGCTTACGAAACATTGAACGAAAGGTAACTAGCAAGTTAGACTTCTAAGAACACTTAATGAAGTACAACTGTCCACTTTCATCCTTTGGAATTGCTCAACTCCCTCCATAGACGTGCTTTTCTCGTTTTTGTGTAATTTGAAACATAACATGGTGTACTCGCATATTTATCTAATGAAACGTCATACGAAAGCCAAACTAGTAAGATAGACGTCTAAGAAGACTAAATAAAGTACAATGGTCCACTTTGATGCTTTAGAATTGCTCAACTATATCGATAGATGAGCTTTTCATGCTTTGTGTAATTTCAAACATAACTTGGTCTATCCGAACCTTTAGCATTCGAAACGTTGAACGAAAGCTAAACTAGCAAGTTAGACTTCTAAGAACACTAAATTGAGTACAACGGTCCACTTTGATGCTTTAGAATTGCTTAACTCTCTACATAGACGTGCTTTTTCCCTTTTTATCCAATAAGAAATGTAAGTTGGTCTATTCGCATCTTTAGCTTACGAAACGTTGAACGAAAGCTAACTACGAAGTAAGACTTCTAAGAACACTAAATTGTGTACAACGGTCCACTTTGAAGCTTTGGAATTGCTCAAATCCCTCCAAAGACGTGTTTTTCACGTTTTTGGGCAATTTGAAACACAACATGGTGTATTCGCATATTTTTCTAATGAAACGTTGAACGAAAGCTAACTCGGAAGTTAGACTTCTAAGAACACTAAATTGAGTACAACTGTCCACTTTGATGCTCTGGAATTGCTCAATTCCCTCCATAGACATGCTTTTCATGTTTTTGTGCAATTTGAAACATAACATGGTGCACTCGCATATTTATCTAATGAAACGTCGTACGAAAGCCAAACTAGCAAGATAGAGTTCTAAGAACACTGAATAGAATACAATGGTCCAGTTTGATGCTTTGGAATTTCTCAACTATATCGATAGATGAGTTTTTGATGTTTTAGTGCACTTTCAAACATAACTTGGTCTATTTGCATCTTTAGCTTAGGAAATATTGTACGAAAACAAAACTAGCAAGCTAGACTTCTAGTAATAGTAAATAGACTACAAAAGTCCACTTTGATGCTTTGGAATTGCTCAACGCTCTTGATAGACGAGCTTTTGAAGTTTTTGTGTAATTTCAAGCATAACTTGGTCCATTCCCATCTTTCGCGTATGAAATGTTGAACGAAAGTTAAACTAGCAAGTTAGACTTCTAAGAACACTAAATGGAGTATTACGGTCCACTTCGATGATTTGGAATTGCTCAACTCCGTCCTTAGACGTGTTTTTCACGTTCTTGTGCAATTTGAAACATAACATGGTGTACTCGCATATTTATCTAATGAAATGTCGTACGAAAGCCGAACTAGCAAGATAGACCTCTAAGAACACTAAATAGAGTACAATGGTCCACTTTGATGCTTTAGAATTGCTCAACTATATCGATAGACGAGCTTTTGATGTTTTTGTGCAATTTCAAACATAACTTGGTCTATTCGAATCTTTAGCGTACGAAACGTTGAACGGAAGCTAAACTAGCAAGTTAGACTTCTAAGAACACTAAATTGAGTACAACGTTCCACTTTGAAGCTTTGGAATAGCTCAAATCCCTCCATAGACGTGTTTTTCACGTTTTTTGTGCAATTTGAAACATAACATGGTGTATTCACATATTTATCTAATGAAACATCGTACGAATGCCAAACTAGCAAGATATACTTCTAAGAACACCAAATAGAGTACAATGGTCCACTTTGATGCTTTAGAATTGCTCAACTATATCGATAGACGTGCTTTTCATGATTTTATACAATTAGAAACATAACTTGGTCTATTCGCATATTTAGCTTACGGAACGTTGAACGAAAGCTAACTAGCAAGTTAGAACTCCTAATTGAGTACAACTGTCCACTTTGATGCTTTTGAATTGCTCAACTCCCTCCATAGACGTGTTTTTCACGTTTTTGTGCAATTTGAAACATAATATGGTGTATTCGCATATTTATCTAATGAAACGTCATACGAAAGCCAAACTAGCAAGATAGACTTCTAAGAACACCAAATAGAGTACAATGCTCCACTTTGATGCTTTAGAATTGCTCAACTATATCGATACACAAGCTTTTGATGTTTTTGTGCTATTTCAAACATAACTTGGTCTATTGGCATCTTTAGCGTACGAAACGTTGAACGGAAGCAAAACTAGCAAGTTACACTTCTAAGAACACTAAATTGACTACAACGGTCCACTTTGAAGCTTTGGAATTGCTCAACTCTCTACATAGACGTGCTTTTCTCGTTTTTATCCAATTTGAAACAAAACTTGGTCTATTCGCATCTTTAGCTTACGAAACATTGAACGAAAGCTAACTAGGAAGTTAGACTTCTAAGAACACTAAATTGAGTACAACGGTCCACTGTGATGCTTTGGAATTGCTGAACTCTCTCCATAGACATGCTTTTCACGTTTTTGTGCAATTTGAAAATAACATGGTCTATTCTCATCTTTATCCAATGAAACGTCGTACGAAAGCCAAACTAGCAAGATAGAGTTCTAAGAACACTGAATAGAATACAATGGTCCACTTCAAACATAACTCGGTCTATTCGCATCTTTAGCTTAGGAAATATTGTACGAAAACAAAACTGTCAAGCTAGACTACTAGTAACAGTAAATAGACTACAAAATTCCCTGTTGATGCTTCAAAATTGCTCAACGCTCTGGATAGATGAGCTTTTGGGAATTTTTGTGCAATTTCAAGCATAACTTGGTCTATTCTCATATTTAGCATACGAAACGTTCAACGAAAGCTAAACTAGCAAGTTAGACTTCTAAGAACACTAAATGGAGCACTATGGTCCACTTTGATGCTTTGGAATTGCTTAACTCTGTCCATAGACGTGCTTTTCATGATTTTGTGCAATTAGAAACATAACTTGGTCTATTCACATCTTTAGCTTACGAAACGTTGAACGAAAGGTAACTACCAAGTTAGACTTCTAAGAACACTTAATTGAGTACAACTGTCCACTTTCATCCTTTGGAATTGCTCAACTCCCTCCATAGATGTGCTTTTCTCATTTTTGTGTAATTTGAAACCTAACATGGTGTATTCGCATCTTTATCTAATGAAACGTCGTACGAAAGCCAAACTAGCAAGATAGACATCTAAGAACACTAAATAGAGTACAATGGTCCACTTTGATGCTTTAGAATTGCTCAACTATATCGATAGATGAGCTTTTGATGCTTTTTGTAATTTCAAACATAACATGATCTATCCGCATCTTTAGCGTACGAAACGTTGAACGAAAGCTAAACTAGCAAGTTAGACTTCTAAAAACAGTCAATTGAGTACAACGGTCCACTTTGATGCTTTAGAATTGCTTAACTCTCTACATAAATGTGCTTTTCCCCTTTTTATCCAATAAGAAACGTAACTTGGTCTATTCGCATCTTTAGCGTACGAAACGTTGAACAAAAGCTAACTATCAGGTTAGAGTTCTAAGAACACTAAATTGTGTGCAATGGTCCACTTTGATGATTTGAAATGGCTCAACTCTCTCCATAGACGTGCTTTTCCCGTTTTTATCCAATTTGAAACAAAACATGGTCCATTCGCATCTTTAGCGTACGAAATGTTGCACGAAAGCTAAACTAGCAAGTTAGACATCTAAGAACACTAAATGGAGTACTACGGACCACTTTGATGATTTGGAATTGCTCAACTCCCTCCATAGACGTGTTTTTCACGTTTTTGTGCAATTCAAAACATAACATGGTGTACTCGCAAATTTATCTAATGAAACGTCGTACGAAAGCCAAGCTAGCAAGATAGACTTCTAAGAACACTAAATAGAGTACAATGGTCCACTTTCATGCTTTAGAATTGCTCAACTATATCGATAGATGAGCTTTTGATGTTTTTGTGTAATTTCAAACATAACTTGGTCTATTCGCATCTTTAGCTTACGAAACGTTGAACGAAAGGTATCCTAGCAAGTTAGACTTCTAAGAACACTAAATTGAGTACAACGGTCCACTTTGAAGCTTTGGAATTGCTCAACTCTCTACATAGACGTGCTTTTCTCGTTTTTATCCAATTTGAAACAAAACTTGGTCTATTCGCATCTTTAGCTTACGAAACATTGAACGAAAGCTAACTAGGAAGTTAGACTTCTAAAGACACTAAATTGAGTACAACGGTCCTCTTTGATGCTTTCGAATTGCTCAAGTCTCTCCATAGACATGCTTTTCATGTTTTTGTGCAATTTGAAAATGACATGGTCTATTCGCATCTTTATCCAATGAAACGTCGTACGAAAGCCAAACTAGCAAGATAGAGTTCTAAGAACACTGAATAGAATACAATGGTCCACTTTGACGCTTTGAAATTTCTCAACTATATCGATAGACGGGTTTTTGATGTTTTAGTGCACTTTCAAACATAACTTGGTCTATTCACATCTTTAGCTTAGGAAATATTGTACGAAAACAAAACTATCAAGCTAGACTTCTAGTAATAGTAAATAGACTACAAAATTCCATTTTGATACTTCGGAATTGCTCAATGCTCTTGATAGATGAGCTTTTGGAGTTTTTGTGCAATTTCAGGCATAACTTGGTTATTCTCATATTTAGCGTACGAAACATTGAACGAAAGCTAAACTATTAAGTTAGACTTCTAAGAACACTAAATAGAGCACTATGGTCCACTTTGATGCTTTGAAATTGCTTAACTCTGTCCATAGACGTGCTTTTCATGATTTTGTGCAATTAGAAACATAACTTGGTCTATTCGCATCTTTAGCTTACGAAACATTGAACGAAAGGTAACTAGCAAGTTAGACTTCTAAGAACACTTAATTAAGTACAACTGTCCACTTTCATCCTTTGGAATTGCTCAACTCTCTCCATAGACGTGCTTTTTCTCATTTTTGTGTAATTTGAAACATAACATGGTGTACTCGCATATTTATCTAATGAAACGTCGTACGAAAGCCAAACTAGTAAGATAGACGTCTAAGAAGACTAAATAGAGTACAATGTTCCACTTTGATGCTTTAGAATTGCTCAACTATATCGACAGATGAGCTTTTCATGCTTTGTGTAATTTCAAACATAACTTGGTCTATCTGAACCTTTAGCATTCGAAACGTTGAACGAAAGCTAGACTTCTAAGAATAGTAAATTGAGTAGAACGGTCCACTTTGATGATTTAGAATTGCTTAACTCTCTACATAGACGTGCTTTTTTCCTTTTTATCCAATAAGAAATGTAAGTTGGTCTATTCGCATCTTTAGCTTACGAAACGTTGAACGAAAGCTAACTACGAAGTAAGACTTCTAAGAACACTAAATTGTGTACAACGGTCCACTTTGAAGCTTTGGAATTGCTCAACTCCCTCCATAGACGTGTTTTTCACGTTTTTGTGCAATTTGAAACACAACATGGTGTATTCGCATATTTTTCTAATGAAACATTGAACGAAAGCTAACTCGGAAGTTAGACTTCTAAGAACACTAAATTGAGTACAACTGTCCACTTTGATGCTCTGGAATTGCTCAATTCCCTCCATAGACATGCTTTTCATGTTTTTGTGCAATTTGAAACATAACATGGTGCACTCGCATATTTATCTAATGAAACGTCGTACGAAAGCCAAACTAGCAAGATAGAGTTCTAAGAACACTGAATAGAATACAATGGTCCACTTTGATGCTTTGGAATTTCTCAACTATATCGATAGATGAGTTTTTGATGTTTTAGTGCACTTTCAAACATAACTTGGTCTATTTGCATCTTTAGCTTAGGAAATATTGTACGAAAACAAAACTAGCAAGCTAGACTTCTAGTAACAGTAAATAGACTACAAAAGTCCACTTTGATGCTTTGGAATTGCTCAACGCTCTTGATAGACGAGCTTTTGAAATTTTTGTGTAATTTCAAGCATAACTTGGTCCATTCCCATCTTTAGCGTATGAAATGTTGAACGAAAGTTAAACTAGCAAGTTAGACTTCTAAGAACACTAAATGGAGTATTATGGTCCACTTCGATGATTTGGAATTGCTCAACTCCGTCCTTAGACGTGTTTTTCACGTTCTCGTGCAATTTGAAACATAACATGGTGTACTCGCATATTTATCTAATGAAATGTCGTACGAAAGCTGAACTAGCAAGATAGACTTCTAAGAACACTAAATAGAGTACAATGGTCCACTTTGATGCTTTAGAATTGCTCAACTATATCGATAGACGAGCTTTTGATGTTTTTGTGCAATTTCAAACATAACTTGGTCTATTCGAATCTTTAGCGTACGAAACGTTGAACGGAAGCTAAACTAGCAAGTTAGACTTCTAAGAACACTAAATTGAGTACAACGGTCCACTTTGAAGCTTTGGAATAGCTCAAATCCCTCCATAGACGTGTTTTTCACATTTTTTGTGCAATTTGAAACATAACATGGTGTATTCGCATATTTATCTAATGAAACATCGTACGAATGCCAAACTAGCAAGATATACTTCTAAGAACACCAAATAGAGTACAATGGTCCACTTTGATGCTTTAGAATTGCTCAACTATATCGATAGACGTGCTTTTCATGATTTTATGCAATTAGAAACATAACTTGGTCTATTCGCATATTTAGCTTACGGAACGTTGAACGAAAGCTAACTAGCAAGTTAGAACTCCTAATTGAGTACAACTGTCCACTTTGATTCTTTGGAATTGCTCAACTCCCTCCATAGACGTGTTTTTCACGTTTTTGTGCAATTTGAAACATAATATGGTGTATTCGCATATTTATCTAATGAAACGTCATACGAAAGCCAAACTAGCAAGATAGACTTCTAAGAACACCAAATAGAGTACAATGCTCCACTTTGATGCTTTAGAATTGCTCAACTATATCGATACACAAGCTTTTGATGTTTTTGTGCTATTTCAAACATAACTTGGTCTATTGGCATCTTTAGCGTACGAAACGTTGAACGGAAGCTAAACTAGCAAGTTACACTTCTAAGAACACTAAATTGAGTACAACGGTCCACTTTGAAGCTTTGGAATTGCTCAACTCTCTACATAGACGTGCTTTTCTCGTTTTTATCCAATTTGAAACAAAACTTGGTCTATTCGCATCTTTAGCTTACGAAACATTGAACGAAAGCTAACTAGGAAGTTAGACTTCTAAGAACACTAAATTGAGTACAACGGTCCACTTTGATGCTTTGGAATTGCTCAACTCTCTCCATAGACATGCTTTTCACGTTTTTGTGCAATTTGAAAATAACATGGTCTATTCTCATCTTTATCCAATGAAACATCGTACGAAAGCCAAACTAGCAAGATAGAGTTCTAAGAACACTGAATAGAATACAATGGTCCACTTTGATGCCTTGGAATTTCTCAACTATAACGATAGACGAGTTTTGATGTTTTAGTGCACTTTCAAACATAACTTGGTCTATTCGCATGTTTAGCTTAGGAAATATTGTACGAAAACAAAACTGTCAAGCTAGACTACTAGTAACAGTAAATAGACTACAAAATTCTCTGTTGATGCTTCAGAATTGCTCAACGCTCTTGATAGATGAGCTTTTGAGAATTTTTGTGCAATTTCAAGCATAACTTGGTCTATTCTCATATTTAGCATACGAAACGTTCAACGAAAGCTAAACTAGCAAGTTAGACTTCTAAGAACACTAAATGGAGCACTATGGTCCACTTTGATGCTTTGGAATTGCTTAACTCTGTCCATAGACGTGCTTTTCATGATTTTGTGCAATTAGAAACATAACTTGGTCTATTCGCATCTTTAGCTTACGAAACGTTGAACGAAAGGTAACTACCAAGTTAGACTTCTAAGAACACTTAATTGAGTACAACTGTCCACTTTCATCCTTTGGAATTGCTCAACTCCCTCCATAGATGTGCTTTTCTCATTTTTGTGTAATTTGAAACCTAACATGGTGTATTCGCATCTTTATCTAATGAAACGTCGTACGAAAGCCAAACTAGCAAGATAGACATCTAAGAACACTAAATAGAGTACAATGGTCCACTTTGATGCTTTAGAATTGCTCAACTATATCGATAGATGAGCTTTTGATGCTTTTTGTAATTTCAAACATAACTTGATCTATCCGCATCTTTAGCGTACGAAACGTTGAACGAAAGTTAAACTAGCAAGTTAGACTTCTAAAAACAGTCAATTGAGTACAACGGTCCACTTTGATGCTTTAGAATTGCTTAACTCTCTACATAAATGTGCTTTTCCCCTTTTTATCCAATAAGAAACGTAACTTGGTCTATTCGCATCTTTAGCGTACGAAAGGTTGAACAAAAGCTAACTATCAGGTTAGACTTCTAAGAACACTAAATTGTGTGCAACGGTCCACTTTGATGATTTGAAATGGCTCAACTCTCTCCATAGACGTGCTTTTCCCGTTTTTATCCAATTTGAAACAAAACATGGTCCATTCGCATCTTTAGCGTACGAAATGTTGCACGAAAGCTAAACTAGCAAGTTAGACATCTAAGAACACTAAATGGAGTACTACGGACCACTTTGATGATTTGGAATTGCTCAACTCCCTCCATAGACGTGTTTTTCACGTTTTTGTGCAATTCAAAACATAACATGGTGTACTCGCATATTTATCTAATGAAACGTCGTACGAAAGCCAAGCTAGCAAGATAGACTTCTAAGAACACTAAATAGAGTACAATGGTCCACTTTCATGCTTTAGAATTGCTCAACTATATCGATAGATGAGCTTTTGATGTTTTTGTGTAATTTCAAACATAACTTGGTCTATTCGCATCTTTAGCTTACGAAACGTTGAACAAAAGGTAACCTAGCAAGTTAGACTTCTAAGAACACTAAATTGAGTACAACGGTCCACTTTGAAGCTTTGGAATTGCTCAACTCTCTACATAGACGTGCTTTTCTCGTTTTTATCCAATTTGAAACAAAACTTGGTCTATTCGCATCTTTAGCTTACGAAACATTGAACGAGAGCTAACTAGGAAGTTAGACTTCTAAGGACACTAAATTGAGTACAACGGTCCACTTTGATGCTTTCGAATTGCTCAAGTCTCTCCATAGACATGCTTTTCATGTTTTTGTGCAATTTGAAAATGACATGGTCTATTCGCATCTTTATCCAATGAAACGTCGTACGAAAGCCAAACTAGCAAGATAGAGTTCTAAGAACACTGAATAGAATACAATGGTCCACTTTGACGCTTTGAAATTTCTCAACTATATCGATAGATGAGTTTTTGATGTTTTTGTGCACTTTCAAACATAACTTGGTTTATTCACATCTTTAGCTTAGGAAATATTGTACGAAAACAAAACTATCAAGCTAGACTTCTAGTAATAGTAAATAGACTACAAAATTCCATTTTGATACTTCGGAATTGCTCAACGCTCTTGATAGATGAGCTTTTGGAGTTTTTGTGCAATTTCAAGCATAACTTGGTCTATTCTCATATTTAGCGTACGAAAAATTGAACGAAAGCTAAACTATTAAGTTAGACTTCTAAGAACACTAAATAGAGCACTATGGTCCACTTTGATGCTTTGAAATTGCTTAACTCTGTCCATAGACGTGCTTTTCATGATTTTGTGCAATTAGAAACATAACTTGGTCTATTCGCATCTTTAGCTTACGAAACATTGAACGAAAGGTAACTAGCAAGTTAGACTTCTCAGAACACTTAATTAAGTACAACTGTCCACTTTCATCCTTTGGAATTGCTCAACTCCCTCCATAGACGTGCTTTTTCTCGTTTTTGTGTAATTTGAAACATAACATGGTGTACTCGCATATTTATCTAATGAAACGTCGTACGAAAGCCAAACTAGTAAGATAGACGTCTAAGAAGACTAAATAGAGTACAGTGGTCCACTTTGATGCTTTAGAATTGCTCAACTATATCGATAGATGAGCTTTTGATGCTTTGTGTAATTTCAAACATAACTTGGTCTATCCGAACCTTTAGCATTCGAAACGTTGAACGAAAGCTAAACTAGCAAGTTAGACTTCTAAGAACAGTAAATTGAGTAGAACGGTCCACTTTGATGCTTTAGAATTGCTTAACTCTCTACATAGACGTGCTTTTTCCCTTTTTATCCAATAAGAAATGTAAGTTGGTCTATTCGCATCTTTAGCTTACGAAACGTTGAACGAAAGCTAACTACGAAGTAAGACTTCTAAGAACACTAAATTGTGTACAACGGTCCACTTTGAAGCTTTGGAATTGCTCAACTCCCTCCATAGACGTGTTTTTCACGTTTTTGTGCAATTTGCAACACAACATGGTGTATTCGCATATTTTTCTAATGAAACATTGAACGAAAGCTAACACGGAAGTTAGACTTCTAAGAACACTAAATTGAGTACAACTGTCCACTTTGATGCTCTGGAATTGCTCAATTCCCTCCATAGACATGCTTTTCATGTTTTTGTGCAATTTGAAACATAACATGGTGCACTCGCATATTTATCTAATGAAACGTCGTACGAAAGCCAAACTAGCAAGATAGAGTTCTAAGAACACTGAATAGAATACAATGGTCCACTTTGATGCTTTGGAATTTCTCAACTATATCGATAGATGAGTTTTTGATGTTTTAGTGCACTTTCAAACATAACTTGGTCTATTTGCATCTTTAGCTTAGGAAATATTGTACGAAAACAAAACTAGCAAGCTAGACTTCTAGTAACAGTAAATAGACTACAAAAGTCCACTTTGATGCTTTGGAATTGCTCAACGCTCTTGATAGACGAGCTTTTGAAGTTTTTGTGTAATTTCAAGCATAACTTGGTCCATTCCCATCTTTGGCGTATGAAATGTTGAACGAAAGCTAAACTAGCAAGTTAGACTTCTAAGAACACTAAATGGGGTATTACGGTCCACTTCGATGATTTGGACTTGCTCAACTCCGTCCTTAGACGTGTTTTTCACGTTCTTGTGCAATTTGAAACATAACATGGTGTACTCGCATATTTATCTAATGAAATGTCGTACGAAAGCCGAACTAGCAAGATAGACTTCTAAGAACACTAAATAGAGTACAATGGTCCACTTTGATGCTTTAGAATTGCTCAACTATATCGATAGACGAGCTTTTGATGTTTTTGTGCAATTTCAAACATAACTTGGTCTATTCGAATCTTTAGCGTACGAAACGTTGAACGGAAGCTAAACTAGCAAGTTAGACTTCTAAGAACACTAAATTGAGTACAACGGTCCACTTTGAAGCTTTGGAATAGCTCAAATCCCTCCATAGATGTGTTTTTCACGTTTTTTGTGCAATTTGAAACATAACATGGTGTATTCGCATATTTATCTAATGAAACATCGTACGAATGCCAAACTAGCAAGATATACTTCTAAGAACACCAAATAGAGTACAATGGTCCACTTTGATGCTTTAGAATTGCTCAACTATATCGATAGACGTGCTTTTCATGATTTTATGCAATTAGAAACATAACTTGGTCTATTCGCATCTTTAGCTTACGGAACGTTGAACGAAAGCTAACTAGCAAGTTAGAACTCCTAATTGAGTACAACTGTCCACTTTGATTCTTTGGAATTGCTCAACTCCCTCCATAGACGTGTTTTTCACGTTTTTGTGCAATTTGAAACATAATATGGTGTATTCGCATATTTATCTAATGAAACGTCATACGAAAGCCAAACTAGCAAGATAGACTTCTAAGAACACCAAATAGAGTACAATGCTCCACTTTGATGCTTTAGAATTGCTCAACTATATCGATACACAAGCTTTTGATGTTTTTGTGCTATTTCAAACATAACTTGGTCTATTGGCATCTTTAGCGTACGAAACGTTGAACGGAAGCTAAACTAGCAAGTTACACTTCTAAGAACACTAAATTGACTACAACGGACCACTTTGAAGCTGTGGAATTGCTCAACTCTCTACATAGACGTACTTTTCTCGTTTTTATCCAATTTGAAACAAAACTTGGTCTATTCGCATCTTTAGCTTACGAAACATTGAACGAAAGCTAACTAGGAAGTTAGACTTCTAAGAACACTAAATTGAGTACAACGGTCCACTTTGATGCTTTGGAATTGCTCAACTCTCTCCATAGACATGCTTTTCACGTTTTTGTGCAATTTGAAAATAGCATGGTCTATTCTCATCTTTATCCAATGAAACGTCGTACGAAAGCCAAACTAGCAAGATAGAGTTCTAAGAACACTGAATAGAATACAATGGTCCACTTTGATGCCTTGGAATTTCTCAACTATAACGATAGACGAGTTTTTGATGTTTTAGTGCACTTTCAAACATAACTTGGTCTATTCGCATCTTTAGCTTAGGAAATATTGTACGAAAACAAAACTGTCAGGCTAGACTACTAGTAACAGTAAATAGACTACAAAATTCCCTGTTGATGCTTCAGAATTGTTCAACGCTCTTGATAGATGAGCTTTTGGGAATTTTTGTGCAATTTCAAGCATAACTTGGTCTATTATCATATTTAGCATACGAAACGTTCAACGAAAGCTAAACTAGCAAGTTAGACTTCTAAGAACACTAAATGGAGCACTATGGTCCACTTTGATGCTTTGGAATTGCTTAACTCTATCCATAGACGTGCTTTTCATGATTTTGTGCAATTAGAAACATAACTTGGTCTATTCGCATCTTTAGCTTACGAAACGTTGAACGAAAGGTAACTACCAAGTTAGACTTCTAAGAACACTTAATTGAGTACAACTGTCCACTTTCATCCTTTGGAATTGCTCAACTCCCTCCATAGATGTGCTTTTCTCATTTTTGTGTAATTTGAAACATAACATGGTGTATTTGCATCTTTATCTAATGAAACGTCGTACGAAAGCCAAACTAGCAAGATAGACATCTAAGAACACTAAATAGTGTACAATGGTCCACTTTGATGCTTTACAATTGCTCAACTATATCGATAGATGAGCTTTTGATGCTTTTTGTAATTTCAAACATAACTTGATCTATCCGCATCTTTAGCGTACGAAACGTTGAACGAAAGCTAAACTAGCAAGTTAGACTTCTAAAAACAGTCAATTGAGTACAACGGTCCACTTTGATGCTTTAGAATTGCTTAACTCTCTACATAGATGTGCTTTTCCCCTTTTTATCCAATAAGAAACGTAACTTGGTCTATTCGCATCTTTAGTGTACGAAACGTTGAACGAAACCTAACTATGAGGTTAGACTTCTAAGAACACTAAATTGTGTGCAACGGTCCACTTTGATGATTTGAAATGGCTCAACTCTCTCCATAGACGTGCTTTTCCCGTTTTTATCCAATTTGAAACAAAACATGGTCCATTCGCATCATTAGCGTACGAAATGTTGCACGAAAGCTAAACTAGCAAGTTAGACTTCTAAGAACACTAAATGGAGTACTACGGACCACTTGGATGATTTGGAATTGCTCAACTCCCTCCATAGACGTGTTTTTCACGTTTTTGTGCAATTCAAAACATAACATGGTGTACTCGCATATTTATCTAATGAAACGTCGTACGAAAGCCAAACTAGCAAGATAGACTTCTAAGAACACTAAATAGAGTACAATGGTCCACTTTCATGCTTTAGAATTGCTCAACTATATCGATAGATGAGCTTTTGATGTTTTTGTGTAATTTCAAACATAACTTGGTCTATTCGCATCTTTAGCTTACGAAACGTTGAACGAAAGGTAACCTAGCAAGTTAGACTTCTAAGAACACTAAATTGAGTAAAACGGTCCACTTTGAAGCTTTGGAATTGCTCAACTCTCTACATAGACGTGCTTTTCTCGTTTTTATCCAATTTGAAACAAAACTTGGTCTATTCGCATCTTTAGCTTACGAAACATTGAACGAAAGCTAACTAGGAAGTTAGACTTCTAAGGACACTAAATTGAGTACAACGGTCCACTTTGATGCTTTCGAGTTGCTCAAGTCTCTCCATAGACATGCTTTTCATGTTTTTGTGCAATTTGAAAATGACATGGTCTATTCGCATCTTTATCCAATGAAACGTCGTACGAAAGCCAAACTAGCAAGATAGAGTTCTAAGAACACTGAATAGAATACAATGGTCCACTTTGACGATTTGAAATTTCTCAACTATATCGATAGACGAGTTTTTGATGTTTTAGTGCACTTTCAAACATAACTTGGTCTATTCACATCTTTAGCTTAGGAAATATTGTACGAAAACAAAACTATCAAGCTAGACTTCTAGTAATAGTAAATAGACTACAAAATTCCATTTTGATACTTCGGAATTGCTCAATGCTCTTGATAGATGAGCTTTTGGAGTTTTTGTGCAATTTCAAGCATAACTTGGTCTATTCTCATATTTAGCGTACGAAACGTTGAACGAAAGCTAAACTATTAAGTTAGACTTCTAAGAACACTAAATAGAGCACTATGGTCCACTTTGATGCTTTGAAATTGCTTAACTCTGTCCATAGACGTGCTTTTCATGATTTTGTGCAATTAGAAACATAACTTGGTCTATTCGCATCTTTAGCTTACGAAACATTTAACGAAAGGTAACTAGCAAGTTAGACTTCTAAGAACACTTAATTAAGTACAACTGTCCACTTTCATCCTTTGGAATTGCTCAACTCCCTCCATAGACGTGCTTTTCTCGTTTTTGTGTAATTTGAAACATAACATGGTGTACTCGCATATTTATCTAATGAAACGTCGTACGAAAGCCAAACTAGTAAGATAGACGTCTAAGAAGACTAAATAGAGTACAATGGTCCACTTTGATGCTTTAGAATTGCTCAACTATATCGATAGATGAGCTTTTGATGCTTTGTGTAATTTCAAACATAACTTGGTCTATCCGAACCTTTAGCATTCGAAACGTTGAACGAAAGCTAAACTAGCAAGTTAGACTTCTAAGAACAGTAAATTGAGTAGAACGGTCCACTTTGATGCTTTAGAATTGCTTAACTCTCTACATAGACGTGCTTTTTCCCTTTTTATCCAATAAGAAATGTAAGTTGGTCTATTCGCATCTTTAGCTTACGAAACGTTGAACGAAAGCTAACTACGAAGTAAGACTTCTAGGAACACTAAATTGTGTACAACGGTCCACTTTGAAGCTTTGGAATTGCTCAACTCCCTCCATAGACGTGTTATTCACGTTTTTGTGCAATTTGAAACACAACATGGTGTATTCGCATATTTTTCTAATGAAACGTTGAACGAAAGCTAACTCGGAAGTTAGACTTCTAAGAACACTAAATTGAGTACAACTGTCCACTTTGATGCTCTGGAATTGCTCAATTCCCTCCATAGACATGCTTTTCATGTTTTGTGCAATTTGAAACATAACATGGTGCACTCGCATATTTATCTAATGAAACGTCGTACGAAAGCCAAACTAGCAAGATAGAGTTCTAAGAACACTGAATAGAATACAATGGTCCACTTTGATGCTTTGGAATTTCTCAACTATATCGATAGATGCGTTTTTGATGTTTTAGTGCACTTTCAAACATAACTTGGTCTATTCGCATCTTTAGCTTAGGAAATATTGTACGAAAACAAAACTAGCAAGCTAGACATCTAGTAACAGTAAATAGACTACAAAAGTCCACTTTGATGCTTTGGAATTGCTCAACGCTCTTCATAGACGAGCTTTTGAAGTTTTTGTGTAATTTCAAGCATAACTTGGTCCATTCCCATCTTTAGCGTATGAAATGTTGAACGAAAGCTAAACTAGCAAGTTAGACTTCTAAGAACACTAAATGGAGTACGGTCCACTTTGATGATTTGGAATAGCTCAACTCCCTCCTTAGACGTGTTTTTCACGTTTTTGTGCAATTTGAAACATAACATGGTGTACTCGCATATTCATCTAATGAAATGTCGTACGAAAGCCGAACTAGCAAGATAGACTTCTAAGAACACTAAATAGAGTACAAAGGTCCACTTTCATGCTTTAGAATTGCTCAACTATATCGATAGACGAGCTGTTGTTGTTTTTGTGCAATTTCAAACATAACTTGGTCTATTCGAATCTTTAGCGTACGAAACGTTGAACGGAAGCTAAACTAGCAAGTTAGACTTCTAAGAACACTAAATTGTGTACAACGGTCCACTTCGAAGCTTTGGAATTGCTCAACTCCATCCATAGATGTGTTTTTCACGTTTTTGTGTAATTTGAAACATAACATGGTGTATTCGCATATTTATCTAATGAAACGTCGTACGAAATCCAAACTAGCAAGATGTACTTCTAAGAACACCAAATAGATTACAATGGTCCACTTTGATGCTTTGGAATTGCTCAACTATATCGATAGACGTGCTTTTCATGATTTTATGCAATTAGAAACATAATTTGGTCTATTCGCATCTTTAGCTTACGAAACAATGAACGGAAGCTAAACTAGCAAGTTACACTTCTAAGAACACTAAATTGAGTACAACGGTCCACTTTGAAGCTTTGGAATTGCTCAACTCTCTACATAGACGTGCTTTTCTCGTTTTTATCCAATTTGAAACAAAACTTGGTCTGTTCGCATCTTTAGCTTACGAAACATTGAACGAAAGCTAACTAGGAAGTTAGACTTCTAAGAACACTAGATTGAGTAGAACGGTCCACTTTGATGCTTTGGAATTGCTCAACTCTCTCCATAGACATGCTTTTCACGTTTTTGTGCAATTTGAAAATAACATGGTCTATCCGCATCTTTATCCAATGAAACGTCGTACGAAAGCCAAACTAGCAAGATAGAGTTCTAAGAACACTGAAGAGAATACAATGGTCCACTTTGATGCTTTGGAATTTCTCAACTATATCGATAGACGAGTTTTTGATGTTTTAGTGCACTTTCAAACATAACTTGGTCTATTCGCATCTTTAGCTTAGGAAATATTGTACGAAAAAAAAAACTATCAAGCTAGACTACTAGTAACAGTAAATAGACTACAAAATTCCCTGTTGATGCTTGAGAATTGCATAACGCTCTTGATAAATGAGCTTTTGGAGTTTTTGTGCAATTTCAAGCATAACTTGGTCTATTCTCATATTTAGCATACGAAACGTTCAATGAGAGCTAAACTAGCATGTTAGACTTCTAAGAACACTAAATGGAGCACTATAGTCCACTTTGATGCTTTGGAATTGCTTAACTCTGTCCATAGACGTGCTTTTCATGATTTTGTGCAATTAGAAACATAACTTGGTCTATTCGCATCTTTAGCTTACGAAACGTTGAACAAAAGGTAACTATCAAGTTAGACTTCTAAGAACACTTAATTGAGTACAACTGTCCACTTTCATCCTTCGAAATTGCTCAACTCCCTCCATAGACGTGCTTTTCTCATTTTTGTGTAATTTGAAACATAACATGGTGTATTCGCATCTTTATCTAATGAAACGTCGTACGAAAGCCAAACTAGCAAGATATACATCTAAGAACACTAAATAGAGTACAACGGTCCACTTTGATGCTTTAGAATTCCTCATTTTTGTGTAATTTCAAACATAACTCGGTCTATTCACATCTGTAGCGTACGAAACGTTGAACGAAAGCTAAACTAGCGAGTTAGACTTCTAAAAACAATAAATTGAGTACAACGGTCCACTTCGATGCTTTAGAATTGCTTAACTCTCTACATAGATGTGCTTTTCCCCTTTTTATCCAATAAGAAACGTAACTTAGTCTATTTGCATCTTTAGCTTACGAAACGTTGAACAAAAGTTAACTACGAAGTTAGACTTCTAAGAACACTAAATTGTGTACCATGGTCCACTTTGATGATTTGAAATGGCTCAACTCTCTCCATGGACGTGCTTTTCCCGTCTTTATCCAATTTGAAACAAAACTTGGTCCATTCGCATCTCTAGCGTACGAAATGTTGAACGAAAGCTAAACTAGCAAGTTAGACTTCTAAGAACACTAAATGGAGTACTATGGACCACTTTGATGATTTGGAATTGCTCAACTCCCTTCATAGACGTGTTTTTCATGTTTTTGTGCCATTCGAAACATAACATGGTGTAGTCGCATATTTATCTAATGAAACGTCGTACGAAAGCCAAACTAGCAAGATAGACTTCTAAGAACACTAAATAGAGTACAATGGTCCACTTTGATGCTTTAGAATTGCTCAACTATATCGATAGATGAGCTTTTGATGTTTTTGTGTAATTTCAAACATAACTTGGTCTATTCGCATCTTTGGCTTACGAAACGTTGAACGAAAGGTAACCTAGCAAGTTAGACTTCTAAGAACACTAAATTGAGTACAATGGTCCACTTTGAAGCTTTGGAATTGCTCAACTCTCTACATAGACGTGCTTTTCTCGTTTTTATCCAATTTGAAACAAAACTTGGTCTATTCGCATCTTTAGCTTACGAAACATTGAACGAAAGCTAACTAGGAAGTTAGACTTCTAAGAACACTAAATTGAGTACAACGGTCCACTTTGATGCTTTTGAATTGCTCAACTCTCTCCATAGACATACTTTTCACGTTTTTGTGCAATTTGAAAATGACATGGTCTATTCGCATCTTTATCCAATTAAAAGTCGTACAAAAGCCAAACTAGCAAGATAGAGTTCTAAGAACACTGAATAGAATACAATGGTCCACTTTGATGCTTTGTAATTTCTCAACTATATCGATAGATGAGTTTTTCATGTTTTAGTGCACTTTCAAACATAACTTGGTCTATTCACATCTTTAGCTTAGGAAATATTGTACGAAAACAAAACTATCAAGCTAGACTTCTAGTAATAGTAAATAGACTACAAAATTCCATTTTGATACTTCGGAATTGCTCAACACTCTTGATAGATGAGCTTTTGAAGTTTTTGTGCAATTTCAAGCATAACTTGGTCTATTCTCATATTTAGCGTACAAAACGTTGAACGAAAGCTAAACTAGCAAGTTAGACTTCTAAGAACACTAAATGGAGTACTATGGTCCACTTTCATGCTTTGGAATTGCTTAACTCTGTCCATAGATGTGCTTTTCATGATTTTGTGTAATTTCAAGCATAACTTGGTCCATTCACATCTTTAGCGTACGAAATGTTGAACGAAAGCTAAACTAGCAGGTTAGATTTCTAAGAACACTACATGGAGTACTACGGACCACTTTGATGATTTAGAATTGCTCAACTCCCTCCATAGACGTGTTTTTCACGTTTTTTTGCAATTCGAAACATAACATGGTGTACTCGCATATTTATCTAATGAAACGTAGTACGAAAGCCAAACTAGCAAGATAGACATCTAAGAACACTAAATAGAGTACAATGTTCCACTTTGATGCTTTAGAATTGCTCAACTATATTGATAGATGAGCTTTTGAAGTTTTTGTGTAATTTCAAACATAACTTGGTCTATCCGCATCTTTAGCGTATGAAAAGTTGAACGAAAGCTAAACTAGCAAGTTAGACTTCTAAGAACAGTAGATTGAGCACAACGGTCCACTTTGATGATTTGAAATTGCTCAACTCTCTCCATAGACGTGCTTTTCAAGTTTTTGTGCAATTTGAAACATAACATGGTCTATTCGCATCTTTATCTAGTGAAACGTCGTACGAAAACCAAACTAGCAAGATAGAGTTCTAAGAACACCAAATAGAATACTATGGGCCACTTTGATTGTCTGGCATCGCTCAACTATATCGATAGACGAGTTTTTGATGTTTCTGTGCAATTTCAAACGTAACTCGGTCTATTCGCATCTTTAGCTTACGAAACGTTGTATGGAAGAAAAGTAGGAAGCTAGACTTCTAGTAACAGTAAATAGACTACAAAAGTCCACTTTGATGCTTTGGAATTGCTCAACGCTCTTGATAAACGAGCTTTTGAAGTTTTTGTGTAATTTCAAGCATAACTTGGTCCATTCGCATCTTTAGCGTACGAAATGTTGAACGAAAACTAAACTAGTAGGTTAGACTTCTAAGAACACTAAATGGAGTACTACAGACCACTTTGATGATTTGGAATTGCTCAACTCCCTCCATAGACGTGTTTTTGACGTTTTTGTGCAATTCGAAACATAACATGGTGTACTCGCATATTTATCTAATGAAACGTAGTACGAAAGCCAAACTAGCAAGATAGACTTCTAAGAACACTAAATAGAGTACAATGGTCCACTTTGATGCTTTAGAATTGCTCAACTATATCGATAGACGAGCTTTTGATGTTTTTGTGTAATTTCAAACATAACTTGGTCTATTCGCATCTTTAGCTTACGAAACGTTGAACGAAAGGTAACCTAGCAAGTTAGACTTCTAAGAACAGTAAATTGAGTACAACGGTCCACTTTGATGCTTTAGAATTGCTTAACTCTCTAGATAGACATGTTTTTCCCGTTTTTATCCAGTAAGAAACGTAACTTGGTCTATTCGCATCTTTAGCTTACGAAACGGTGAACGGAAGCTAAGTATGAAGTTAGACTTCTAAGAACACTAAATTGTGTACAACGGTCCACTTTGATGATTTGAAATTGTTCAACTCTCTCCATAGACGTGCTTTTCACGTTTTTGTGCAATTTGAAACATAACATGGTCTATTCGCATCTTTATCTAGTGAAACGTCATACGAAGGCCAAACTAACAAGATAGACTTCTAAGAACACTAAATAGAATACAAAGGTCCACTTTGATTATTTGTCATCCCTCAACTATATCGATAGACGTGTTTCTGATGTTTCTATGCAATTTCAAACGTAACTCGGTCTATTCACATCTTTAGCTTACGAAACATTTTACGAAACAAAACTAGCAAGCTAGACTTCTAGTAACAGTAAATAGACTACAAAAGTCCACTTTGATGCTTTGAAATTGCTCAACGCTCTTGATAGACGAGCTTTTGAAGTTTTTGTGTAATTTCAAGCATAAATTGGTCAATTCGCATCTTTAGCGCACGAAATGTTGAACGAAAGCTAAACTAGCAAGTTAGACTTCTAAGAACACTAAATGGAGTGCTACGGTCCACTTCGATGATTTGGAATTGCTCAAACCACTCCATAGAAGTGTTTTCACGTTTTTGTGCATTTTGAAACATAACATGGTGTGCTCGCATATTTATCTAATGAAACGTCGTACGAAAGCCAAACGAGCTTTTGATGTATTTGTGTAATTTCAAACATAACTTGGTCTATTCGCATCTTTAGCTTACGAAACGTTGAACGAAAGGTAACCTAGCAAGTTAGACTTCTAAGAACACTAAATTGAGTACAACGGTCCACTTTGAAGCTTTGGAATTGCTCAACTCCCTCCATAGACGTGTTTTTCACGTTTCTGTGCAATTTGAAACATAACATGGTGTATTCGCATATTTATCTAATGAAACATCGTACGAAAGCCAAACTAGCAAGATAGACTTCTAAGAACACTAAATATAGTACAATGGTTCACTTTAATGCTTTAAAATTGCTCAACTATATCGATAGACGAGCTTTTGATGTTTTTGTGTAATTTCAATCATAACTTGGTCTATCCATATCTTTAGCGTACGAAACGTCGGACGAAAGCTAAACTAGCAAGTTAGACTTCTAAGAACAGTAAATTGAGTACAACGGTCCACTTTGATGCTTTAGAATTGCTTAACTCTCTACATAGACGTGCTTTTCCCGTTTTTATCCAGTAAGAAACGTAACTTGGTCTATTCGCATATTTAGCTTACGAAACGGTGAACGAAAGCTAACAATGAAGTTAGACTTCTAAGAACACTAAATTGTGTACAACGGTCCACTTTGATAATTTGAAATTGCTCAACTCTCTCCATCGACGTGCTTTTCACGTTTTTGTGCAAATTGAAACATAACATGGTCTATTCGCATCTTTATCTAGTGAAACGTCGTACGAAAGCCAAACTAGCAAGATAGAGTTCTAAGAACACTAAATAGAATACAAAGGGCCACTTTGATTGTTTGGCCTCGCTCAACTATATCGATAGATGAGTTTTTGATGTTTCTGTGCAATTTCAAACGTAACTCGGTCTATTCGCATCTTTAGCCTACAAAACATTGTATGGAACAAAACTAGGAAGCCATACTTCTAGTAACAGTAAATAGACTACAAAAGTCCACTTTGATGCTTTGGAATTGCTCAAAGCTCTTGATAGACAAGCTTTTGAAGTTTTTGTGTAATTTCAAGCATAACTTGGTCCATTCACATCTTTAGCGTACGAAATGTTGAACGAAAGCTAAACTAGCAGGTTAGACTTCTAAGAACACTAAATGGAGTACTACGGACCACTTTGATGATTTGGAATTGCTCAACTCCCTCCATAGACGTGTTTTTCACGTTTTTGTGCAATTCGAAACATAACATGGTGTACTCGCATATTTATCTAATGAAACATAGTACGAAAGCCAAACTCGCAAGATAGACATCTAAGAACACTAAATAGAGTACAATGTTCCACTTTGATGCTTTAGAATTGCTCAACTATATCGATAGACGAGCTTTTGATGTTTTTGTGTAATTTCAAACATAACTTGGTCTATCCGCATCTTTAGCGTACGAAAAGTTGAACGAAAGCTAAACTAGCAAGTTAGACTTCTAAGAACAGTAAATTTAGTACAAAGGTCCACTTTGATGATTTGAAATTGCTCAACTCTCTCCATAGACGTGCTTTTCACGTTTTTGTGCAAATTGAAACATAACATGGTCTATTCGCATCTTTATCTAGTGAAACGTCGTACGAAAGCCAAACTAGCAAGATAGAGTTCTAAGAACACTAAATAGAATACAAAGGGCCACTTTGATTGTTTGGCATCGCTCAACTATATCGATAGATGAGTTTTTGATGTTTCTGTGCAATTTCAAACGTAACTCGGTCTATTCACATCTTTAGCTTACAAAACATTGTATGGAACAAAACTAGGAAGCTATACTTCTAGAAACAGCAAATAGACTACAAAAGTCCACTTTGATGCTTTGGAATTGCTCAACGCTCTTGATAGATGAGCTTTTGAAGTTTTTGTGTAATTTCAAGCATAACTTGGTTCATTCACATCTTTAGCGTACGAAATGTTGAACGAAAGCTAAACTAGCAGGTTAGACTTCTAAGAACACTAAATGGAGTACTACGGACCACTTTGATGATTTGGAATTGCTCAACTCCCTCCATAGACGTGTTTTTCACGTTTTTTTGCAATTCGAAACATAACATGGTGTACTCGCATATTTATCTAATGAAACGTAGTACGAAAGCCAAACTAGCAAGATAGACTTCTAAGAACACTAAATAGAGTACAATGGTCCACTTTGATGCTTTAGAATTGCTCAACTATATCGATAGACAAGCTTTTGATGTTTTTGTGTAATTTCAAACATAACTTGGTCTATTCGCATCTTTAGCTTACGAAACGTTGAATGAAAGGTAACCTAGCAAGTTAGACTTCTAAGAACAGTAAATTGAGTACAACGGTCCACTTTGATGCTTTAGAATTGCTTAACTCTCTACATAGACGTGCTTTTCCCGTTTTTATCCAGTAAGAAACGTAACTTGGTCTATTCGCATCTTTAGCTTACGAAACAGTGAACGAAAGCTAACTATGAAATTAGACTTCTAAGAACACTAAATTGTGTACAACGGTCCACTTTGATGATTTGAAATTGCTCAACTCTCTCCATAGACGTGCTTTTCACGTTTTTGTGCAATTTGAAACATAACATGGTCTATTCGCATCTTTATCTAGTGAAACGTCGTACGAAGGCCAAACTAACAAGATAGACTTCTAAGAACACTAAATTGAATACAAAGGTCCACTTTGATTGTTTGGCATCCCTCAACTATATCGATAGACGTGTTTCTGATGTTTCTATGCAATTTCAAACGTAACTCGGTCTATTCGCATCTTTAGCTTACGAAACATTGTACGAAACAAAACTAGCAAGCTAGACTTCTAGTAACAGTAAATAGACTACAAAAGTCCACTTTGATGCTTTGGAGTTGCTCAACGCTCTTGATAGACGAGCTTTTGAAGTTTTTGTGTAATTTCAAGCATAACTTGGTCAATTCGCATCTTTAGCGTACGAAATGTTGAACGAAAGCTAAACTAGCAAGTTAGACTTCTAAGAACACTAAATGGAGTACTACGGTCCACTTGGATGATTTGGAATTGCTCAAACCACTCCATAGACGTGTTTTTCAGGTTTTTGTGCAATTTGAAACATATCATGGTGTGCTCGCATATTTATCTAATGAAACGTCGTACGAAAGCCAAACTAGTAAGATAGACTTCTAAGAGCACTAAATAGATTACAAGGGTCCACTTTGATGCTTTAGATTTGCTCAACTATATCGATAGACGAGCTTTTGATGTTTTTGTGTAATTTCAAACATAACTTGGTCTATTCCCATCTTTAGCTTACGAAACGTTGAACGAAAGGTAACCTAGCAAGTTAGACTTCTAAGAACACTAAATTGAGTACAACGGTCCACTTTGAAGCTTTGGAATTGTTCAACTCCCTCCATAGACGTGTTTTTCACGTTTTTGTGCAATTTGAAACATAACATGGTATATTCACATATTTATCTAATGAAACGTCGTACGAAAGCCAAAATAGCAAGATAGACTTCTAAGAACACTAAATATAGTACAATGGTCCACTTTAATGCTTTAAAATTGCCCAACTACATCGATAGACGAGCTTTTGATGTTTTTGTGTAATTTCAAACATAACTTGGTCTATCCGTATCTTTAGCGTACGAAACGTCGGACGAAAGCTAAACTAGCAAGTTAGACTTCTAAGAACAGTAAATTGAGTACAATGGTCCACTTTGATGCTTTAGAATTGCTTAACTCTCTACATAGACGTGCTTTTCCCATTTTTATCCAGTAAGAAACGTATCTTGGTCTATTCGCATCTTTAGCTTACGAAACGGTGAACGAAAGCTAACTATGAAGTTAGACTTCTAAGAACACTAAATTGTGTACAATGGTCCACTTTGATGATTTGAAATTGCTTAACTCTCTCCATAGACGTGCTTTTCACCTTTTTGTGCAATTTGAAACATAACATGGTCTATTCGCATCTTTATCTAGTGAAACGTCGTACGAATAGCAAGATAGACTTCTAAGAACACTAAATAGAATACAAAGGTCCACTTTGATTGTTTGGCATCCCTCAACTATATCGATAGACGAGTTTCTGATGTTTCTATGCAATTTCAAACGTAACTCGGTTTATTCGCAACTTTAGCTTACGAAACATTGTACAAAACAAAACTAGCAAGCTAGACTTCTAGTTACAGTAAATAGACTACAAAAGTCCACTTTGATGCTTTGGAATTGCTCAACGCTCTTGATAGACGAGCTTTTGAAGTTTTTGTGTAATTTCAAGCATAACTTGATCCATTCACATCTTTAGCGTACGAAATGTTGAACGAAAGCTAAACTAGCAAGTCAGACTTCCAAGAACACTAAATGGAGTACTACGGTCCACTTTGATGATTTGGAATTGCTCAAACCACTCCATAGACGTGTTTTTTACTTTTTTGTGCAATTTGAAACATAACATGGTGTGCTCGCATATTTATCTAATGAAACGTCGTACAAAAGCCAAACTAGTAAGATAGACTTCTAAGAACACTAAATAGAGTACAATGGTCCACTTTGATGCTTTAGAATTGCTCAACTATATCGATAGACGAGCTTTTGATGTTTTTGTGTAATTTCAAACATAACTCGGTCTATTCGCATCTTTAGTTTACGAAACGTTGAACGAAAGGTAACCTAGCAAGTTAGACTTCTATGAACACTTAATTGAGTACAAATGTCCACTTTCATCCTTTGGAATTGCTCGACTCCCTCCATAGACGTGCTTTTCTCGCTTTTGTCCAATTTGAAACATAACATGGTGTATTCACATCTTTATCTATTGAAACATCGTACGAAAGCCAAACTAGCAAGATAGACATCCAAGAACACTAAATAGAGTACAATGGTCCACTTTGATGCTTTAGAATTGCTCAACTATATCGACAGACGAGCTTTTGATGTTTTTGTGTAATTTCAAACATAACTTGGTCTATCCGGATCTTTAGCGTACGAAACGTTGAACGAAAGCTAAACTAGCAAGTTAGACTTCTAAGAATAGTAAATTGAGTACAACGGTCCACTTTGATGCTTTAGAATTGCTTAACTCTCAACATAGACGTGCTTTTCCCGTTTTTATCCAATAAGAAATGTAACTTGGTCTATTCGCATCTTTAGCTTACGAAACGTTGAACGAAAGCTAACTAGGAAGTTAGACTTCTAAGAACACTAAATTGTGTACAACAGTCCACTTTGATGATTTGAAATTGCTCAACTCTCTCCACAGACGTGCTTTTCACTTTTTTATTTAATTTGAAAAATAACATGGTCTATTCGCATCTTTATCTAGTGAAACGTCGTACGAAAGCCAAACTAGCAAGATAGACTTCCAAGAACACTAAATAGAATAGGAAGGTCCACTTTGATTGTTTGCCATTCCTCAACTATATCGATAGACGAGTTTTTGAAGTTTCTGTGCAATTTCAAATGTAACTCGGTCTATTCGCATCTTTAGCTTACGAAACATTGTACGAAACAAAACTAGCAAGCTAGACTTCTAGTAACAGTAAATAGACTACGAAAGTCCACTTTGATGCTTTGGAACTACCAACGCTCTTGATAGATGAGCTTTTGAAGTTTTTGTGTAATTTCAAGCATAACTTGGTCCATTCACATCTTTAGCGTACGAAATGTTGAACGAAGGCTAAACTAGCAAGTTAGACTTCTAAGAACACTAAATAGAGTACTACGGTCCACTTTGATGCCATGTAATTGCTTAACTCTGTCCATAGACGTGCTTTTCATGAATTTGTGCAATTGGAAACATAACTTGGTCTATTCGCATCTTTAGCTTATGAAACGTTGAACGAAAGTTAACTAGCAAGTTAGACTTCTAAGAACAGTTAATTGAGTACAACTGTCCACTTTGATGCTTTGGAATTGCTCAACTCCCTCCATAGACGTGCTTTTCACGTTTTTGTGCAATTTGAAATATAACATGGTGTATTCCCATCTTTATCCAATGAAACGTCATACGAAAGCCAAACTAGCAAGATAGACTTCTAAGAAAACTAAATAGAGTACAATGGTCCACTTTGATTCTTTAGAATTGCTCAACTATATCGATAGACGAGCTTTTGATGTTTTTGTACAATTTCAAACATAACTTGGTCTATTAGTATCTTTAGCGTACAAAACGTTGAACGGAAGCCAAACTAGCAAGATAGACTTCTAAGAACACTAAATAGATTACAATGGTCCACTTTGATGCTTTGGAATTGCTCAACTATATCGATAGATGAGTTTTTGATGTTTTTGTGCACTTTCAAACATAACTTGGTCTATTCACATCTTTAGCTTAGGAAACGTTGTACGAAGACAAAACTATCAAGCTAGACTTCTAGTAACAGTAAATAGACTACAAAATTCCATTTTGATGCTTTGAAATTGCTCAACGCTCTTGATAGACGTGCTTTTGAAGTTTTTGTAAAATTTCAAGCATAACTTGGTCTATTCGCATCTTTGGCGTACGAAATGTTGAACGAAAGCTAAACTAGCAAGTTAGACTTCTAAGAACACTAAATGGAGTACTGCGGTCCACTTTGATGCTTTGGAATTGCTTAACTCTGTCCATAGACGTGCTTTTCATGATTTTGTGCAATTAGAAACATAACTTGGTCTATTCGCACCTTTAGCTTACGAAACGTTGAACGAAAGGTAACTAGCAAGTTAGACTTCTAAGAACACTTAATTGAGTACAACTGTCCACTTTCATCCTATGGAATTGCTCAACTCCCTCCATAGAAGTGCTTTTCTCGTTTTTGTGTAATTTGAAACATAACATGGTGTATTCGCATCTTTATCTAATGAAACATTGTACGAAAGCCAAACTAGCAAGATAGACATCTAAGAACACTAAATAGAGTACAATGGTCCACTTTGATGCTTTAGAATTGCTCAACCATATCGATAG
The DNA here is from genome assembly GCF_013401445.1 of Tripterygium wilfordii. Taxonomy (NCBI): domain Eukaryota; kingdom Viridiplantae; phylum Streptophyta; class Magnoliopsida; order Celastrales; family Celastraceae; genus Tripterygium; species Tripterygium wilfordii. The sequence continues at coordinate 6,528,575 of NC_052236.1, forward strand.
ATGAGCTTTTGATGTTTTTGTGTAATTTCAAACATAACTTGGTCTATCCACATCTTTAGCATACGAAACGTTGAACGAAAGCTAAACTAGCAAGTTAGACTTCAAAGAATAGTAAATTGAGTACAACGGTCCACTTTGATGCTTTAGAATTGCTTAACTCTCTACATAGACGTGCTTTTTTCGTTTTTATCTAATAAGAAACGTAACTTGGTCTATTCGCATCTTTAGCTTACCAAACGTTGAACGGAAGCTAACTAGGAAGTTAGACTTCTAAGAACACTAAATTGTGTACAACAGTCCACTTTGATGATTTGAAATTGCTCAACTCTCTCCACATACGTGCTTTTCACGTTTTTGTGTAATTTGAAAAATAACATGGTCTATTCGCATCTTTATCTAGTGAAACGTCGTACGAAAGCCAAACTAGCAAGATAGACTTCTAAGAACACTAAATAGAATACAAAGGTCCACTTTGATTGTTTGCCATTCCTCAACTATATCGATAGATAAGTTTTTGATGTTTCTGTGCAATTTCAAATGTAACTCGGTCTATTCGCATCTTTAGCTTACGAAACACTGTACGAAACAAAACTAGCAAGCTAGACTTCTAGTAACAGTAAATAGACTACGAAAGTTCACTTTGATGCTTTGGAATTACTCAACGCTCTTGATAGACGAGCTTTTGAAGTTTTTGTGTAATTTCAAGCATAACTTGGTCCATTCGCATCTTTAGCGTACGAAATGTTGAACGAAGGCTAAACTAGCAAGTTAGACTTCTAAGAACACTAAATGGAGTACTACGGTCCACTTTTATGCCATGTAATTGCTTAACTCTGTCCATAGACGTGCTTGTCATGAATTTGTGCAATTGGAAACATAACTTGGTCTATTCGCATCTTTAGCTTATGAAACGTTGAACGAAAGCTAACTAGCAAGTTAGACTTCTAAGAACACTTAATTGAGTACAACTGTCCACTTTGATGCTTTGGAATCGCTCAACTCCCTCCATAGACGTGTTTTTCACGTTTTTGTGCAATTTGAAACATAACATGGTGTATTCCCATCTTTATCCAATGAAACGTCGTACGAAAGCCAAACTAGCAAGATAGACTTCTAAGAACACTAAATAGAGTACAATGGTCCACTTTGATTCTTTAGAATTGCTCAACTATATCGATAGACGAGCTTTTGATGTTTTTGTACAATTTCAAACATAACTTGGTCTATTAGCATCTTTAGCGTATGAAACGTTGAACGGAAGCCAAACTAGCAAGATAGACTTCTAAGAACACTAAATAGATTACAATGGTCCACTTTGATGCTTTGGAATTGCTCAACTATATCGATAGATGAGTTTTTGATGTTTTTGTGCACTTTCAAACATAACTTGGTCTATTCACATCTTTAGCTTAGGAAACGTTGTACGAAGACAAAACTATCAAGCTAGACTTCTAGTAACAGTAAATAGACTACAAAATTCCATTTTGATGCTTTGAAATTGCTCAACGCTCTTGATAGACGTCCTTTTGAGGTTTTTGTAAAATTTCAAGCATAACTTGGTCTATTCGCATCTTCGGCGTACGAAATGTTGAACGAAAGCTAAACTAGCAAGTTAGACTTATAAGAACACTAAATGGAGTATTACGGTCCACTTTGATGCTTTGGAATTGCTTAACTCTGTCCATAGACGTGCTTTTCATGATTTTGTGCAATTAGAAACATAACTTGGTCTATTCGCATCTTTAGCTTACAAAACGTTGAACGAAAGGTAACTAGCAAGTTAGACTTCTAAGAACACTTAATTGAGTACAACTGTCCACTTTCATCCATTGGAATTGCTCAACTCCCTCAATAGAAGTGCTTTTCTCGTTTTTGTGTAATTTGAAACATAACGTGGTGTATTCGCATCTTTATCTAATGAAACATTGTACGAAAGCCAAACTAGCAAGATAGACATCTAAGAACACTAAATAGAGTACAATGGTCCACTTCGATGCTTTAGAATTGCTCAACTATATCTATAGACGAGCTTCTGATGTTTTTGTGTAATTTCAAACATAACTTGGTCTATCCGCATCTTTAGCGTACGAAACATTTAACGAAAGCTAAACTAGCAAGTTAGACTTCTAAGAACTGTAAATTGAGTACAACGGTCCACTTTGATGATTTGAAATTGCTTAACTCTCTACATAGACGTGCTTTTCCCCTTTTTATCCAATAAGAAACGTAACTTGGTCTATTCGCATCTTTGTCTTACGAAACGTTGAACGAAAGCTAACTACGAAGTTAGTCTTCGAAGAACACTAAATTGTGTACAACGGTCCACTTTGATGATTTGAAATTGCTCAACTCTCTCCATAGGCATGATTTTCACGTTTTTGTGCAATTTGAAACATAACATGGTCTCTTCGCATCTTTATCTAGTGAAACGTCGTACGAAAGCCAAACTAGCAAGATAGACTTCAAAGAACACTCAATAGAATACAAAGGTCCACTTTGATTGTTTGGCATCCCCCAACTATATCGATAGATGGGTTTTTGATGTTTCTGTGCAAATTCAAACGTAACTCGGTCTATTCGCATCTTTAGCTTACGAAAAATTGTACGAAACAAAACTAGCAAGCTAGACTTCTAGTAACAGTAAATAGACTACAAAAGTCCACCTTGATGCTTTGGAATTGCTCAACGCTCTTGATAGACGAGCTTTTGAAGTTTTTGTGTAATTTCAAGCATAACTTGGTCCATTCGCATCTTTAACGTACGAAATGTTGAACGAAAGCTAAAGTTGCAAGTTAGACTTCTAAGAACACTAAATGGAGTACTACGGTCCACTTTGATGATTTGGAATTGCTCAACTCCCTCCATAGACGTGTTTTACACGTTTTTGTGCAATTTGAAACATAACATGGTCTACTCGCATATTTATCTAATGAAACATCGTACGAAAGCCAAACTAGCAAGATAGACTTCTAAGAACACTAAATAGAGTACAATGGTCCACTTTGATGCTTTAGAATTGCTCAACTATATCGATAGACGATCTTTTGATGTTTTTGTGCACTTTCAAACATAACTTGGACTATTCGCATCTTTAGCATACGAAACGTTGAACGGAAGCTAAACTAGCAAGTTAGACTTCTAAGAACACTAAATAGAGTACAATGGTCCACTTTGATGCTTTAGAATTGCTCAACTATATCGATAGACGAGCTTTTGATGTTTTTGTGCAATTTCAAACATAACTTGGTCTATTCACATCTTTAGCGTACGAAACGTTGAACGGAAGCTAAACTAGCACGTTAGGCTTCTAAGAACGCTAAATTGATTACAACGGTCCACTTTCAAGCTTTGGAATTGCTCAACTCCCTCCATAGACGTGTTTTTCACGTTTTTGTGTAATTTGTAACATAACATGGTGTATTCGCATATTTATCTAATGAAACGTCGTACGAAAGCCAAACTATCAAGATAGACTTCTAAGAATACTAAATAGAGTACAATGGTCCACTTTGATGCTTTAGAATTGCTCAACTATATCGATAGACGTGCTTTTCACGATTTTGTGCAATTAGAAACATAACTTGGTCTATTCGCATCTTTAGCTTACGAAACGTTGAACGAAAGGTAACTAGCAAGTTAGACTTCTAAGAACACTTAATTGAGTACAACTGTCCACTTTCATCCATTGGAATTGCTCAACTCCCTCCATAGAAGTGCTTTTCTCGTTTTTGTGTAATTTGAAACATAACATGGTGTATTCGCATCTTTATCTAATGAAACATTGTACGAAAGCCAAACTAGCAAGATAGACATCTAAGAACACTAAATAGAGTACAATGGTCCACTTCGATGCTTTAGAATTGCTCAACTATATCTATGGATGAGCTTCTGATGTTTTTGTGTAATTTCAAACATAACTTGGTCTATCCGCATCTTTTGCGTACGAAACATTGAACGAAAGCTAAACTAGCAAGTTAGACTTCTAAGAACTGTAAATTGAGTACAACGGTCCACTTTGATGATTTGAAATTGCTTAACTCTCTACATAGACGTGCTTTTCCCCTTTTTATCCAATAAGAAACGTAACTTGGTCTATTCGCATCTTTGTCTTACGAAACGTTGAACGAAAGCTAACTACGAAGTTAGTCTTCGAAGAACACTAAATTGTGTACAACGGTCCACTTTGATGATTTGAAATTGCTCAACTCTCTCCATAGGCATGATTTTCACGTTTTTGTGCAATTTGAAACATAACATGGTCTCTTCGCATCTTTATCTAGTGAAACATCGTACGAAAGCCAAACTAGCAAGATAGACTTCAAAGAACACTCAATAGAATACAAAGGTCCACTTTGATTGTTTGGCATCCCCCACCTATATCGATAGATGGGTTTTTGATGTTTCTGTGCAAATTCAAACGTAACTCGGTCTATTCGCATCTTTAGCTTACGAAAAATTGTACGAAACAAAACTAGCAAGCTAGACTTCTAGTAACAGTAAATAGACTACAAAAGTCCACCTTGATGCTTTGGAATTGCTCAACGCTCTTGATAGATGAGCTTTTGAAGTTTTTGTGTAATTTCAAGCATAACTTGGTCCATTCGCATCTTTAACGTACGAAATGTTGAACGAAAGCTAAAGTTGCAAGTTAGACTTCTAAGAACACTAAATGGAGTACTACGGTCCACTTTGATGATTTGGAATTGCTCAACTCCCTCCATAGACGTGTTTTACACGTTTTTGTGCAATTTGAAACATAACATGGTCTACTCGCATATTTATCTAATGAAACATCGTACGAAAGCCAAACTAGCAAGATAGACTTCTAAGAACACTAAATAGAGTACAATGGTCCACTTTGATGCTTTAGAATTGCTCAACTATATCGATAGACGATCTTTTGATGTTTTTGTACACTTTCAAACATAACTTGGACTATTCGCATCTTTAGCGTACGAAACGTTGAACGGAAGCTAAACTAGCAAGTTAGACTTCTAAGAACACTAAATAGAGTACAATGGTCCACTTTGATGCTTTAGAATTGCTCAACTATATCGATAGACGAGCTTTTGATGTTTTTGTGCAATTTCAAACATAACTTGGTCTATTCACATCTTTAGCGTACGAAACGTTGAACGGAAGCTAAACTAGCACGTTAGGCTTCTAAGAACGCTAAATTGATTACAACGGTCCACTTTCAAGCTTTGGAATTGCTCAACTCCCTCCATAGACGTGTTTTTCACGTTTTTGTGTAATTTGTAACATAACATGGTGTATTCGCATATTTATCTAATGAAACGTCGTACGAAAGCCAAACTAGCAAGATAGACTTCTAAGAATACTAAATAGAGTACAATGGTCCACTTTGATGCTTTAGAATTGCTCAACTATATCGATAGACGTGCTTTTCATGATTTTGTGCAATTAGAAACATAACTTGGTCTATTCGCATCTTTAGCTTACGAAACGTTGAACGAAAGCTAACTAGCAAGTTAGAACACTTAATTGAGTACAACTGTCCACTTTGATGCTTTGGAATTGCTCAACTCCCTCTATAGACGTGTTTTTTACGTTTTTGTGCAATTTGAAACATAACATGGTGTATTCGCATATTTATCTAATGAAACGTCGTACGAAAGCCAAACTAGCAAGATAGACTTCTAAGAACACTAAATAGAGTTCAATGGTCCACTTTGATGCTTTAGAATTGCTCAACTATATCGATAGACGAGCTTTTGATGTTTTTGTGCAATTTCAAACATAACTTGGTCTATTCGCATCTTTAGCGTACGAAACGTTGAACGGAAGCTAAACTAGCAAGTTAGACTTCTAAGAACACTAAATTGAGTACAACGGTCCAATTTGAAGCTTTGGAATTGCTCAACTCTCTACATAGACGTGCTTTTCTCGTTTTTATCCAATTTGAAACAAAACTTGGTCTATTCGCATATTTAGCCGGCGAAACATTGAACGAAAGCTAACTAGGAAGTTAGACTTCTAAGAACACTAGATTGAGTAGAACGGTCCACTTTGATGCTTTGGAATTGCTCAACTCTCTCCATAGACATGCTTTTCACGTTTTTGTGCAATTTGAAAATAACATGGTCTATTCGCATCTTTATCCAATGAAACGTCGTACGAAAGCCAAACTAGCAAGATAAAGTTCTAAGAACACTGAAGAGAATACAATGGTCCACTTTGATGCTTTGGAATTTCTCAACTATATCGATAGACGAATGATTGATGTTTTAGTGCACTTTCAAACATAACTTGTTCTATTCGCATCTTTAGCTTAGGAAATACTGTACGAAGACAAAACTATCAAGCTAGACTACTAGTAACAGTAAATAGACTACAAAATTCCCTGTTGATGCTTCAGAATTGCTCAATGCTCTTGATAGACGAGCTTTTGGAGTTTTTGTGCAATTTCAAGCATAACTTGGTCTATTCTCATATTTAGCCTACGAAACGTTCAACGAAAGCTAAACTAGCAAGTTAGACTTCTAAGAACACTAAATGGAGCACTATGGTCCACTTTGATGCTTTGGAATTGCTTAAGTCTGTCCATAGACGTGCTTTTCATGATTTTGTGCAATTAGAAACATAACTTGGTCTATTCGCATCTTTAGCTTACGAAACGTCGAACGAAAGGTAACTACAAAGTTAGACTTGTAAGAACACTTAATTGAGTACAACTGTCCACCTTCATCCTTTGGAATTGCTCAACACCCTCCATAGACGTGCTTTTCTCATTTTTGTGTAATTTGAAACAAAACATGGTGTATTCGCATCTTTATCTAATGAAACGTAATACGAAAGCCAAACTAGCAAGATAGACATCTAAGAACACTAAATAGAGTACAATGGTCCACTTTGATGTTTTAGAATTGCTCAACTATATCGATAGACGAGCTTTTGATGCTTTGTGTAATTTCAAACATAACTTGGTCTATCCGCATCTTTAGCGTACGAAACGTTGAACGAAAGCTAAACTAGCATGTTAGACTTCTAAGAACAGTAAATTGAGTACAACGGTCCACTTTGATGCTTTAGAATTGTTTAACTCTCTACATAGACGTGCTTTTCCCCTTTTTATCCAATAAGAAACGTAACTTGGTCAATTCGCATCTTTAGCTTACGAAACGTTGAACGAAAGATAACTAAGAAGTTAGACTGCTAAGAACACTAAATTGTGTACAACGGTCCACTTTGATGATTTGAAATTGCTCAACTCTCTCCATAGATGTGATTTTCACATTTTTTTGCAATTTGAAACATAACATAGTCTATTCGCATCTTTATCTAGTGAAACGTCGTACGAAAGCCAAACTAGCAAGATAGACTTCTAAGAACACTAAATAGAATACAAAGGTCCACTTTGATTGTTTGTCATCCCCCAACTATATCGATAGACGAGTTTTTGATGTTTCTGTGCAATTTCAAACGTAACTCGGTCTATTCGCATCTTTAGCTTACGAAACATTGTACGAAACAAAACTAGTACGCTAGACTTCTAGTAACAGTAAATAGACTACGAAAGTCCACTTTGATGCTTTGGGATTGCTCAACGCTCTTGATAGACGAGCTTTTGAAGTTTTTGTGCAATTTCAAGCATAACTTGGTCTATTCGCATCTTTAGCGTACGAAAGCTAAACTAGCAAGGTAGACTTCTAAGAATACTAAATGGAGTACTACGGTCCACTTTGCTGCTTTGGAATTGCTTAACTCTGTCCATAGACGTGCTTTTCATGATTTTGTGCAATTAGAAACATAACTTGGTCTATTAGCATCTTTAGCTTACGAAACATTGAACGAAAGCTAACTAGCAAGTTAGACTTCTAAGAACACCTAATTGAGTACAACTGTCCACTTTGATGCTTTGGAATTGCTCAACTCCCTCCATGGACGTGCGTTTCATGTTTTTGTGTAATTTGAAACATAACATGGTGTATTGACATCTTTATCTAATGAAACGTCGTACGAAAGGCAAACTAGCAAGATAGACTTCTAAGAACACTAAATAGAGTACAATGGTCCACTTTAATGCTTTAGAATTGCTCAACTATACCGATAGACGAGCTTTTGATGTTTTTGTGCAATTTCAAACATAACTTGGTCTATTCGCATCTTTAGCGTGTGAAACGTTGAACGAAAGCTAAACTAGCAAGTTAGACTTCTACGAACACTAAATTGAGTACAATGGTGCACTTTGATGCTTTGAAACTGCTCAACTCTCTCCATAGATATGCTTTTCACGTTTTTATGCAATTTCAAAATAACATGGTCTATTCGTATCTTTATCTAATGAAACGTCGTACGAAAGCCAAACTAGCAAGATAGACTTCTGAGAACACTAAATAGAATACGATGGTCCACTTTGATGATTTGGAATTGCTCAACTATATCGATAGACGAGTTTTTGATGTTTTTGTGCATTTTTAAACGTAACTTGGTCTATTCACATATTTAGTATAGGAAACATTGTCCAAAAACAAAACTATCAAGTTAGACTTCTAGTAACAGTAAATAGACTACAAAATTCCATTTTGATGCTTCGGAATTGTTCAACGCTCTTGATAGACGAGCTTTTGAAGTTTTTGTGCAATTTCAAGCACAACTTGGTCTATTCACATATTTAGCGTACGGAACGTTGAACGAAAGCTAAACTAGCAAGTTAGACTTCTAAGAACACTAAATGGAGTTCTACAGTCCACGTTGATGCTTTGGAATTGCTTAACTTTGTCCATAGACGTGCTTTTCATGATTTTGTGCAATTGGAAACATAACTTGGTCTATTCGCATCTTTAGCTTACGAAACGTTGAATGAAGGGTAACTAGCAAGTTAGACTTCTAAGAACACTTAATTGGGTACAACTGTCCACTTTCATCCTTAGGAATTGTTCGACTCCCTCCATAGAAGTGCTTTTCCCCTTTTTATGCAATTGAAACATAACATGGTGTATTCGCATCTTTATCTAATGAAACGTCGTACGAAAGCCAAACTAGCAAGATAGAAATCTAAGAACACTAAATAGAGTACGATGGCCCACTTTGATGCTTTAGAATTGCTCAACTATATCGATAGATGAGCTTTTGATGTTTTTGTGCAATTTCAAACATAACTTGGTCTATACACATCTTTAGCGTACTAAACGTTGAACCAAAGCTAAACTAGCAAGTTAGACTTCTAAGAACACTAAATTGAGTACAACGGTCCACTTTGATGCTTTAGAATTGCATAACTCTCTACATAGATGTGCTTTTCTCGTTTTTATCCAATAAGAAACATAACTTGGTCTATTCACATCTTTAGCTTACGAAATGTTGAACGAATGCTAACTAGGAAGTTAGAAATCTAAGAACACTAAATTGTGTACAACGGTCCACTTTGATGATTTGAAATTGCTCAACTATCTCCATAGACCTGCTTTTCACGTTTTTGTGCAATTTGAAACATAACATGGTCTATTCGCATCTTTATCCAGTGAAACGTCACACGGAAGCCAAACTAGCAAGATAGACTGCTAAGAACACTAAATAGAATAAAATGGTCCACTTTGATGCTTTGGCATTCCTCAACCATATCGAAAGATGAGTTTTTGATGTTTTTGTGCAATTGCAACTGTAACTTGGTCTATTCGCATCTTAGCTTACGAAACATTGTACGAAAACAAAACTAGCAAGCTAGACTTGTAGTAACAGTAAATAGACTACAAAAGTCCACTTTGATGCTTTGGAATTGCTCAACGCTATTGATAGACGAGCTTTTGAAGTTGTTGTGCAATTTCAGGCATAACTTGGTCTATTCGCATCTTTAGCGTACGAAATGTTGAACGAAAGCTAAACTAGCAAGTTAGACTTCTAAGAACACTAAATGGAGTACTACGGTCCACTTTGATGCTTTGAAATTGCTTAACTCTGTCCATAGATGTACTTTTCATGATATTGGGCAATTAGAAACATAACTTGGCCTATTCGCATCTTTAGCTTACGAAACGTTGAACGAAAGCTAACTAGCAAGTTGGACTTCTAAGAACACTTAATTGAGTACAACTGTCCACTTTGATGCTTTGGAATTGCTCAATTCCCTCCATAGACGTGCTTTTCATGTTTTTGTGCAATTTGAAACATCATATGATGTATTCGCATCTTTATCTAATGAAACGCCGTACGAAAGCCAAACTAGCAAGATAGACTTCTAAGAACACTAAATAGAGTACAGTGGTCCACTTTGATGCTTTAGAATTGCTCAACTATATCGATAGACGAGCTTTTGATGTTTTTGTGCAATTTCAAACATAACTTGGTCTATTCGCATCTTTAGCGTACGAAACGTTGAACGAAAGCTGAACTAGCAAGTTAGACTTCTAAGAACACCAAATTGAGTACAACGGCCCACTTTGAAGCTTTGGAATTTCTCGACTCTCTACATAGACGTGCTTCTCTCATTTTTATCCAACTAGAAACATAACTTAGTCTATTCGCATCTTTAGCTTACGAAACATTGAACGAAAGCTAACTAGCAAGTTAGACTTCTAAGAACAAAAAATTGAGTACAACGGTCCACTATAATGCTTTGAAATTGATCAACTCTCTCCATAGACATGCTTTTCACGTTTTTGTGCAATTTCAAAATAACATGGTCTATTCGCATCTTTATCTAAAGAAACGTCGTACAAAAGCCAAACTAGCAAGATAGACTTTTAAGAACACTAAATAGAATACAATGGTCCACTTTGATGCTTTGGAATTGCTCAACTATATCGATAGAGGAGTTTTTTATGTTTTTGTGCAATTTCAAACGTAACTTGGTCTATTCGCATCGTTAGCTTACGAAACATTATACGAAAACAAAACTAGCATGATAGACTTCTAGTAACAATAAATAGACTACGAAAGTCCACTTTGATGCTTAGGAATTGCTCAATGCTCTTCATAGATGAGCTTTTGAAGTTGTTGCGCAATTTCAAGCATAACTTGGTCTATTCGCATCTTTAGCGTATGAAATGTTGAACGAAAGCTAAACTAGCAAGTTAGACTTCTAAGAACTCTGAATGGAGTACTACGGTCAACTTTGATTCTTTGAAATTGCTTAACTCTGTCCATAGACGTGCTTTTCATGATTTTGTGCAATTAGAAACATAACTTGGTCTATTCGCATCTTTAGCTTACGAAACATTGAACGAAAGCTAACTAGCAAGTTAGACTTCTAAGAACACTTAATTGAGTACAACTATCCACTTTGATGCTTTGGAATTGCTCAACTCCCTCCATAGATGTGATTTTCATGTTTTTGTGCAATTTGAAACATAACATGGTGTATTCGCATCTTTATCTAATAAAATGCCATACGAAAGCCAAACTAGCAAGATAGACTTCTAACAACACTAAATAGAGTACAATGGTCCATTTTGATGCTTTAGAATTGCTCAACTATATCGATAGACGAGCTTTTGACGTTTTTGTGCAATTTCAAACATAACTTGGTCTATTCGCATCATTAGCGTATGAAACGTTGAACAGAAGTCAAACTAGCAAGTTAGACTTCTAAGAACACTAAATTGAGTACAACGGTCCGCTTTGAAGCTTTGAAATTGCTCAACTCTCTACATAGACGTGCTTTTCTCGTTTTTATCCAACTACAAACATAACTTGGTCTATTCGCATCTTTAGCTTACGAAACATTGAACGAAAGCTAAATAGGAAGTTAGACTTCTAAGAACACTAAATTGAGTACAACGGTCCACTATAATGCTTTGAAATTGCTCAACTCTCTCCAAAGACATGCTTTTCACGTTTTTGTGCAATTTCAAAATAACATGGTCTATTCGCATCTTTATCTAAAGAAACGTCGTACAAAAGCCAAACTAGCAAGATAGACTTTTAAGAACACTAAATAGAATACAATGGTCCACTTTGATGCTTTGGAATTGCTCAACTATATCGATAGAGGAGTTTTTTATGTTTTTGTGCAATTTCAAACGTAACTTGGTCTATTCGCATCGTTAGCTTACGAAACATTATACGAAAACAAAACTAGCATGATAGACTTCTAGTAACAATAAATAGACTACGAAAGTCCACTTTGATGCTTAGGAATTGCTCAATGCTCTTCATAGATGAGCTTTTGAAGTTGTTGCGCAATTTCAAGCATAACTTGGTCTATTCGCATCTTTAGCGTATGAAATGTTGAACGAAAGCTAAACTAGCAAGTTAGACTTCTAAGAACTCTGAATGGAGTACTACGGTCAACTTTGATTCTTTGAAATTGCTTAACTCTGTCCATAGACGTGCTTTTCATGATTTTGTGCAATTAGAAACATAACTTGGTCTATTCGCATCTTTAGCTTACGAAACATTGAACGAAAGCTAACTAGCAAGTTAGACTTCTAAGAACACTTAATTGAGTACAACTATCCACTTTGATGCTTTGGAATTGCTCAACTCCCTCCATAGATGTGATTTTCATGTTTTTGTGCAATTTGAAACATAACATGGTGTATTCGCATCTTTATCTAATAAAATGCCATACGAAAGCCAAACTAGCAAGATAGACTTCTAACAACACTAAATAGAGTACAATGGTCCATTTTGATGCTTTAGAATTGCTCAACTATATCGATAGACGAGCTTTTGACGTTTTTGTGCAATTTCAAACATAACTTGGTCTATTCGCATCATTAGCGTATGAAACGTTGAACAGAAGTCAAACTAGCAAGTTAGACTTCTAAGAACACTAAATTGAGTACAACGGTCCGCTTTGAAGCTTTGAAATTGCTCAACTCTCTACATAGACGTGCTTTTCTCGTTTTTATCCAACTACAAACATAACTTGGTCTATTCGCATCTTTAGCTTACGAAACATTGAACGAAAGCTAAATAGGAAGTTAGACTTCTAAGAACACTAAATTGAGTACAACGGTCCACTATAATGCTTTGAAATTGCTCAACTCTCTCCAAAGACATGCTTTTCACTTTTTGTGCAATTTCAAAATAACATGGTCTATTCGCATCTTTATCTAATGAAACGACGTACGAAAGCCAAACTAGCAAGATAGACTTGTAAGAACACGAAATAAAATACAATGGTCCACTTTGATGCTTTGGAATTGCTCAACGCTATTGATAGACGAGCTTTTGAAGTTGTTGTGCAATTTCAGGCATAACTTGGTCTATTCGCATCTTTAGCGTACTAAATGTTGAACGAAAGCTAAACTAGCAAGTTAGACTTCTAAGAACACTAAATGGAGTACTACGGTCCACTTTGATGCTTTGAAATTGCTTAACTCTGTCCATAGATGTACTTTTCATGATATTGGGCAATTAGAAACATAACTTGGCCTATTCTCATCTTTAGCTTACGAAACGTTGAACGAAAGCTAACTAGCAAGTTGGACTTCTAAGAACACTTAATTGAGTACAACTGTCCACTTTGATGCTTTGGAATTGCTCAATTCCCTCCATAGACGTGCTTTTCATGTTTTTGTGCAATTTGAAACATCATATGATGTATTCGCATCTTTATCTAATGAAACGCCATACGAAAGCCAAACTAGCAAGATAGACTTCTACGAACACTAAATAGAGTACAGTGGTCCACTTTGATGCTTTAGAATTGCTCAACTATATCGATAGACGAGCTTTTGATGTTTTTGTGCAATTTCAAACATAACTTGGTCTATTCGCATCTTTAGCGTACGAAACGTTGAACGGAAGCTGAACTAGCAAGTTAGACTTCTAAGAACACCAAATTGAGTACAACGGCCCACTTTGAAGCTTTGGAATTTCTCGACTCTCTACATAGACGTGCTTCTCTCATTTTTATCCAACTAGAAACATAACTTAGTCTATTCGCATCTTTAGCTTACGAAACATTGAACGAAAGCTAACTAGGAAGTTAGACTTCTAAGAACAAAAAATTGAGTACAACGGTCCACTATAATGCTTTGAAATTGATCAACTCTCTCCATAGACATGCTTTTCACGTTTTTGTGCAATTTCAAAATAACATGGTCTATTCGCATCTTTATCTAAAGAAACGTCGTACAAAAGCCAAACTAGCAAGATAGACTTTTAAGAACACTAAATAGAATACAATGGTCCACTTTGATGCTTTGGAATTGCTCAACTATATCGATAGAGGAGTTTTTTATGTTTTTGTGCAATTTCAAACGTAACTTGGTCTATTCGCATCGTTAGCTTACGAAACATTATACGAAAACAAAACTAGCATGATAGACTTCTAGTAACAATAAATAGACTACGAAAGTCCACTTTGATGCTTTGGAATTGCTCAATGCTCTTCATAGATGAGCTTTTGAAGTTGTTGCGCAATTTCAAGCATAACTTGGTCTATTCGCATCTTTAGCGTATGAAATGTTGAACGAAAGCTAAACTAGCAAGTTAGACTTCTAAGAACTCTGAATGGAGTACTACGGTCAACTTTGATTCTTTGGAATTGCTTAACTCTGTCCATAGACGTGCTTTTCATGATTTTGTGCAATTAGAAACATAACTTGGTCTATTCGCATCTTTAGCTTACGAAACATTGAACGAAAGCTAAGTAGCAAGTTAGACTTCTAAGAACACTTAATTGAGTACAACTATCCACTTTGATGCTTTGGAATTGCTCAACTCCCTCCATAGATGTGATTTTCATGTTTTTGTGCAATTTGAAACATAACATGGTGTATTCGCATCTTTATCTAATAAAATGCCATACGAAAGCCAAACTAGCAAGATAGACTTCTAAGAACACTAAATAGAGTACAATGGTCCATTTTGATGCTTTAGAATTGCTCAACTATATCGATAGACGAGCTTTTGACGTTTTTGTGCAATTTCAAACATAACTTGGTCTATTCGCATCATTAGTGTATGAAACGTTGAACAGAAGTCAAACTAGCAAGTTAGACTTCTAAGAACACTAAATTGAGTACAACGGTCCGCTTTGAAGCTTTGAAATTGCTCAACTCTCTACATAGACGTGCTTTTCTCGTTTTTATCCAACTACAAACATAACTTGGTCTATTCGCATCTTTAGCTTACGAAACATTGAACGAAAGCTAAATAGGAAGTTAGACTTCTAAGAACACTAAATTGAGTACAACGGTCCACTATAATGCTTTGAAATTGCTCAACTCTCTCCAAAGACATGCTTTTCACGTTTTTGTGCAATTTCAAAATAACATGGTCTATTCGCATCTTTATCTAATGAAACGACGTACGAAAGCCAAACTAGCAAGATAGACTTGTAAGAACACGAAATAAAATACAATGGTCCACTTTGATGCTTTGTAATTGCTCAATTATATCGATAGACGAGTTTTTGATGTTTTTGTGCACTTGCAAACGTAACTTAGTCTATTCGCATCTTTAGCTTAGGAAACATTGTGCGAAAACAAATTATCAAGCTAGACTTCTAGTAATAGTAAACAGACTACAAAATTCCATTTTGATGCTTCGGGATTGGTCAACGCTCTTGATAGACGAGCTTTTGAAGTTTTTGTGCAATTTCAAGCATAACTTGGTCTATTCGCATATTTAGCGTATGAAACGTTGAACGAAAGCTAAACTAGCAAGTTAGACTTCCAAGAACACTAAATGGAGTAACTACGATCCACTTTGATGCTTTGCAATTGCTTAGCTCTGTCCATAGACGTGCTTTTCATGATTTTATGCAATTGGAAACATAACTTGGTCTATTCGCATCTTTAGCTTACGAAACGTTGAACGAAAGGTAACTAGCAAGTTAGACTTCTAAGAACACTTAATTGAGTACAACTGTCCACTTTCATCCTTCGGAATTGCTCAACGCCCTCCATAGACGTGCTTTTGTCGTTTTTGTGTAATTCGAAACATAACATGGTGTATTCGCGTCTTTATCTAATGAAACGTCGTACGAAAGCCAAACTAGCAAGATAGACATCTTACAACACTAAATAGACTACAATGGTCCACTTTGATGCTTTAGAATTACTCAACTATATGGATAGACGGGCTTTCAAACATAACTTGGTCTATACGCATCTTCAGCGTACGAAACGTTGAACGAAAGCTAAACTAGCAAGTTAGACTTCTAAGAACACTAAATTGAGTACAACGGTCCACTTCGATGCTTTAGAATTGCTTAACTCTCTATATAGACGTGCTTTTCTCATTTTTATCCAATAAGAAACATAACTTGGTCTATTCGCATCTTTAGCTTACGAAACGCTGAACGAAAGCTAACTAGGAAGTTTGACTTCTCAGAACACTAAATTGGGTACAACGGTCCACTTTGATGATTTGAAATTGCTCAACTCTCTCCATAGACGTGCTTTTCACGTTTTTGTGCAATTTGAAACATAACATGGTCTATTCGCATCTTTATCGAGTGAAACGTCGTACGAAAGCCAAACTAGCAAGATAGACTTCTAAGAAAACTAAATAGAATACAATGGTCCACTTTGATGCTTTGGCATTCCTCAACTATATCGATAGACGAGTTTTTGATGTTTTTGTGCAATTTCAAACGTAACTTGGTGTATTCACATCTTTAGCTTATGAAACATTGTACGAAAACAAAACTAGCAAGCTAGACTTCTAGTAACAGTAAACAGACTACAAAATTCTGCTTTGATGCTTCGAAATTGCTTAACGCTCTTGATAGACAAGCTGTTGAAGTTTTTGTGCAATTTCAAGCATAACTTGGTCTTTTCACATATTTAGCTTACGAAACGTTGAACGAAAGCTAAACTAGCAAGTTAGACTTCTAAGAACACTAAATGGAGTACTACGGTCCACTTTGATGCTTAGGAATTGCTTGACTCTGTCCATAGACGTGCTTTTCATGATTTTGTGCAATTAGAAACATAACTCGGTCTATTCGCATCTTTAGCTTACAAAACGTTGAACGAAAGGTAACTAGCAAGTTAAACTTCTAAGAACACTTAATTGAGTACAACAGTCCACTTTCATCATTTGGAATTGCTCAACTCCTTCCATAGACGTGCTTTTCCCCTTTTTGTGCAATTTGAAACATAACATGGTGTATTCGCATCTTTATCTAATGAAACGTCGTACGAAAGCCAAACTAGCAAGATAGACTTCTAAGAACACTAAATAGAGTACAATGGTTCACTTTGATACTTTAGAATTGCTCTACTATAGAGATAGACGAGCTTTTGATGTTTCTGTGCAATTTCAAACATAACTTGGTCTATTCGCATCTTTAGCTTACGAAACGTTGAACGAAAGCTAACTACGAAGTTAGACTTCTAAGAACACTAAATTGTGTACAACGGTCCACTTTGATGATTTGAAATTGCTTAACCCTCTACATAGACGTGCTTTTCCCGTTTTTATCCAATAAGAAACGTAACTTGGTCTATTCGCATCTTTAGCTTACGAAACATTGTACGAAACAAAACTAGCAAGCTAGACTTCTAGTAACAGTAAATAGACTACAAAAGTCCATTTTGATGCTTCGGAATTGCTCAACGCTCTTGATAGACGAGCTTTTGAAGTTTTTGTGTAATTTCAAGCATAACTTGGTCCACTCGCATCTTTAGCGTACGAAATGTTGAATGAAAGCTAAACTAGCATGTTAGACTTCTAAGAACACTAAATGGAATACTACGGTCCACTTTGATGATTTGGAATTGCTCAACTCCCTCCATCGACGTGTTTTTCACGTTTTTGTGCAATTTGAAACATAACATGGTGTACTAACATATTTATCTAATGAAACATCATACGAAAGCCAAACTAGCAAGATAGACTTCTAAGAACACTAAATAGAGTACAATGGTCCACTTTGATGCTTTAGAATTGCTCAACTATATCAATAGACAAGCTTTTGATGTTTTTGTGCAATTTCAAACATAACTTGGTCTATTAGCATCTTTAGCGTACGAAACGTTGAACGAAAGCTAAACTAGCAAGTTAGACTTCTAAGAACACTAAATTGAGTACAACGGTCCACTTTGAAGCATTGGAATTGCTCAACTCCCTCCATAGACGTGTTTTTCACTTTTTGTGCAACTTGAAACATGACATGGTGTATTTGCATATTTATCTAATGAAACGTCGTACGAAAGCCAAACTAGCAAGATAGACTTCTAAGAACACTAAATAGAGTACAATGGTCCACTTTGATGCTTTAGAATTGCTCAACTATATCGAGAGACGTGTTTTTCACGATTTTGTGCAATTAGAAACATAACTTGGTCTATTCGCTTCTTTAGCTTACGAAACGTTGAACGAAAGCTAACCAGCAAGTTAGACTTCTAGGAACACTTAATTGAGTAAAACTATCCACTTTGATGCTTTGGAATTGCTCAACTCTCTCCATAGACGCGTTTTTCACGTTTTTGTGCAATTTGAAACATAACATGGTGTATTCGCATATTTATCTAATGAAACGTCGTACGAAAGCCAAACTAGCAAGATAGACTTCTAAGGACACTAAATAGAGTACAGTGGTCCACTTTGATGCTTTAGAATTGCTCAACTATATCGATAGAAGAGCTTTTGACGTTTTTGTGTAATTTCAAACATAACTTGGTCTATTCGCATCTTTAGCTTACGAAATGTAACCTAGCAAGTTAGACTTCTAAGAACACTAAATTGAGTACAACGGTCCACTTTGAAGCTTTGGAATTGCTCAACTCCCTCCATAGACGTGTTTTTCACGTTTTTGTGCAATTTGAAACATAACATAGTGTATTCGCATATTTATCTAATGAAACGTCGTACGAAAGCCAAACTAGCAAGATAGACTTTTAAGAACACTAAATATAGTACAATGGTCCACTGTAATGCTTTAAAATTGCTCAACTTTATCGATAGACGAGCTTTTGATGTTTTTGTGTAATTTCAAACATAACTTCATCTATCCGTATCTTTAGCGTACGAAACGTCGGACGAAAGCTAAACTAGCAAGTTAGACTTCTAAGAACACTAAATTGAGTACAACGGTCCACTTTGAAGCTTTGGAATTGCACAACTCTCTACATAGACGTGCTTTTCTCGTTTTTATCCAATTAGAAATATAACTTGGTCTATTCGCATCTTTAGCTTACGAAACATTGAACGAAAGCTCACTAGGAAGTTAGACTTCTAAGAACACCAAATTGTGTACAATGGTGCACTTTGAGGATTTGGAATTGCTCAACTCTCTCCATAGGCGTGCTTTTCACTTTTTGTGTAATTTGAAACATAACATGGTCAATTCACATCTTTATCTAGTGAAATGTCGTATGAAAGCCAAACTAGCAAGATAGACTTCTAAGAACACAATATAGAATACAATGGTCCCCTTTGATGCTTTGGAATTTCACAACTATATCGATAGATGAGTTTTTTATGTTTTTGCGCAATTTCAAATGTAACTTGATCCATTCGCATCTTTAGCTTACAAAACATTGTACGAAAGCAAAACCAGCAGGCTAGACTACTAGTAACAGTAAATAGACTACAAAAGTACACTTTGATGCTTCGGAATTGCTCAACGCTCTTGATAGACGGGCTTTTGAAGTTTTTGTGCAATTTCAAGCATAACATGGTCTATTCACATCTTTGGCGTACGGAATGTTGAACGAAAGCTAAACTACCAAGTTAGACTTCTAAGAACATTAAATGGAGTACCACGATCCACTTTGATGCTTTGGAATTGCTTAACTCTGTCTATAGACGTGCTTTTCACGATTCTTTGCAGTTAGAAACATAACTTGGTCTATTCGCATCATGAGCTTACAAAACGTTGAACGAAAGCTAACTAGCTAGTTAGACTTCTAAGAGCACTAAATTGAGTACAACGGTCCACTTTGATGCTTTGGAATTGCTCAACTCTCTCCATAGACGCGTTTTTCATGTTTTTGTGCAATTTGAAACATAACATGGTGTATTCGCATATTTATCTAATGAAACGTCGTACGAAAGCCAAACTAGCAAGATAGACTTCTAAGGACACTAAATAGAGTACAGTGGTCCACTTTGATGCTTTAGAATTGCTCAACTATATCGATAGAAGAGCTTTTGACGTTTTTGTGTAATTTCAAACATAACTTGGTCTATTCGCATCTTTAGCTTACGAAATGTAACCTAGCAAGTTAGACTTCTAAGAACACTAAATTGAGTACAACGGTCCACTTTGAAGCTTTGGAATTGCTCAACTCCCTCCATAGACGTGTTTTTCACGTTTTTGTGCAATTTGAAACATAACATAGTGTATTCGCATATTTATCTAATGAAACGTCGTACGAAAGCCAAACTAGCAAGATAGACTTTTAAGAACACTAAATATAGTACAATGGTCCACTGTAATGCTTTAAAATTGCTCAACTTTATCGATAGACGAGCTTTTGATGTTTTTGTGTAATTTCAAACATAACTTCATCTATCCGTATCTTTGGCGTACGAAACGTCGGACGAAAGCTAAACTAGCAAGTTAGACTTCTAAGAACACTAAATTGAGTACAACGGTCCACTTTGAAGCTTTGGAATTGCACAACTCTCTACATAGACGTGCTTTTCTCGTTTTTATCCAATTAGAAATATAACTTGGTCTATTCGCATCTTTAGCTTACGAAACATTGAACGAAAGCTCACTAGGAAGTTAGACTTCTAAGAACACCAAATTGTGTACAATGGTGCACTTTGAGGATTTGGAATTGCTCAACTCTCTCCATAGGCGTGCTTTTCACGTTTTTGTGTAATTTGAAACATAACATGGTCAATTCACATCTTTATCTAGTGAAATGTCGTATGAAAGCCAAACTAGCAAGATAGACTTCTAAGAACACAATATAGAATACAATGGTCCCCTTTGATGCTTTGGAATTTCACAACTATATCGATAGATGAGTTTTTTATGTTTTTGCGCAATTTCAAATGTAACTTGATCCATTCGCATCTTTAGCTTACAAAACATTGTACGAAAACAAAACCAGCAGGCTAGACTACTAGTAACAGTAAATAGACTACAAAAGTACACTTTGATGCTTCGGAATTGCTCAATGCTCTTGATAGACGGGCTTTTGAAGTTTTTGTGCAATTTCAAGCATAACATGGTCTATTCGCATCTTTGGCGTACGGAATGTTGAACGAAAGCTAAACTAGCAAGTTAGACTTCTAAGAACACTAAATGGAGTACCACGATCCACTTTGATGCTTTGGAATTGCTTAACTCTGTCTATAGACGTGCTTTTCACGATTCTTTGCAGTTAGAAACATAACTTGGTCTATTCGCATCATGAGCTTACAAAACGTTGAACGAAAGCTAACTAGCTAGTTAGACTTCTAAGAGCACTAAATTGAGTACAACGGTCCACTTTGATGCTTTCGAATTGCTCAACTCTCTCCATAGACGGGCTTTTAATGTTTTTGTGCAATTATAAACATAAGTTGGTCTGTTGGCATCTTTATCTAACAAAACATTGCACGAAAGCTAAACCAGCAAGTTAGACTTCTAAGAACACTAAATAGAGTACAACGGTCCTCTTTGATGCTTTGGAATTGCTCTACTCTCTCCATAGACGTGCTTTTGACTTTTTTGTGCAATTTGAAACATAGCATGGTCTATTCGCATCTTTATCTAATGAAATGTCGTACGAATGCAAAACCAGCAAGATAGACTTCTAAGAATACTAAATAGAGTACAATGGTGCACTTTGATGCTTTAGAATTGCTCAATTATATCAATAGACGAGCTTTTGATGTTTTTGTGCAATTTCAAGCATAACTTGGTCTATTCGCATATTTAGCGTACGAAATGTTGAACGAAAGCTAAACTAGCAAGTTAGACTTCTAAGAACACTAAAAGGAGTACTACGGTCCACTTTGATACTTTGGAATTGCTTAACTCTATCCATAGACGTGCTTTTCATGATTTTGTGCAATTAGAAACATAACTTGGTCTATCCGCATCTTTAGCGTACGAAACGTTGAACAAAGATAAACTAGCAAGTTAGACTTCTAAGAACAGTAATTTGAGTACAACGGTCCACTTTGATGATTTGAAATTGCTTCTCTCTCTACATAGACGTGCTTTTCCCGTTTTTATCCAATAAGAAATGTAACTTGGTCTATTCGCATCTTTAGCTTACGAAACGTTGAACGAAAGCTAACTACGAAGTTAGACTTCTAAGAACACTAAATTGTGTACAACGGTCCACTTTGATGATTTGAAATTGCTTAACTCTCTACCTAGACGTGCTTTTCCCGTTTTTATCCAATAAGAAACGTAACTTGGTCTATTCGCATCTTTAGCTTACAAAACATTGTACGAAACAAAACTAGCAAGCTAGACTTCTAGTAACAGTAAATAGACTACAAAAGTCCATTTTGATGCTTCGGAATTGCTCAACGCTCTTGATAGACGAGCTTTTGAAGTTTTTGTGTAATTTCAAGCATAACTTGGTCCACTCGCATCTTTAGCGTACGAAATGTTGAATGAAAGCTAAACTAGCAAGTTATACTTCTAAGAACACTAAATGGAGTACTACGGTCCACTTTGATGATTTAGAATTGCTCAACTCCCTCCATAGACGTGTTTTTCACGTTTTTGTGCAATTTGAAACATAACATGGTGTACTAACATATTTATCTACTGAAACGTCATACGAAAGCCAAACTAGCAAGATAGACTTCTAAGAACACTAAATAGAGTACAATGGTCCACTTTGATGCTTAAGAATTGCTCAAGTATATCGATAGACGAGCTTTTGATGTTTTTGTGCAATTTCAAACATAACTTGGTCTATTAGCATCTTTCGCGTACGAAACGTTGAACGGAAGCTAAACTAGCAAGTTAGACTTCTAAGAACACTAAATTGAGTACAACGGTCCACTTTGAAGCTTTGGAATTGCTCAACTTCCTCCATAGACGTGTTTTTCACTTTTTGTGCAATTTGAAACATGACATGGTGTATTCGCATATTTATCTAATGAAACATCATACGAAAGCCAAACTAGCAAGATAGACTTCTAAGAACACTAAATAGATTACAATGGTCCACTTTGATGCTTTAGAATTGCTCAACTATATCATAGACGAGGTTTTAATGTTTTTGTGCAATTTCAAACATAACTTGGTCTATTAGCATCTTTAGCGTACGAAACGTTGAACGAATGCTAAACTAGCAAGTTAGACTTCTAAGAACACTAAATTGAGTACAATGGTCCACTTTGAAGCTTTGGAATTGCTCAACTCCCTTCATAGACGTGTTTTTCACGTTTTTGTACAATTTGAAACATAACATGGTGTATTCGCATATTTATCTAATGAAACGTCGTACGAAAGCCAAACAAGCAAGATAGACTTTTAAGAACACTAAATATAGTACAATGGTCCACTGTAATGCTTTAAAATTGCTCAACTATATCGATAGACGAGCTTTTGATGTTTTTGTGTAATTTCAAACATAACTTCGTCTATCCGTATCTTTAGCGTACGAAACGTCGGACGAAAGCTAAACTAGCAAGTTAGACTTCTAAGAAAAGTAAATTGAGTACAACAGTCCACTTTGATGCTTTAGAATTGCTTAACTCTCTACATAGACGTGCTTTTGCCGTTTTTATCCAATAAGAAACGTAACTTGGTCAATTCGCATCTTTGGCTTACGAAACGGTGAACAAAAGCTAACTACGAAGTTAGACTTCTAAGAACACAAAATTGTGTACAACGGTCCACTTTGATGATTTGAAATTGCTCAACTCTCTCCATAGACGTGCTTTTCACATTTTTGTGAAATTTGAAACATAACATGGTCTATTTGCATCTTTATCTAGTGAAACGTCGTACGAAAGCCAAACTAGCAAGATAGACTTCTAACAACACTAAATAGAATTCAATGGTCCACTTTGATTTTTTGGCATCCTTCAACTATATCGATAGAGGAGTTTCTGATTTTTCTGTGCAATTTCAAACGTAACTCGATCTATTCGCATCTTTAGCTGACGAAACATTGTACGAAACAAAACTACCAAGCTAGACTTCTCGTATCAGTAAATAGACTACGAAAGTCCACTTTGATGCTTTGGAATTACTCAACGCTCTTGATAGATGACCTTTTGAAGTTTTTGTGTAACTTGGTCTATCCGCATCTTTAGCATACGAAACGTTGAACGAAAACTAAACTAGCAAGTTAGACTTCTAACAATAGTAAATTGACTACAACGATCCACTATGATGCTTTAGAATTGCTTAACTCTCTACATAGATGTGCTTTTGCCATTTTTATCCAATGAGAAACGTAACTTGGTCTATTCGCATCTTTAGCTTATGAAACGTTGTACGAAATCAAAACTAGCAAGGCCAACTTCTAGTAACAGTAAGTAGACTACGAAAGTCCACTTTGATGCTTTGGAATTGCTCAACGCTCTTGATAGACGAGCTTTTGAAGTTTTTGTGCAATTTCAAGCATAACTTGGTCTATTCGCATCTTTAGCGTACGAAATGTTGAACGAAAGCTAAACTAGCAAGGTAGACTTCTAAGAATACTAAATGGAGTACTACGGTCCACTTTGCTACTTTAGAAATGCTTAACTCTGTCCATAGACGTGCTTTTCATGTTTTTGTGCAATTAGAAACATAAATTGGTCTATTAGCATCTTTAGCTTACGAAACATTGAACGAAAGCTAACTAGCAAGTTAGACTTCTAAGAACACTTAATTGACTACAACTGTCCACTTTGATGCTTTGGAATTGCTCAACTCCCTCCGTGGACGTGCTTTTCATGTTTTTGTGCAATTTGAAACATAACATGGTGTATTCGCATCTTTATCTAATGAAACGTCGTACGAAAGGCAAACTAGCAAGATAGACTTCTAAGAACACTAAATAGAGTACAATGGTCCACTTTAATGCTTTAGAATTGCTCAACTATACCGATAGACGAGCTTTTGATGTTTTTGTGCAATTTCAAACATAACTTGGTCTATTCGCATCTTTAGCGTGTGAAACGTTGAACGAAAGCTAAACTAGCAAGTTAAAACATAACTTGGTCTATTCACATCATTAGCGTATGAAACGTTGAACAGAAGCCATACTAGCAAGTTAGACTTTTAAGAACACTAAATTGAGTACAACGGTCCGCTTTGAAGCTTTGAAATTGCTCAACTCTCTACATAGACGTGCTTTTCTCGTTTTTATCCAATTTCAAACATAACTTGGTCTATTCGCATCTTTAGCGTACGAAACTTTGAACGGAAGCTGAACTAGCAAGTTAGACTTCTAAGAACACCAAATTGAGTACAACGGCCCACTTTGAAGCTTTGGAATTTCTCGACTCTCTACATAGACGTGCTTCTCTCGTTTTTATCCAACTAGAAACATAACTTGGTCTATTCGCATCTTTAGCTTACGAAACATTGAACGAAAGCTAACTAGGAAGTTAGACTTCTAAGAACACTAAATGGAGTACAACGGTCCACTATAATGCTTTGAAATTGATCAACTCTCTCCATAGACATGCTTTTCACGTTTTTGTGCAATTTCAAAATGACATGGTCTATTCGCATCTTTATATGATGAAACGTCGTACAAAAGCCAAACTAGCAAGATAGACTTCTAAGAACACTAAATAGAATACAATGGTCCACTTTGATGCTTTGGAATTGCTCAACTATATCGATACAGGAGTTTTTTTTATGTTTTTGTGCAATTTCAAACGTAACTTGGTCTATTCGCATCGTTAGCTTACGAAACATTATACGAAAACAAAACTAGCAAGATAGACATCTAGGAACAATAAATAGACTACGAAAGTCCACTTTGATGCTTTGGAATTGCTCAATGCTCTTCATAGATGGGCTTTTGAAGTTTTTACGCAATTTCAACCATAACTTGGTCTATTCGCATCTTTAGCGTATGAAATGTTGAACGAAAGCTAAACTAGCAAGTTAGACTTCTAAGAACACTGAATGGAGTACTACGGTCAACTTTGATTCTTTGGAATTGCTTAACTCTGTCCATAGACGTGCTTTTCACGATTTTGTGCAATTAGAAACATAACTTGGTCTATTCGCATCTTTAGCTTACGAAACATTGAACGAAAGCTAACTAGCAAGTTAGACTTCTAAGAACACTTAATTGAGTACAACTATCCACTTTGATGCTTTGGAATTGCTCAACTCCCTCCATAGATGTGATTTTCATGTTTTTGTGCAATTTGAAACATAACATGGTGTATTTGCATCTTTATCTAATAAAACGTCGTACGAAAGCCAAACTAGCAAGATAGACTTCTAAGAACACTAAATAGAGTACAATGGTCCACTTTGATGCTTTAGAATTGCTCAACTATATCGATAGACGAGCTTTTGATGTTTTTGTGCAATTTCAAACATAACTTGGTCTATTCGCATCATTAGCGTATGAAACGTTGAACAGAAGCCAAACTAGCAAGTTAGACTTTTAAGAACACTAAATTGAGTACAACGGTCCGCTTTGAAGCCTTGAAATTGCTCAACTCTCTACATAGATGTGCTTTTCTCATTTTTATCCAACTACAAACATAACTTGGTCTATTCGCATAGGAAGTTAGACTTCTAAGAACACTAAATTGAGTACAACGGTCCACTATATTGCTTTGAAATTGCTCAACTCTCTCCAAAGACATGCTTTTCACGTTTTTGTGCAATTTCAAAATAACATGGCCTATTCGCATCTTTATCTAATGAAACGACATACGAAAGCCAAACTAGCAAGATAGACTTGTAAGAACACGAAATAAAGTACAATGGTCCACTTTGATGCTTTGGAATTGCTCAATTATATCGATAGACGAGTTTTTGATGTTTTTGTGCACTTGCAAACGTAACTTAGTCTATTCGCATCTTTAGCTTAGGAAACATTGTGCAAAAACAAATTATCAAGCTAGACTTCTAGTAATAGTAAACAGACTACAAAATTCCATTTTGATGCTTCGAAATTGGTCAACGCTCTTGATAGACGAGCTTTTGAAGTTTTTGTGCAATTTCAAGCATAACTTGGTCTATTCGCATATTTAGCGTACGAAACGTTGAACGAAAGCTAAACTAGCAAGTTAGACTTCCAAGAACACTAAATGGAGTAACTACGATCCACTTTGATGCTTTGCAATTGCTTAACTCTGTCCATAGACGTGCTTTTCATGATTTTGTGCAATTGGAAACATAACTTGGTCTATTCGCATCTTTAGCTTACGAAACGTTGAACGAAAGGTAACTAGCAAGTTAGACTTCTAAGAACACTTAATTGAGTACAACTTTCCTTTTTCATCCTTTGGAATTTCTCAACGCTCTCCATAGACGTGCTTTTCTCGTTTTTGTGCAATTTGAAACATAACATGGTGTATTCGCGTCTTTATCTAATGAAACATCATACGAAAGCCAAACTAGCAAGATAGACATCTTACAACACTGAATAGACGGGCTTTTGATGTTTTTGTGCAATTTCAAACATAGCTTGGTCTATACGCATCTTCAGCGTACGAAACGTTGAACGGAAGCTAAACTAGCAAGTTAGACTTCTAAGAACACTAAATTGAGTACAACGGTCCACTTCGATGCTTTAGAATTGCTTAACTCTCTATATAGACGTGCTTTTCTCATTTTTATCCAATAAGAAACATAACTTGGTCTATTCGCATCTTTAGCTTACGAAACGTTGAACGAAAGCTAACTAGGAAGTTAGACTTCTAAGAACACTAAATTGGGTACAACGGTCCACTTTGATGATTTGAAATTGCTCAACTATCTCCATAGACGTGCTTTTCACGTTTTTGTGCAATTTGAAACATAACATGGTCTATTCGCATCTTTATCGAGTGAAACGTCGTACGAAAGCCAAACTAGCAAGATAGACTTCTAAGAACACTAAATAGGATACAATGGTCCACTTTGATGCTTTGGCATTCCTCAACTATATGGATAGACGAGTTTTTGATGTTTTTGTGCAATTTCAAACGTAACTTGATCTATTCGCATCTTTAGCTTATGAAACATTGTACGAAAACAAAACTAGCAAGCTAGACATCTAGTAACAGTAAACAGACTAAAAAATTCCGCTTTGATGCTTCGAAATTGCTTAACGCTATTGATAGACAAGCTGTTGAAGTTTTTGTGCAATTTCAAGCATAACTTGGTCTTTTCACATATTTAGCTTACGAAACGTTGAACGAAAGCTAAACTAGCAAGTTAGACTTCTAAGAACACTAAATGGAGTACTACGGTCCACTTTGATGCTTAGGAATTGCTTGACTCTGTCCATAGACGTGCTTTTCATGATTTTGTGCAATTGGAAACATAACTTGGTCTATTCGCATCTTTAGCTTACGAAACATTGAACGAAAGGTAACTAGCAAGTTAGACTTCTAAGAACACTTAATTGAGTACAACTGTCCTTTTTCATCCTTTGGAATTGCTCAACGCTCTCCATAGACGTGCTTTTCTCGTTTTTGTGCAATTTGAAACATAACATGGTGTATTCGCGTCTTTATCTAATGAAACGTCATACGAAAGCCAAACTAGCAAGATAGACATCTTACAACACTAAATAGACGGGCTTTTGATGTTTTTGTGCAATTTCAAACATAGCTTGGTCTATACGCATCTTCAGCGTACGAAACGTTGAACGGAAGCTAAACTAGCAAGTTAGACTTCTAAGAACACTAAATTGAGTACAACGGTCCACTTCGATGCTTTAGAATTGCTTAACTCTCTATATAGACGTGCTTTTCTCATTTTTATCCAATAAGAAACATAACTTGGTCTATTCGCATCTTTAGCTTACGAAACGTTGAACGAAAGCTAACTAGGAAGTTAGACTTCTAAGAACACTAAATTGGGTACAACGGTCCACTTTGATGATTTGAAATTGCTCAACTATCTCCATAGACGTGCTTTTTCACGTTTTTGTGCAATTTGAAACATAACATGGTCTATTCGCATCTTTATCGAGTGAAACGTCGTACGAAAGCCAAACTAGCAAGATAGACTTCTAAGAACACTAAATAGGATACAATGGTCCACTTTGATGCTTTGGCATTCCTCAACTATATGGATAGACGAGTTTTTGATGTTTTTGTGCAATTTCAAACGTAACTTGGTCTATTCGCATCTTTAGCTTATGAAACATTGTACGAAAACAAAACTAGCAAGCTAGACTTCTAGTAACAGTAAACAGACTAAAAAATTCTGCTTTGATGCTTCGAAATTGCTTAACGCTATTGATAGACAAGCTGTTGAAGTTTTTGTGCAATCTCAAGCATAACTTGGTCTTTTCACATATTTAGCTTACGAAACGTTGAACGAAAGCTAAACTAGCAAGTTAGACTTCTAAGAACACTAAATGGAGTACTACGGTCCACTTTGATGCTTAGGAATTGCTTGACTCTGTCCATAGACGTGCTTTTCATGATTTTGTGCAATTAGAAACATAACTCGGTCTATTCGCATCTTTAGCTTACGAAACGTTGAACGAAAGGTAACTAGCAAGTTAAACTTCTAAGAACACTTAATTGAGTACAACTGTCCACTTTCATCATTTGGAATTGCTCAACTCCTTCCATAGACGCGCTTTTCCCCTTTTTGTGCAATTTGAAACATAACATGGTGTATTCGCATCTTTATCTAATGAAACATCGTACGAAAGCCAAACTAGGAAGATAGACTTCTAAGAACACTAAATAGAGTACAATGGTTCACTTTGATACTTTAGAATTGCTCTACTATATCGATAGATGAGCTTTTGATTTTTCCTACAATTTCAAACATAACTTGGCCTACTCGCATCTTTAGCGTACGAAACGTTGAGCGAAAGCTAAACTAGCAAGTTAGACTTCTAAGAACACTAAATTGAGTACAACGGTCCACTTTGAAGCTTTGGAATTGCTCAACTCCCTCCATAGACGTGTTTTTCACTTTTTGTGCAACTTGAAACATGACATGGTGTATTTGCATATTTATCTAATGGAACGTCGTACGAAAGCCAAACTAGCAAGTTAGACTTCTAAGAACATTAAATGGAGTACTACGGTCCACTTTGATGCTTTGGAATTGCTTAACTCTATCCATAGACGTGCTTTTCATGATTTTGTGCAATTAGAAACATAACTTGGTCTATTCGCATCTTTAGCTTACGAAACGTTGAACAAAAGGTAACTAGCAAGTTAGACTTCTAAGAACACATAATTGAGTACAACTGTCCACTTTCAGCCTTTGGAATTGCTCAACTCCCTCCATATACGTGCTTTTCTCATTTTTGTACAATTTGAAACTTAACATGGTGTATTCGCATCTTTATCTAATGAAACGTCGTACGAATGCCAAACTAGCAAGATGGACTTCTAAGAACACTAAATAGAGTACAATGGTCCACTTTGATGCTTTAGAATTGCTCAACTATATCGATAGACGAGCTTTTGATGTTTTTGTGCAATTTCAAACATAACTTGGTCTATTCGCATCTTTAGCGTACGAAATGTTGAACGAAAGATAAACTAGCATGTTAGACTTCTAAGAACACTAAATGGAGTACTACGATCCACTTTGATGCTTTGGAATTGCTGAACTCTATCCATAGATGTGCTTTTCATGATTTTGTGTAATTAGAAACATAACTTGGTCTATTCGAATCTTTAGCTTACAAAATGTTGAACGAAAGCTAACTAGCTAGTTAGACTTCTAAGTGCACTAAATTGAGTACAACGGTGCACTTTGATGCTTTTGAATTGCTCAACTCTCTCCATAGAGTGGCTTTTAACGTTTTTGTGCAATTACAAACATAACTTGGTATATTGCTATCTTTAACTAACGAAATGTTATACAAAAGCTAAACCAGCAAGTTAGACTTCTAAGAACACTAAATAGAGTACAACAACCCTCTTTGATGCTTTGGAATTGCTCAACTCCCTCCATAGATGTGCTTTTGATGTTTTTGTGCAATTTGAAATATAACATGGTCTATTCACATCTTCATTTAATGAAACGTCGTACGAAAGCAAAACTAGCAAGATAGACTTCTAAGAACACTAAATCGAGTACAATGGTCCACTTTGATGCTTTAGAATTGCTCAAATATATCAATGGAAGAGCTTTTGATGTTTTTGTGCATTTTCAAACATGACTTGGTCAATTCGCATCTTTAGCGTACGAAATGTTGAGCGAAAGCTAAACTAGCAAGTTAGACTCCTAAGAACACTAACTTGAGTACAACTGTCCACTTTGATGCTTTGGAATTGCTTAACTCTCTACATAGATGTGCTTTTCACATTTTTATCCAATTAGAAACATAACTTGGTCTATTCGTATCTTTAGCCTACGAAATGTTGAACGAAAGCTAACTACGAAGTTAGACTTCTAAGAACACTAAATTGAGTACAACGGTCCACTTTGATGCTTTCGAATTGCTCAACTCTCTCGATAGACGTGCTTTTCACGTTTTTGTGCAATTTGAAAATAGCGTGGTCTAATGAAACGTCGTATGAAAGCCAAAATAGCAAGATAGACTTCTAAGAACACCAAATAGAATACAATGGTCCACTTTGATGCTTTGGAATTGCTCAACTATATTGATAGACGGATTTTTGATGTTTTTGTGCACTTTCAAACGTAACTTGGTCTATTCGCATCTTTAGCTTAGGAAACATTGTACGAAAACAAAACTAGCAAGCTAGACTTCTAGTAACAGTACATAGACTACAAAAGTCCACTTCGATGCTTTGTAATTGCTCAACCTCCTGATAGTTGACCTTTTGAAGTTTTTGTGCAATTTCAAGCATAACTTGGTGCATTCTCATCTTTAGCGTATGAAATGTTGAATGAAAGCTAACCTAGCAAGTTAGACTTCTAAGAACACTAAATGGAGTACTACGGTCCACTTTGATGCTTTGGAATTGCTTAACTCTATCCATAGACGTGCTTTTCAAGATTTTGTGTAATTAGAAACAAAACTTGGCCTATTCGCATCTTTAGCTTAAAAAATGTTGAAACGAAAGCTAACTAGCAAGTTAGACTTGTAAGAACACTTAATTGAGTACAACTGTCCACTTTGATGTTTTGGAATTGCTCAACTCCCTCCATAGATGTGCTTTTCACTTTTTGTGCAATTTGAAACATAACATGGTGTATTCGCATCTTTATCTAATGAAACGTCGTACGAAAGCCAAACTGGCAAGATAGACTTCTAAGAACACTAAATAGAGTACAATGGTCCACTTTGATGCTTTAGAATTGCTCAACTATATCAATAGACGACCTTTTGATGTTTTTGTGCAATTTCAAACGTAACTTGGTCTATTCACATCTTTAGCGTATGAAAGGTTGAACGGAAGCTAAACTAGCAAGTTAGACTTCTAAGAACACTAAATTGAGTACAACGGTCCACTTTGAAGCTTTGGAATTGCACAACTCTCTACGTAGACGTGCTTTTCTCGTTTTTATTGAATTAGAAATATAACTTGGTCTATTCGCATCTTTAGCTTACGAAACATTGAACGAAAGCTAACTAGGAAGTTAGACTTCTAAGAACACCAAATTGTGTACAATGGTGCACTTTGAGGATTTGGAATTGCTCAACTCTCTCCATAGGCGTGCTTTTCACGTTTTTGTGCAATTTGAAACATAACATGGTCTATTCACATCTTTATCTAGTGAAATGTCATATGAAAGCCAAACTAGCAAGATAGACTTCTAAGAACACAATATAGAATACAATGGTCCACTTTGATGCTTTGGAATTTCACAACTATATCGATAGATGAGTTTTTTATGTTTTTGTGCAATTTCAAATGTAACTTGGTCCATTCGCATCTTTAGCTTACAAAACATTGTACGAAAACAAAACCAACAGGCTAGACTTCTAGTAACAGTAAATAGACTACAAAAGTACACTTTGATGCTTCGGAATTGCTCAATGCTCTTGATAGACGGGCTTTTGAAGTTTTTGTGCAATTTCAAGCATAACATGGTCTATTCGCATCTTTGGCGTATGGAATGTTGAACGAAAGCTAAACTAGCAAGTTAGACTTCTAAGAACACTAAATGGAGTACTACGATCCACTTTGATGCTTTGGAATTGCTTAACTCTGTCCATAGACGTGCTTTTCACGATTTTGTGCAGTTAGAAACATAACTTGGTCTATTCGCATCATGAGCTTACAAAACGTTGAACGAAAGCTACCTAGCTAGTTAGACTTTTAAGAGCACTAAATTGAGTACAACGGTCCACTTTGATGCTTTCGAATTGCTCAACTCTCTCCATAGACGGGCTTTTAATGTTTTTGTGCAATTATAAACATAAGTTGGTCTGTTGGCATCTTTATCTAACAAAACATTGCACGAAAGCTAAACCAGCAAGTTAGACTTCTAAGAACACTAAATAGAGTACAACGGTCCTCTTTGATGCTTTGGAATTGCTCAACTCTCACCATAGACGTGCTTTTGACCTTTTTGTGCAATTTGAAACATAACATGGTCTATTCGCATCTTTATCTAATGAAATGTCGTACGAAAGCAAAACCAGCAAGATAGACTTCTAAGAATACTAAATAGAGTACAATGGTGCATTTGATGCTTTAGAATTGCTCAACTATATCAATAGACGAGCTTTTGATGTTTTTGTGCAATTTCAAGCGTAACTTGGTCTATTCGCATATTTAGCGTACGAAATGTTGAACGAAAGCTAAACTAGCAAGTTAGACTTCTAAGAACACTAAATGGAGTACTACGGTCCACTTTGATGCTTTGGAATTGCTTAACTCTATCCGTAGACTTGCTTTTCATGATTATGTGCAATTAGAAACATAACTTGGTCTACTCGCATCTTTAGCTTACATAACGTTGAACGAAAGGTAACTAGCAACTTAGACTTCTAAGAACGCTTAATTGAGTACAACTGTCCACTTTCATCCTTTGGAATTGTTCAACTCGCTCCATAGACGTGCTTTTCTCATTTTTGTGCAATTTGAAACATAACATGGTGTATTAGCATCTTTATCTAATGAAACGTCGTACGAAAGCCAAACTAGCAAGATAGACTTCTAAGAACACTAAATAGTGCACAATGGTCCACTTCGATGCTCTAGAATTGGTCAACTATATCGATAGACGAGCTTTTGATGTTTTTCTGCAATTTCAAACATAACTTGGTCTATTCGCATCTTTAGCTTACGAAAAGTTGAACGAAAGCTAACTTGGAAATTAGACTTCTAAGAACACTAAATTGTGTACAACGGTCCACTTTGATGATTTGAAATTGCTCAACACTCTCCATAGATGTGCTTTTCACGTTTTTCTACAATTTGAAACATAACATGGTCTATTCGCATCTTTATCTAGTGAAACGTCGTATGAAAGCCAAACTAGCAAGATAGACTTCTAAGAACACTAAATAGAATACAATGGTCCACTTTGATGCTTTGGCATGGCTCAACTATATCGATGGACGAGTTTTTGATGTTTTTGTGCAGTTTCAAGCGTAACTTGGTCTATTGACATCTTTAGTTTAGGAAACATTGTACGAAAACAAAACTAGCAAGCTAGACTTCTAGTAACAGTACATAGACTATAAAAGTCCACTTTGATGCTTTGGAATTGCTCAACGCTCCTGATCGATGAGCTTTTGAAGTTTTTGTGCAAGTTCAAGCATAACTTGGTCTATTCGCATCTTTAGCTTACGAAACATTGAACGAAAGCTAACTAGCAACTTAGACTTCTAAGAACACTTAATTGAGTACAACTGTCCACTTTGATGCTGTGGAATTGCTCAACTCCCTCTATTTGATGTGCTTTTCATGTTTTTGTGTAATTTGAAACATAACATGGTGTATTCGCATCTCTATCTGATGAAACGTCACACGAAAGCCAAACTAGCGAGATAGACTTCTAAGAACACTAAATAGAGTACAATGGTCCACTTTGATGCTTTAGAATTGCTCAACTATATCACTAGACGAGCTTTTGATGTTTTTGTGCAATTTCAAACATAACTTGGTCTATTCACATCTTTAGTGCCGAAATGTTGAACGAAAGCTAAACTAGCAAGTTAGACTTCTAAGAACACTAAATTGAGTACAACGGTCCACTTTGAAGCTTTGGAATTGCTCAACTCTCTATGTAAATGTGCTTTTCTCATTTTTATCCAATTAGAAACATAGCTTGGTTTATTCGCATCTTTAGCTTACGAAACATTGAACGAAAGCTAACTAGGAAGTTAGACATCTAAGAACACCAAATTGTGTACAATGGTGCACTTTGATGCTTTGGAATTGCTCAACTCCCTCCGTAGACGTGTTTTTCACGTTTTTGTGTAATTTGAAACATAACATGGTGTATTCGCATCTTTATCCATTGAAACGTCATACGAAAGCCGAACTAGCAAGATAGACTTCTAAGAACACCAAATAGAATACAATGGTCCACTTTGATGCTTTGGAATTGCTCTATAATATCGATAGACGAGTTTTTGATGTTTTTGTGCACTTTCAAATGTAACTTCGCCTATTCGCATCTTTTGCTTAGGAAACATTCAATGAAAACAAAACTATCGAGCTAGACTTCTAGTAACAGTAAATAGACTACAAAATTCCACTTTAATGCTTCGGAATCGCTCAAAGCTCTTGATAGACGAGCTTTGGAAGCTTTTGTATAATTTCAAGCATAACTTGGTCTATTCGCATATTTAGCATACGAAACGTTAAACTAAAGCTAAACTAGCAATTTAGACTTCTAAGAACACTAAATGGAGTACTACGGTCCACTTTGATGCTTTGGAATTGCTTAACTCTATCCATAGACGTGCTTTTCATGATTTTGTGCAACTAGAAACATAACTTCGTCTATTCACATCTTTAGCTTACGAAGCGTTGAACGAAAGGTAACTAGCAAGTTCGACTTCTAAGAACACTTAATTAGGTACAACTGTCCACTTTCATCCTTCGGAATTGCTCAACATCCTCCATAGAAGTGCTTTTCTCGTTTTTGTGTAATTTGAAACATAACATGGTGTATTCATATCTTTATCTAATGAAACGCCGTACGAAAGCCAAACTAGCAAGATAGACTTCTAAGAACACTAAATAGAATACAATGGTCCACTTTGATGCTTTGGAATTGCTCAACTATATCGATAGATGAGATTTTGATGTTTTTGTGCAATTTCAAACATAACTTGGTCTATCCGCATCTTTAGCGTACGAAACGTTGAACGAAAGCTAAACTAGCAATTTAGACTTCTAAGAACAATAAATTGAGTACAACGGTCCACTTTGATGCTTTATAATTTCTTGACTCTCTACATAGACGTGTTTTTCTCATTTTTATCCAATAAGAAACATAACTTGGTCTATTCGCATCTTTACCTTACGAAACATTGAACGAAAGCTAACTAGGAAGTTAGACTTCTAAAAACACTAAATTGTGTACAACGGTCCACTTTGATGATTTGAAATTGCTCAACTCTCTCCATAGACGTGCTTTTCACGTTTTTGTGCAATTTGAAACATAACATGGTCTATTCGCATCTTTATCTAGTGAAACGTCGTACGAAAGCCAAACTAGCAAGATAGACTTCTAAGAACACCAAATAGAATACAAATGTCCACTTTGATGCTATGGAATTGCTCTACAATATCGATAGACGAGTTTTTGATGTTTTTGTGCACTTTCAAATGTAACTTCGCCTATTCGCATCTTTTGCTTAGGAAACATTCAATGAAAACAAAACTATCGAGCTAGACTTCTAGTAACAGTAAATAGACTACAAAATTCCACTTTAATGCTTCGTAATCACTCAAAGCTCTTGATAGACGAGCTTTGGAAGCTTTTGTATAATTTCAAGCACAACTTGGTCTATTCGCATCTTTAGCGTACGAAATGTTGAACGAAAGCTAAACTAGCAAGTTAGACTTCTAAGAACACTAAATGGAGTACTACGGTCCACTTTGATGCTTTGGAATTGCTTAACTCTGTCCATAGACGTGCTTTTCATGATTTTGTGCAATTAGAAACATAACTTGGTCTATTCGCATCATTAGCTTACGAAATGTTGAATGAAAGCTAACTAGCAAGATAGACTTCTAAGAACACTAAATTGAGTACAACGGTCCACTTTGATGCTTTGGAATTGCTCAACTCTCTCCATGTACAAGCTTTTCACGTTTTTGTGCAATTTGAAAATGACATGGTCTATTCGCATCTTTATCTAATGAAAGGCCGTACGAAAGCCAAACTAGCAAGATAGACTTCTAAGAACACTAAATAGAATACAATGGTCCTCTTTGATGCTTTGGAATTGCTCAACTATATCGATTGACGAATTTTTGATGTTTTTGTGCACTTTCAAACGTAACGTGGTCTATCCGCATCTTTAGCTTCGGAAACACTGTACGAAAACAAAACTATCAAGCTAGACTTGTAGTAACAGTAAATAGACTACAAAATCCCATTTTGATGCCTCGGAATTGCTCAACGCTCTTGATAGATGAGCTTTTGAAGTTTTTGTGCAATTTCAAGCATAACTTGGTCTATTCGCATATTTAGCGTACGAAACATTGAACGAAAGCTAAACTAGCAAGTTAGACTTCTAAGAACACTAAATGCAGTACTACGGTCCACTTTGATGCTTTGGAATTGCTTAACTCTGTCCATAGCGTGGTTTTCATGATTTTGTGCAATTAGAAACATAACTTGGTCTATTCGCATCATTAGCTTAAGAAACGTTGAACGAAAGGTAACTAGTAAGTTAGACTTCTAAGAACACTTAATTGAGTACAACTGTCCACTTTCATCCTTTGGAATTGCTCAACTCCCTCCATAGACGTGCGTTTCTAGTTTTTGTACAATTTGAAACATAACATGGTCTATTCGCATCTTTATCTAATGAAACGTCGTACGAAAGCCAAACCTGCAAGATAGACATCTAAGAACACTAAATAAAGTACAATGGTCCACTTTGATGCTTTAGAATTGCTCAACTATATCGATAGACGAGCTTTTGATGTTTTTGTGCAATTTCAAACATAACTTGGTCTATCCGCATCTTTAGGGTATGAAACGTTGAACGAAAGCTAAACTAGCAAGTTAGACTTTTATGAACAGTAAATTGAGTACAACGGTCCACTTTGATGCTTTAGAATTGGTTAACTCTCTACATAGACGTGCTTTTCTCGTTTTTATCGAATAAGAAACATAACTTGGTCTATTCGCATTTTTAGCTTACGAAACGTTGAACGAAAGCTAACTTGGAAGTTAGACTTCTAAGAACACTAAATTGTGTACAACGGTCCACTTTGATGATTTGAAATTGCTCAACTCTCTCCATAGACGTGCTTTTCACATTTTTGTGCAATTTGAGACATAACATTGTGTATTCGCATCTTTATCTAGTGAAACGTCATACGAAAGCCAAACTAGCAAGATACACTTCTAGGAACACTAAATAGAATACAATGGTCCACTTTGATGCTTTGGCATTCCTCAACTATATCGATAGACGAGTTTTTGATGTTTTTGTGCAATTTCAAAAGTAAATTGGTCTATTCGCATCTTTAGCTTATGAAACATTGTACGAAAACAAAACTAGCAAGTTAGACTTCTAGTAACAGTAAATAGACTACAAAAGTCCACTTTGATGCTTTGGAATTACTCAACGCTCTTGGTAGACGAGCTTTTGAAGTTTTTGTGCAATTTCAAGCATAACTTGGTCTATTCGCATATTTAGCGTACGAAACGTTGAACGAAAGCTAAACTAGCAAGTTAGACTTCTAAGAACACTAAATGGAGTACTACGGTCCACTTTGATGCTTTGGAATTGCTTTACTCTGTCCATAGCGTGGTTTTCATGATTTTGTGCAATTAGAAACATAACTTGGTCTATTCGCATCATTAGCTTAAGAAACGTTGAACGAAAGGTAACTAGTAAGTTAGACTTCTAAGAACACTTAATTGAGTACAACTGTCCACTTTCATCCTTTGGAATTGCTCAACTCCCTCCATAGACGTGCATTTCTGGTTTTTGTACAATTTGAAACATAACATGGTCTATTCGCATCTTTATCTAATGAAACGTCGTACGAAAGCCAAACCTGCAAGATAGACATCTAAGAACACTAAATAAAGTACAATGGTCCACTTTGATGCTTTAGAATTGCTCAACTATATCGATAGACGAGCTTTTGATGTTTTTGTGCAATTTCAAACATAACTTGGTCTATCCGCATCTTTAGGGTATGAAACGTTGAACGAAAGCTAAACTAGCAAGTTAGACTTTTATGAACAGTAAATTGAGTACAACGGTCCACTTTGATGCTTTAGAATTGGTTAACTCTCTACATAGACGTGCTTTTCTCGTTTTTATCGAATAAGAAACATAACTTGGTCTATTCGCATTTTTAGCTTACGAAACGTTGAACGAAAGCTAACTTGGAAGTTAGACTTCTAAGAACACTAAATTGTGTACAACGGTCCACTTTGATGATTTGAAATTGCTCAACTCTCTCCATAGACGTGCTTTTCACATTTTTGTGCAATTTGAGACATAACATTGTGTATTCGCATCTTTATCTAGTGAAACGTCATACGAAAGCCAAACTAGCAAGATACACTTCTAGGAACACTAAATAGAATACAATGGTCCACTTTGATGCTTTGGCATTCCTCAACTATATCGATAGACGAGTTTTTGATGTTTTTGTGCAATTTCAAAAGTAAATTGGTCTATTCGCATCTTTAGCTTATGAAACATTGTACGAAAACAAAACTAGCAAGTTAGACTTCTAGTAACAGTAAATAGACTACAAAAGTCCACTTTGATGCTTTGGAATTACTCAACGCTCTTGGTAGACGAGCTTTTGAAGTTTTTGTGCAATTTCAAGCATAACTTGGTCTATTCGCATATTTAGCGTACGAAACGTTGAACGAAAGCTAAACTAGCAAGTTAGACTTCTAAGAACACTAAATGGAGTACTACGGTCCACTTTGATGCTTTGGAATTGCTTAACTCTGTCCATAGCGTGGTTTTCATGATTTTGTGCAATTAGAAACATAACTTGGTCTATTCGCATCATTAGCTTAAGAAACGTTGAACGAAAGGTAACTAGTAAGTTAGACTTCTAAGAACACTTAATTGAGTACAACTGTCCACTTTCATCCTTTGGAATTGCTCAACTCCCTCCATAGACGTGCATTTCTGGTTTTTGTACAATTTGAAACATAACATGGTCTATTCGCATCTTTATCTAATGAAACGTCGTACGAAAGCCAAACCTGCAAGATAGACATCTAAGAACACTAAATAAAGTACAATGGTCCACTTTGATGCTTTAGAATTGCTCAACTATATCGATAGATGAGCTTTTGATGTTTTTGTGCTATTTCAAACATAACTTGGTCTATCCGCATCTTTAGGGTATGAAACGTTGAACGAAAGCTAAACTAGCAAGTTAGACTTTTATGAACAGTAAATTGAGTACAACGGTCCACTTTGATGCTTTAGAATTGCTTAACTCTCTACATAGACGTGCTTTTCTCGTTTTTATCGAATAAGAACCATAACTTGGTCTATTCGCATTTTTAGCTTACGAAACGTTGAACGAAAGCTAACTTGGAAGTTAGACTTCTAAGAACACTAAATTGTGTACAACGGTCCACTTTGATGATTTGAAATTGCTCAACTCTCTCCATAGACGTGCTTTTCACATTTTTGTGCAATTTGAGACATAACATTGTGTATTCGCATCTTTATCTAGTGAAACGTCATACGAAAGCCAAACTAGCAAGATACACTTATAGGAACACTAAATAGAATACAATGGTCCACTTTGATGCTTTGGCATTCCTCAACTATATCGATAGACGAGTTTTTGATGTTTTTGTGCAATTTCAAAAGTAAATTGGTCTATTCGCATCTTTAGCTTATGAAACATTGTACGAAAACAAAACTAGCAAGTTAGACTTCTAGTAACAGTAAATAGACTACAAAAGTCCACTTTGATGCTTTGGAATTACTCAACGCTCTTGGTAGACGAGCTTTTGAAGTTTTTGTGCAATTTCAAGCATAACTTGGTCTATTCGCATATTTAGCGTACGAAACGTTGAACGAAAGCTAAACTAGCAAGTTAGACTTCTAAGAACACTAAATGGAGTACTACGGTCCACTTTGATGCTTTG
Organism: Tripterygium wilfordii; assembly: GCF_013401445.1. NCBI lineage: Eukaryota > Viridiplantae > Streptophyta > Magnoliopsida > Celastrales > Celastraceae > Tripterygium > Tripterygium wilfordii. The sequence continues at coordinate 6,569,706 of NC_052236.1, forward strand.
GAATTGCTTAACTCTGTCCATAGCGTGGTTTTCATGATTTTGTGCAATTAGAAACATAACTTGGTCTATTCGCATCATTAGCTTAAGAAACGTTGAACGAAAGGTAACTAGTAAGTTAGACTTCTAAGAACACTTAATTGAGTACAACTGTCCACTTTCATCCTTTGGAATTGCTCAACTCCCTCCATAGACGTGCATTTCTGGTTTTTGTACAATTTGAAACATAACATGGTCTATTCGCATCTTTATCTAATGAAACGTCATACGAAAGCCAAACCTGCAAGATAGACATCTAAGAACACTAAATAAAGTACAATGGTCCACTTTGATGCTTTAGAATTGCTCAACTATATCGATAGATGAGCTTTTGATGTTTTTGTGCTATTTCAAACATAACTTGGTCTATCCGCATCTTTAGGGTATGAAACGTTGAACGAAAGCTAAACTAACAAGTTAGACTTTTATGAACAGTAAATTGAGTACAACGGTCCACTTTGATGCTTTAGAATTGGTTAACTCTCTACATAGACGTGCTTTTCTCGTTTTTATCGAATAAGAAACATAACTTGGTCTATTCGCATTTTTAGCTTACGAAACGTTGAACGAAAGCTAACTTGGAAGTTAGACTTCTAAGAACACTAAATTGTGTACAACGGTCCACTTTGATGATTTGAAATTGCTCAACTCTCTCCATAGACGTGCTTTTCACATTTTTGTGCAATTTGAGACATAACATTGTGTATTCGCATCTTTATCTAGTGAAACGTCATACGAAAGCCAAACTAGCAAGATACACTTCTAGGAACACTAAATAGAATACAATGGTCCACTTTGATGCTTTGGCATTCCTCAACTATATCGATAGACGAGTTTTTGATGTTTTTGTGCAATTTCAAAAGTAAATTGGTCTATTCGCATCTTTAGCTTATGAAACATTGTACGAAAACAAAACTAGCAAGTTAGACTTCTAGTAACAGTAAATAGACTACAAAAGTCCACTTTGATGCTTTGGAATTGCTCAACGCTCTTGATAGACGAGCTTTTGAAGTTTTTGTGCAATTTCAAGCATAACTTGGTCTATTCGTATCTTTAGCGTACGAAATGTTGAACGAAAGCTAAACTACCAAGTTGGACTTCTAAGAACACTAAATGGAGTACTACGGTCTACTTCGATGTTTTGAAAATGCTTGACTCTGTCCATAGACGTGCTTTTCATGATTTTGTGCAATTAGAAACATAGCTCGGTCTATTCGCATCTTTACCTTGCGAAACGTTGAAGGAAAGCTAACTAGCAAGTTAGACTTCTAAGAACACTAGATAGAGTACAATGGTCCACTTTGATGCTTTAGAATTGCTCAACTATATAGATAGACGAGCTTTCGATGTTTTTGTGCAATTTCAAACATAACTTGGTCTATTCGCATCTTTAGCGTACGAAACGTTGAACGAAAGCTAAACTAGCAAGTTAGACTTCTAAGAACACTAAATTGAGTACAACGGTCCACTTTGAAGCTTTGGAATTGCTCAACTGTCTACGTAGACGTGCTTTTCTCGTTTTTATTCAATTAGCAACATAAGTTGGTCTATTTGCATCTTTAGCTTACAAAACATTGAACGAAAGCTATCTAGGAAGTTAGACTTCTAAGAACACTAAATTGAGTACGATGGTCCACTTTGATGCTGTGGAATTTCTTAACTCTCTCCATTTACAAGCTTTTCACGTTTTTGTGCAATTTGAAAATAACATGGTCTATTCGCATCTTTATCTAATGAAACGTCGTACGAAAGCCAAACTAGCAAGATAGACTTTTAAGAACACTAAATAGAATACAATGGTCCACTTTGATGCTTCGGAATTGCTCAACTATATCGATAGGCGAGTTTTTGATGTTTTTGTGCACTTTCAAACGTAACATGGTCTATTCGCATCTTTAGCTTAGGAAACATTGTACGAAAATAAAACTATCAAGCTAGACTTCTAGTAACAATAAATAGACTACAAAATTCCATTTTGATGCCTCGAAATTGCTCAACGCTCTTGATAGACGAGCTTTTGAAGTTTTTGTGCAATTTCAACCATAACTTGGTCTATTCGCATATTTAGCGTACGAAACGTTGAACGAAAGCTAAGCTAGCAACTTAGACTTCTAAGAACACTAAATGGAGTACTACGGTCCACTTTGATGCTTTGGAATTGCTTAACTCTGTCCATAGACGTGGTTTTCATGATTTTGTGTAATTAGAAGCATAACTTGGTCTATTCGCATCTTTAGCTTAAGAAACGTTGAACGAAAGGTAACTAGTAAGTTAGACTTCTAAGAACACTTAATTGAGTACAACTGTCCACTTTCATCCTTTGGAATTGCTCATCTCCCTCCATAGACGTGCATTTATGGTTTTTGTACAATTTGAAACATAACATGGTGTATTCGCATCTTTATCTAATGAAACGTCGTACGAAAGCCAAACCTGCAAGATAGACATCTAAGAACACGAAATAAAGTACAATGGTCCACTTTGATGCTTTAGAATTGCTCAACTATATCGATATACGAGCTTTTGATGTTTTTGTGCAATTCCAAACATAACTTGGTCTATCCGCATCTTTAGGGTATGAAACATTGAACGAAAGCTAAACTAGCAAGTTAAACTTTTAAGAATAGTAAATTGAGTACAACGGTCCACTTTGATGCTTTAGAATTGCTTAACTCTCTACATAGACGTGCTTTTCTCGTTTTTATCGAATAAGAAACATAACTTGGTCTATTCGCATCTTTAGCTTGCGAAACGTTGAACGAAAGCTATCTTGGAAGTTAGACTTCTAAGAACACTAAATTGTGTACAACGGTCCACTTTGATGATTTCAAATTGCTCAACTCTCTCCATAGACGTGCTTTTCACATTTTTGTGCAATTTGAGACATAACATTGTGTATTCGCATCTTTATCTAGTGAAACGTCATACGAAAGCCAAACTAGCAAGATACACTTCTAGGAACACTAAATAGAATACAATGGTCCACTTTGATTCTTTGGCATTCCTCAACTATATCGATAGACGAGTTTTTGATGTTTTTGTGCAATTTCAAAAGTAAATTGGTCTATTCGCATCTTTAGCTTATGAAACATTGTACGAAAACAAAACTAGCAAGCTAGACTTCTAGTAACTGTAAATAGACTACAAAAGTCCACTTTGATGCTTTGGAATTGCTCAACGCTCTTGATAGACGAGCTTTTGAAGTTTTTGTGCAATTTCAAGCATAACTTGGGCTATTCGTATCTTTAGCGTACGAAAGGTTGAACGAAAGCTAAACTACCAAGTTGGACTTCTAAGAACACTAAATGGAGTACTACGGTCCACTTCGATGCTTTGAAAATGCTTGACTCTGTCCATAGACGTGCTTTTCATGATTTTGTGCAATTAGAAACATAGCTTGGTCTATTCGCATCTTTACCTTACGAAACGTTGAAGGAAAGCTAACTAGCAAGTTAGACTTCTAAGAACACTAAATAGAGTACAATGGTCCACTTTGATGCTTTAGAATTGCTCAACTATATAGATAGACGAGCTGTCGATGTTTTTGTGCAATTTCAAACATAACTTGGTCTATTCGCATCTTTAGCGTACAAAACATTGAACGAAAGCTAAACTAGCAAGTTAGACTTCTAAGAACACTAAATTGAGTACAACGGACCACTTTGAAGCTTTGGAATTGCTCAACTGTCTACGTAGACGTGCTTTTCTCATTTTTATCCAATTAGCAACATAAGTTGGTCTATTTGCATCTTTAGCTTACAAAACATTGAACGAAAGCTAACTAGGAAGTTCGACTTCTAAGAACACTAAATTGAGTAAAACGGTCCACTTTGATGCTTTGGAATTGCTTAACTCTCTCCATTTACATGCTTTTCACGTTTTTGTGCAATTTGAAAATAACATGGTCTATTCGCATCTTTATCTAATGAAACGTCGTACGAAAGCCAAACTAGCAAGATAGACTTTTAAGAACACTAAATAGAATACAATGGTCCGCTTTGATGCTTAGGAATTGCTCAACTATATCGATAGGCGAGTTTTTGATGTTTTTGTGCACTTTCAAACGTAACATGGTCTATTCGCATCTTTAGCTTAGGAAACATTGTACGAAAACAAAACTATCAAGCTAGACTTCTAGTAACAATAAATAGACTACAAAATTCCATTTCGATGCCTTGGAATTGCTCAACGCTCTTGATAGACGAGCTTTTGAAGTTTTTGTGCAATTTCAAGCATAACTTGGTCTATTCGCATAATTAGCGTACGAAACGTTGAACGAAAGCTAAACTAGCAAGTTAGACTTCCAAGAACACTAAATTGAGTACAACGGTCCAATTTGATGCTTTGGAATTACTTAACTCTCTACATAGACGTGCTTTTCTCGTTTTTATCGAATAAGAAATATAACTTGGTCTATTCGCATCTTTAGCTTATGAAACGTTGAACGAAAGCTAACTTGGAAGTTAGACTTCTAAGAACACTAAATTGTGTACAACGGTCCACTTTGATGATTTCAAATTGCTCAACTCTCTCCATAGACATGCTTTTCACATTTTTGTGCAATTTGAGACATAACGTTGTGTATTCGCATCTTTATCTAGTGAAACGTCATACGAAAGCCAAGCTAGCAAGATACACTTCTAGGAACACTAAATAGAATACAATGGTCCACTTTGATGCTTTGGCATTCCTCAACTATATCGATAGACGAGTTTTTGATGTTTTTGTGCAATTTCAAAAGTAAATTGGTCTATTCGCATCTTTAGCTTATGAAACATTGTACGAAAACAAAACTAGCAAGCTAGACTTCTAGTAACAGTAAATAGACTACAAAAGACCACTTTGATGCTTTGGAATTGCTCAACGCTCTTGATAGACGAGCTTTTGAATTTTTTGTGCAATTTCAAGCATAACTTGGGCTATTTGTATCTTTTGCGTACGAAATGTTGAACGAAAGCTAAACTACCAAGTTGGACTTCTAAGAACACTAAATGGAGTACTACGGTCCACTTCGATGCTTTGAAAATGCTTGACTCTGTCCATAGACGTGCTTTCCATGATTTTGTGCAATTAGAGACATAGCTTGGTCTATTCGCATCTTTACCTTACGAAACGTTGAAGGAAAGCTAACTAGCAAGTTAGACTTCTAAGAACACTAAATAGAGTACAATGGTCCACTTTGATGCTTTAGAATTGCTCAACTATATAGATAGACGAGCTTTCGATGTTTTTGTGCAATTTCAAACATAACTTGGTCTATTCGAATCTTTAGCGTACGAAACGTTGAACGAAAGCTAAACTAGCAAGTTAGACTTCTAAGAACACTAAATTGAGTACAACGGACCACTTTGAAGCTTTGGAATTGCTCAACTGTCTATGTAGACGTGCTTTTCTCATTTTTATCCAATTAGCAACATAAGTTGGTCTATTTGCATCTTTAGCTTACAAAACATTGAACGAAAGCTAACTAGGAAGTTAGACTTCTAAGAACACTAAATTGAGTAAAACGGTCCACTTTGATGCTTTGGAATTGCTTAACTCTCTCCATTTACATGCTTTTCACGTTTTTGTGCAATTTGAAAATAACATGGTCTATTCGCATCTTTATCTAATGAAACGTCGTACGAAAGCTAAACTAGCAAGTTAGACTTCCAAGAACACTAAATTGAGTACAACGGTCCACCTTGATGCTTTGTAATTGCTTAACTCTCTGCATAGACGTGCTTTTCTCGTTTTTATCGAATAAGAAACATAACTTGGTCTATTCGCATCTTTAGCTTACGAAACGTTGAACGAAAGCTAACTTGGAAGTTAGACTTCTAAGAACACTAAATTGTGTACAACGGTCCACTTTGATGATTTGAAATTGCTCAACTCTCTCCATAGACGTGCTTTTCACATTTTTGTGCAATTTGAGACATAACGTTGTGTATTCGCATCTTTATCTAGTGAAACGTCATACGAAAGTCAAGCTAGCAAGATACACTTCTAGGAACACTAAATAGAATACAATGGTCCACTTTGATGCTTTGGCATTCCTCAACTATATCGATAGACGAGTTTTTGATGTTTTTGTGCAATTTCAAAAGTAAATTGGTCTATTCGCATCTTTAGCTTATGAAACATTGTACGAAAACAAAACTAGCAAGCTAGACTTCTAGTAACAGTAAATAGTCTACAAAAGTCCACTTTGATGCTTTGGAATTGTTCAACGCTCTTGATAGACGAGCTTTTGAAGTTTTTGTGCAATTTCAAGCATAACTTGGGCTATTCGTATCTTTAGTGTACGAAATGTTGAACGAAAGCTAAACTACCAAGTTGGACTTCTAAGAACACTAAATGGAGTACTACGGTCCACTTCGATGCTTTGAAAATGCTTGACTCTGTCCATAGACGTGCTTTCCATGATTTTGTGCAATTAGAAACATAGCTTGGTCTATTCGCATCTTTACCTTACGAAACGTTGAAGGAAAGCTAACTAGCAAGTTAGACTTCTAAGAACACTAAATTGAGTACAACGGACCACTTTGAAGCTTTGAAATTGCTCAACTGTCTACGTAGACGTGCTTTTCTCATTTTTATCCAATTAGCAACATAAGTTGGTCTATTTACATCTTTAGCTTACAAAACATTGAACGAAAGCTAACTAGGAAGTTATACTTCTAAGAACACTAAATAGAGTACAATGGTCCACTTTGATGCTTTAGAATTGCTCAACTATTTAGATAGACGAGCTTTCCATGTTTTTGTGCAATTTCAAACATAACTTGGTTTATTCGCATCTTTGGCGTACGAAACGTTGAACGAAAGCTAAACTAGCAAGTTAGACTTCTAAGAACACTAAATTGAGTACAACGGACCACTTTGAAGCTTTGGAATTGCTCAACTGTCTACGTAGACGTGCTTTTCTCATTTTTATCCAATTAGCAACATAAGTTGGTCTATTTGCATCTTTAGCTTACAAAACATTGAACGAAAGCTAACTAGGAAGTTAGACTTCTAAGAACACTAAATTGAGTAAAACGGTCCACTTTGATGCTTTGGAATTGCTTAACTCTCTCCATTTACATGCTTTTCACGTTTTTGTGCAATTTGAAAATAACATGGTCTATTCACATCTTTATCTAATGAAACGTCGTACGAAAGCCAAACTAGCAAGATAGAGTTTTAAGAACACTAAATAGAATACAATGGTCCGCTTTGATGCTTTGCAATTGCTCAACTATACCGATAGGCGAGTTTTTTATGTTTTTGTGCACTTTCAAACGTAACATGGTCTATTCGCATCTTTAGCTTAGGAAACATTGTACGAAAACAAACTATCAAGCTAGACTTCTAGTAACAATAAATAGACTACAAAATTCCATTTTGATGCCTTGGAATTGCTCAACGCTCTTGATAGACGAGCTTTTGAAGTTTTTGTGCAATTTCAAGCATAACTTGGTCTATTCGCATATTTAGCGTACGAAACGTTGAACGAAAGCTAAACTAGCAAGTTATACTTCTAAGAACACTAAATGGAGTACTACGGTCCACTTTGATGCTTTGGAATTGCTTAACTCTCTACATAGACGTGCTTTTCTCGTTTTTATCGAATAAGAAACATAACTTGGTCTATTCGCATCTTTAGCTTACGAAACGTTGAACGAATGCTAACTTGGAAGTTAGACTTCTAAGAACACTAAATTGTGTACATCGGTCCACTTTGATGATTTGGAATTGCTTAACTCTCTACATAGACGTGCTTTTCACATTTTTGTGCAATTTGAAAAATAACATTGTGTATTCGCATCTTTATCTAGTGAAACGTCATACGAAATCCAAACTAGCAAGATACACTTCTAGAAACACTAAATAGAATACAATGGTCCACTTTGATGCTTTGGCATTCTTCAACTATATCGATAGACGAGTTTCTGATATTTTTGTGCAATTTCAAAAGTAAATTGGTCTCTTCGCATCTTTGGCTTACAAAACATTGTACGAAAACAAAACTAGCAAGCTAGACTTCTAGTAACAGTAAATAGACTACAAAAGTCCACTATGATGTTTTGGAATTGTTCAACGCTCTTGATAGACGAGCCTTTGAAGTTTTTGTGCAATTTCAAGCACAACTTGGTCTATTCGTATCTTTCGCGTACGAAATGTTGAACGAAAGCTAAACTACCAAGTTGGACTTCTAAGAACACTAAATGGTGTACTACGGTCCACTTCGATGCTTTGAAAATGCTTGACTCTGTCAATAGACGTGCTTTTCATGATTTTGTGCAATTAGAAACATAACTTGGTCTATTCGCATCTTTAGCTTAAGAAACGTTGAACGAAAGGTGAGTAGTAAGTTAGACTTCTAAAAACACTTAATTGTGTACAACTGGCCACTTTCATCCTTTGGAATTCCTCATCTCCCTCCATAGACGTGCATTTCTGGTTTTTGTACAATTTGAAACATAACATGGTGTATTCGTATCTTTATCTAATGAAATGTCGTACGAAAGCCAAACCTGCAAGATAGACATCTAAGAACACTAAATAAAGTACAATGGTCCGCTCTGATGCTTTAGAATTGCTCAACTATATCGATAGATGAGCTTTTGATGTTTTTGTGCAATTTCAAACATAACTTGGTCTATCCGCATCTTTAGGGTATGAAACATTGAATGAAAGCTAAACTAGCAAGTTAGACTTTTAAGAAAAGTAAATTGAGTACAACGGTCCACTTTGATGCTTTAGAATTGCTTAACTCTCTACATAGACGTGCTTTTCTCGTTTTTATCGAATAAGAAACATAACTTGGTCTATTCGCATCTTTAGCTTATGAAACGTTGAACGAAAGCTAACTTGAAAGTTAGACTTCTAAGAACACTAAATTGTGTACAACGGTCCACTTTGATGATTTGAAATTGCTCAACTCTCTCCATAGATGCGCTTTTCACATTTTTGTGCGATTTGAAAAATAACATTGTGTATTCGCATCTTTATGTAGTGAAACGTCATACGAAAGCCAAACTAGCAAGATACACTTCTAGGAACACTAAATAGAATACAATGGTCCACTTTGATGCTTTGGCATTCCTCAACTATATCGATAGACGAGTTTTTGATGTTTTTGTGCAATTTCAAAAGTAAATTGGTCTATTCGCATCTTTTGCTTACGAAACATTGTACGAAAACAAAACTAGCAAGCTAGACTTCTAGTAACAGTAAATAGACTACAAAAGTCCACTTTGATGTTTTGGAATTGCTCAACGCTCTTGATAGACGAGCTTTTGAAGTTTTTGTGCAATTTCAAGCATAACTTGGTCTATTCGCATATTTAGCGTACGAAACGTTGAACGAAAGCTAAACTAGCAAGTTAGACTTCTAAGAACACTAAATGGAGTACTACGGTCCACTTTGATGCTTTGGAATTGTTTAACTCTGTCCATAGACGTGGTTTTCATGATTTTGTGCAATTAGAAACATAACTTGGTCTATTCGCATCTTTAGCTTAAGAAACGTTGAACGAAAGGTGAGTAGTAAGTTAGACTTCTAAGAACACTTAATTGAGTACAACTGGCCACTTTCATCCTTTGGAATTGCTCATCTCCCTCCATAGACGTGCATTTCTGGTTTTTGTACAATTTGAAACATAACATGGTGTATTCGCATCTTTATCTAATGAAACGTCGTACGAAAGCCAAACCTGCAAGATAGACATCTAAGAACACTAAATAAAGTACAATGGTCCACTTTGATGCTTTAGAATTGCTCAACTATATCGATAGACGAGCTTTTGATGTTTTTGTGCAATTTCAAACATAACTTGGTCTATCCGCATCTTTAGGGTATGAAACATTGAATGAAAGCTAAACTAGCAAGTTAGACTTTTAAGAATAGTAAATTGAGTACAACGGTCCACTTTGATGTTTTAGAATTGCTTAACTCTCTACATAGAGGTGCTTTTCTCGTTTTTATCAAATAAGAAACATAACTTGGTCTATTCGCATCTTTAGCTTACGAAACGTTGAACGAAAGCTAACTTGGAAGTTAGACTTCTAAGAACACTAAATTGTGTACAACGGTCCACTTTGATGATTTGAAATTGCTCAACTCTCTCCATAGACGTGCTTTTCACATTTTTGTGCAATTTGAAAAATAAAATTGTGTATTCGCATCTTTATCTAGTGAAACGTCATACGAAAGCCAAACTAGCAAGATACACTTCTAGGAACACTAAATAGAATACAATGGTCCACTTTGATGCTTTGGCATTCCTCAACTATATCGAAAGACGAGTTTTTGATGTTTTTGTGCAATTTCAAAAGTAAATTGGTCTATTCGCATCTTTTGCTTACGAAACATTGTACGAAAACAAAACTAGCAAGCTAGACTTCTAGTAACAATAAATAGACTACAAAAGTCCACTTTGATGCTTTGGAATTGCTCAACGCTCTTGATAGACGAGCTTTTGAAGTTTTTGTGCAATTTCAAGCATAACTTGGTCTATTCATATCTTTAGCGTACGAAATGTTGAACGAAAGCTAAACTACCAAGTTGGACTTCTAAGAACACTAAATGGAGAAATACGGTCCACGTCGATGCTTTGAAAATGCTTGACTCTGTCCATAGACGTGCTTTTCATGATTTTGTGCAATTAGAAACATAACTTGGTCTATTCGCATCTTTACCTTACGAAACGTTGAAGGGAAGCTAACTAGCAAGTTAGACTTCTAAGAACACTAAATAGAGTACAATGGTCCACTTTGATGCTTTAGAATTGCTCAACTATATAGATACATGAGCTTTTGATGTTTTTGTGCAATTTCAAACATAACTTGGTCTATTCGCATCTTTAGCGTACGAAACGTTGAACGAAAGTTAAACTAGCAAGTTAGACTTCTAAGAACACTAAATTGAGTACAACGGTCCACTTTGAAGCTTTGGAATTGCTCAACTGTCTACGTAGACGTGCTTTTCTCGTTTTTATCCAATTAGCAACATAAGTTGGTCTATTTGCATCTTTAGCTTACAAAACATTGAACGAAAGCTAACTAGGAAGTTAGACTTCTAAGAACACTAAATTGAGTACAACGGTCTACTTTGATGCTTTGGAATTGCTTAACTCTCTCCATTTACATGCTTTTCACGTTTTTGTGCAATTTGAAAATAACATGGTCTATTCGCATCTTTATCTAATGAAACGTCGTACGAAAGCCAAACTAGCAAGATAGACTTTTAAGAACACTAAATAGAATACAATGGTCCACTTTGATGCTTTGGAATTGCTCAACTATATCGATAGATGAGTTTTTGATGTTTTTGTGCACTTTCAAACGTAACATGGTCTATCCGCATATTTAGTTAGGAAACATTGTACGAAAACAAAACTATCAAGCCAGACTTCTAGTAACAGTAAATAGACTACAAAAGTCCACTTTGATGCTTTGGAATTGCTCAACGCTCTTGATAGACGAGCTTTTGAAGTTTTTGTGCAATTTCAAGCATAACTTGGTCTATTCGCATCTTTAGCGTACGAAATGTTGAACGAAAGGTAAACTAGAAAGTTAGAATTCTAAGAACACTAAATGGAGTACTACGGTCCACTTTGGTGCTTTGGAAATGCTTAACTCTGTCCATAGATATGCTTTTTATGATTTTGTGCAATTAGAAACATAACTTGGTCTATTCACATCTTTAGCTCACGAAACATTGAACGAAAGGCAACTAGTAAGTTAGACTTCTAAGAACACTTAATTGAGTACAACTGTCCACTTTCATCCTTTGGAATTGCTCAACTCCCTCCATAGACGTGCATTTCCGGTATTTGTGCAATTTGAAACATAACATGGTGTATTCGCATCTGTATCTAATGAAACGTTGTACGAAAGCCAAACCTGCAAGATAGACATCTAAGAACACTAAATAAAGTACAATGGTCCACTTTGATGCTTTAGAATTGCTCAAATATATCGATAGACAAGCTTTTGATGTTTTTGTGCAATTTCAAACATAACTTGGTCTATCCGCATCTTTAGGGTATGAAACGTTGAACGAAAGCTAAACTAGCAAGTTAGACTTTGAAGAACAGTAAATTGAGTACAACGGTCCACTTTGATGGTTTAGAATTGCTTAACTCTCTACATAGACGTGCTTTTCTCGTTTTTATGCAATAAGAAACATAACTTGGTCTATTCGCATCTTTAGCTTACGAAACATTGAACGAAAGCTAACTAGGAAGTTAGACTTCTAAGAACACTAAATTGTGTACAACAGTCCACGTTGATGATTTGAAATTGCTCAACTCTCTCCATAGATGTGCTTTTCACATTTTTATGCAATTTGAAACATGACATTGTGTATTCGCATCTTTATCTAGTGAAACGTCGTACGAAAGCCAAACTAGCAAGATACAGTTCTAGGAACACTAAATAGAATACAATGGTCCACTTTGATGCTTTGGCATTCCTCAACTATATTGATAGACGAGTTTTTGATGTTTTTGTGCAATTTCAAAAGTAACTTGGTCTATTCGCATCTTTAGCTTACGAAACATTGTACGAAAACAAAACTAGCGAGCTAGACTTCTAGTAACAGTAAATAGACTACAAAAGTCCACTTTGATGATTTGGAATTGCTCAACGCTCTTGATAGACGAGCTTTTGAAGTTTTCGTGCAATTACAAGCATAACTTGGTCTATTCATATCTTTAGCGTACGAAATGTTGAACGAAAGCTAAACTACCAAGTTGGACTTCCAAGAACACTAAATGGAGTACTACGGTCCACTTTGATGCTTTGAAATTGCATAACTCTGTCCATAGACGTGCTTTTCATGATTTTGTGCAATTAGAAACATAACTTGGTCTATTCACATCTTTAGCTTAAAACGTTGAAGGAAAGCTAACTAGCAAGTTAGACTTCTAAGAACACTAAATAGAGTACAATGGTCCACTTTGATGGTTTAGAATTGCTCGACTAAATAGATAGACGAGCTTTCGATGTTTTTGTGCAATTGCAAACATAACTTGGTCTATTCGCATCTTTAGCGTACGAAACATTGAACGGAAGCTAAACTAGCAAGTTAGACTTATAAGAACACTAAATTGAGTACAACGGTCCACTTTGAAGCTTTGAAATTGCTCAACTCTCTACGTAGACGTGCTTTTCTTGTTTTTATCCAATTAGCAACATAAGTTGGTCAATTTGCATCTTTAGCTTACGAAACATTGAACGATAGCTAACTAGGAAGTTTTACTTCTAAGAACACTAAATTGAGTACAAGGGTCCCCTTTGATGCTTTGGAATTGCTCAACTCTCTCCATTTACCTACTTTTCACTTTTTGTGCAATTTGAAAATAACATGTTCTATTCGCATCTTTATCTAATGAAATGTCGTACGAAAGCCAAACTAGCAAGATAAACTTTTAAGAACACTAAATAGAATACAATGGTCCACTTTGATGCTTTGGAATTGCTCATCCATATCGATAGACGAGTTTTTGATGTTTTTGTGTACTTTCAAACGTAAGTTGGTCTATTCGCATCTTTTGCTTAGGAAACATTGTACGAAAACAAAACTATCAAGCTAGACTTCTAGTAACAGTAAATAGACTACAAAATTCCATTTTGATGCTTCGGAATTGCTAAACGCTCTTGATAGACGAGCTTTTGAAGTTTTTGTGCAATTTCAAGCATAACTTGGTTTATTCGCATTTTTAGCGTACGAAACGTTGAACGAAATATAAACTAGCAAGTTAGACTTCTAAGAACACTAAATGGAGTACTAGGTCCACTTTGATGCTTTGGAATTGCTTAACTCTCTCCATAGACGTGCTTTTCATGATTTTGTGCAATTAGAAACATAACTTGGTCTATTCGCATCTTTAGCTTACGAAATGTTGAACGAAAGGTAACTAGTAAGTTAGATTTCTAAGAACACTTAATTGAGCACAACTGTACACTTTCATCTTTTGGAATTGCTCAACTCCCTCCATGGACGTGCATTTCTGGTTTTTGTACAATTTGAAACATAACATGGTGTATTCGCATCTTTATCTAATGAAACGTCGTACGAAAGCCAAACCTGCAAGATAGACATCTAAGAACACTAAATAAAGTACAATGGTCCACTTTGATGCTTTAGAATTGCTCAACTATATCGATAGACGAGCTTTTGATGTTTTTGTGCAATTTCAAACATAACTTGGTCTATCCGCATCTTTAGGGTATGAAACATTGAATGAAAGCTAAACTAGCAAGTTAGACTTTTAAGAATAGTAAATTGAGTACAACGGTCCACTTTGATGCTTTAGAATTGCTTAACTCTCTACATAGACGTGCTTTTCTCGTTTTTATCAAATAAGAAACATAACTTGGTCTATTCGCATCTTTAGCTTACGAAACGTTGAACGAAAGCTAACTTGGAAGTTAGACTTCTAAGAACACTAAATTGTGTACAACGGTCCACTTTGATGATTTGAAATTGCTCAACTCTCTCCATAGACGTGCTTTTCACATTTTTGTGCAATTTGAAAAATAAAATTGTGTATTCGCATCTTTATCTAGTGAAACGTCATACGAAAGCCAAACTAGCAAGATACACTTCTAGGAACACTAAATAGAATACAATGGTCCACTTTGATGCTTTGGCATTCCTCAACTATATCGAAAGACGAGTTTTTGATGTTTTTGTGCAATTTCAAAAGTAAATTGGTCTATTCGCATCTTTTGCTTACGAAACATTGTACGAAAACAAAACTAGCAAGCTAGACTTCTAGTAACAATAAATAGACTACAAAAGTCCACTTTGATGCTTTGGAATTGCTCAACGCTCTTGATAGACGAGCTTTTGAAGTTTTTGTGCAATTTCAAGCATAACTTGGTCTATTCATATCTTTAGCGTACGAAATGTTGAACGAAAGCTAAACTACCAAGTTGGACTTCTAAGAACACTAAATGGAGAAATACGGTCCACGTCGATGCTTTGAAAATGCTTGACTCTGTCCATAGACGTGCTTTTCATGATTTTGTGCAATTAGAAACATAACTTGGTCTATTCGCATCTTTACCTTACGAAACGTTGAAGGAAAGCTAACTAGCAAGTTAGACTTCTAAGAACACTAAATAGAGTACAATGGTCCACTTTGATGCTTTAGAATTGCTCAACTATATAGATAGATGAGCTTTCGATGTTTTTGTGCAATTTCAAACATAACTTGGTCTATTCGCATCTTTAGCGTACGAAACGTTGAAAGAAAGCTAAACTAGCAAGTTAGACTTCTAAGAACACTAAATTGAGTACAACGGTCCACTTTGAAGCTTTGAAATTGCTCAACTGTCTACGTAGACGTGCTTTTCTCGTTTTTATCCAATTAGCAACATAAGTTGGTCTATTTGCATCTTTAGCTTACAAAACATTGAACGAAAGCTAACTAGGAAGTTAGACTTCTAAGAACACTAAATTGAGTACAACGGTCTACTTTGATGCTTTGGAATTGCTTAACTCTCTCCATTTACATGCTTTTCACGTTTTTGTGCATTTTGAAAATAACATGGTCTATTCGCATCTTTATCTAATGAAACGTCATACGAAAGCCAAACTAGCAAGATAGACTTTTAAGAACACTAAATAGAATACAATGGTCCACTTTGATGCTTTGGAATTGCTCATCCATATCGATAGACGAGTTTTTGATGTTTTTGTGTACTTTCAAACGTAAGTTGGTCCATTCGCATCTTTTGCTTAGGAAACATTGTACGAAAACAAAACTATCAAGCTAGACTTCTAGTAACAGTAAATAGACTACAAAATTCCATTTTGATGCTTCGGAATTGCTAAACGCTATTGATAGACGAGCTTTTGAAGTTTTTGTGCAATTTCAAGCATAACTTGGTTTATTCGCATTTTTAGCGTACGAAACGTTGAACGAAATATAAACTAGCAAGTTAGACTTCTAAGAACACTAAATGGAGTACTAGGTCCACTTTGATGCTTTGGAATTGCTTAACTCTCTCCATAGACGTGCTTTTCATGATTTTGTGCAATTAGAAACATAACTTGGTCTATTCGCATCTTTAGCTTACGAAATGTTGAACGAAAGGTAACTAGTAAGTTAGATTTCTAAGAACACTTAATTGAGCACAACTGTACACTTTCATCCTTTGGAATTGCTCAACTCCCTCCATAGACGTGCATTTCTGGTTTTTGTACAATTTGAAACATAACATGGTGTATTCGCATCTTTATCTAATGAAACGTCGTACGAAAGCCAAACCTGCAAGATAGACATCTAAGAACACTAAATAAAGTACAATGGTCCAGTTTGATGCTTTAGAATTGCTCAACTATATCGATAGACGAGCTTTTGATGTTTTTGTGCAATTTCAAACATAACTTGGTCTATCCGCATCTTTAGGGTATGAAACATTGAATGAAAGCTAAACTAGCAAGTTAGACTTTTAAGAATAGTAAATTGAGTACAACGGTCCACTTTGATGCTTTAGAATTGCTTAACTCTCTACATAGACGTGCTTTTCTCGTTTTTATCAAATAAGAAACATAACTTGGTCTATTCGCATCTTTAGCTTACGAAACGTTGAACGAAAGCTAACTTGGAAGTTAGACTTCTAAGAACACTAAATTGTGTACAACGGTCCACTTTGATGATTTGAAATTGCTCAACTCTCTCCATAGACGTGCTTTTCACATTTTTGTGCAATTTGAAAAATAAAATTGTGTATTCGCATCTTTATCTAGTGAAACGTCATACGAAAGCCAAACTAGCAAGATACACTTCTAGGAACACTAAATAGAATACAATGGTCCACTTTGATGCTTTGGCATTCCTCAACTATATCGAAAGACGAGTTTTTGATGTTTTTGTGCAATTTCAAAAGTAAATTGGTCTATTCGCATCTTTTGCTTACGAAACATTGTACGAAAACAAAACTAGCAAGCTAGACTTCTAGTAACAATAAATAGACTACAAAAGTCCACTTTGATGCTTTGGAATTGCTCAACGCTCTTGATAGACGAGCTTTTGAAGTTTTTGTGCAATTTCAAGCATAACTTGGTCTATTCATATCTTTAGCGTACGAAATGTTGAACGAAAGCTAAACTACCAAGTTGGACTTCTAAGAACACTAAATGGAGAAATACGGTCCACGTCGATGCTTTGAAAATGCTTGACTCTGTCCATAGACGTGCTTTTCATGATTTTGTGCAATTAGAAACATAACTTGGTCTATTCGCATCTTTACCTTACGAAACGTTGAAGCAAAGCTAACTAGCAAGTTAGACTTCTAAGAACACTAAATAGAGTACAATGGTCCACTTTGATGCTTTAGAATTGCTCAACTATATAGATAGATGAGCTTTCGATGTTTTTGTGCAATTTCAAACATAACTTGGTCTATTCACATCTTTAGCGTACGAAACGTTGAAAGAAAGCTAAACTAGCAAGTTAGACTTCTAAGAACACTAAATTGAGTACAACGGTCCACTTTGAAGCTTTGAAATTGCTCAACTGTCTACGTAGACGTGCTTTTCTCGTTTTTATCCAATTAGCAACATAAGTTGGTCTATTTGCATCTTTAGCTTACAAAACATTGAACGAAAGCTAACTAGGAAGTTAGACTTCTAAGAACACTAAATTGAGTACAACGGTCTACTTTGATGCTTTGGAATTGCTTAACTCTCTCCATTTACATGCTTTTCACGTTTTTGTGCATTTTGAAAATAACATGGTCTATTCGCATCTTTATCTAATGAAACGTCGTACGAAAGCCAAACTAGCAAGATAGACTTTTAAGAACACTAAATAGAATACAATGGTCCACTTTGATGCTTTGGAATTGCTCAACTATATCGATAGATGAGTTTTTGATGTTTTTGTGCACTTTCAAACGTAACATGGTCTATCCGCATATTTAGTTAGGAAACATTGTACGAAAACAAAACTATCAAGCCAGACTTCTAGTAACAGTAAATAGACTACAAAAGTCCACTTTGATGCTTTGGAATTGCTCAATGCTCTTGATAGACGAGCTTTTGAAGTTTTTGTGCAATTTCAAGCATAACTTGGTCTATTCGCATCTTTAGCGTACGAAATGTTGAACGAAAGGTAAACTAGAAAGTTAGACTTCTAAGAACACTAAATGGAGTACTACGGTCCACTTTGGTGCTTTGGAAATGCTTAACTCTGTCCATAGATATGCTTTTTATGATTTTGTGCAATTAGAAACATAACTTGGTCTATTCACATCTTTAGCTCACGAAACATTGAACGAAAGGCAACTAGTAAGTTAGACTTCTAAGAACACTTAATTGAGTACAACTGTCCACTTTCATCCTTTGGAATTGCTCAACTCCCTCCATAGACGTGCATTTCCGGTATTTGTGCAATTTGAAACATAACATGGTGTATTCGCATCTGTATCTAATGAAACATTGTACGAAAGCCAAACCTGCAAGATAGACATCTAAGAACACTAAATAAAGTACAATGGTCCACTTTGATGCTTTAGAATTGCTCAAATATATCGATAGACAAGCTTTTGATGTTTTTGTGCAATTTCAAACATAACTTGGTCTATCCGCATCTTTAGGGTATGAAACGTTGAACGAAAGCTAAACTAGCAAGTTAGACTTTGAAGAACAGTAAATTGAGTACAACGGTCCACTTTGATGCTTTAGAATTGCTTAACTCTCTACATAGACGTGCTTTTCTCGTTTTTATGCAATAAGAAACATAACTTGGTCTATTCGCATCTTTGGCTTACGAAACATTGAACGAAAGCTAACTAGGAAGTTAGACTTCTAAGAACACTAAATTGTGTACAACAGTCCACGTTGATGATTTGAAATTGCTCAACTCTCTCCATAGATGTGCTTTCACATTTTTATGCAATTTGAAACATGACATTGTGTATTCGCATCTTTATCTAGTGAAACGTCGTACGAAAGCCAAACTAGCAAGATACACTTCTAGGAACACTAAATAGAATACAATGGTCCACTTTGATGCTTTGGCATTCCTCAACTATATTGATAGACGAGTTTTTGATGTTTTTGTGCAATTTCAAAAGTAACTTGGTCTATTCGCATCTTTAGCTTACGAAACATTGTACGAAAACAAAACTAGCGAGCTAGACTTCTAGTAACAGTAAATAGACTACAAAAGTCCACTTTGATGATTTGGAATTGCTCAACGCTCTTGATAGACGAGCTTTTGAAGTTTTCGTGCAATTACAAGCATAACTTGGTCTATTCATATCTTTAGCGTACGAAATGTTGAACGAAAGCTAAACTACCAAGTTGGACTTCTAAGAACACTAAATGGAGTACTACGGTCCACTTTGATGCTTTGAAATTGCTTAACTCTGTCCATAGACGTGCTTTTCATGATTTTGTGCAATTAGAAACATAACTTGGTCTATTCACATCTTTAGCTTAAAACGTTGAAGGAAAGCTAACTAGCAAGTTAGACTTCTAAGAACACTAAATAGAGTACAATGGTCCACTTTGATGGTTTAGAATTGCTCGACTAAATAGATAGACGAGCTTTCGATGTTTTTGTGCAATTGCAAACATAACTTGGTCTATTCGCATCTTTAGCGTACGAAACATTGAACGGAAGCTAAACTAGCAAGTTAGACTTATAAGAACACTAAATTGAGTACAACGGTCCACTTTGAAGCTTTGAAATTGCTCAACTCTCTACGTAGACGTGCTTTTCTTGTTTTTATCCAATTAGCAACATAAGTTGGTCAATTTGCATCTTTAGCTTACGAAACATTGAACGATAGCTAACTAGGAAGTTTTACTTCTAAGAACACTAAATTGAGTACAACGGTCCCCTTTGATGCTTTGGAATTGCTCAACTCTCTCCATTTACCTACTTTTCACTTTTTGTGCAATTTGAAAATAACATGTTCTATTCGCATCTTTATCTAATGAAATGTCGTACGAAAGCCAAACTAGCAAGATAAACTTTTAAGAACACTAAATAGAATACAATGGTCCACTTTGATGCTTTGGAATTGCTCATCCATATCGATAGACGAGTTTTTGATGTTTTTGTGTACTTTCAAACGTAAGTTGGTCTATTCGCATCTTTTGCTTAGGAAACATTGTACGAAAACAAAACTATCAAGCTAGACTTCTAGTAACAGTAAATAGACTACAAAATTCCATTTTGATGCTTCGGAATTGCTCAACGCTCTTGATAGACGAGCTTTTGAAGTTTTTGTGCAATTTCAAGCATAACTTGGTTTATTCGCATTTTTAGCGTACGAAACATTGAACGAAATATAAACTAGCAAGTTTGACTTCTAAGAACACTAAATGGAGTACTAGGTCCACTTTGATGCTTTGGAATTGCTTAACTCTCTCCATAGACGTGCTTTTCATGATTTTGTGCAATTAGAAACATAACTTGGTCTATTCGCATCTTTAGCTTACGAAATGTTGAACGAAAGGTAACTAGTAAGTTAGATTTCTAAGAACACTTAATTGAGCACAACTGTACACTTTCATCCTTTGGAATTGCTCAACTCCCTCCATAGACGTGCATTTCTGGTTTTTGTGCAATTTGAAACATGACATGGTGTATTCGCATCTTTAACTAATGAAACGTCGTACGAAAGCCAAACTAGCAAGATAGACATCTAAGAACACTAAATAGAGTACAATGGTCCACTTTGAAGCTTTAGAATTCCTCAACTATATCGATAGACGAGCTTTTGATTTTTTGTGCAATTTCAAACATAACTTGGTCTATTCGTATCTTTAGCGTACGAAACATTGACGGAAGCTAAACTAGCAAGTTAGACTTCTAAGAACACTAAATTGAGTACAACGGTCCACTTTGAAGCTTTGAAATTGCTCAACTCTCTACATAGGCGTGCTTTTCTTGTTTTTATCCAATAAGAAACATAACTTGGTCTATTCACATCTTTAGCTTACGAAACGTTGAACGAAAGCTAAATAGGAGGTTAGAATTCTAAGAACACTAAATTGTGTACAACAGTCCACTTTGACGATTTGAAATTCCTCAATTCTCTCCATAGACGTGCTTTTCACGTTTTTGTGCAATTTGAAACGCAACATGGTCTATTCGCATCTTTATCTAGTGAAACGTCGTACGAAAGCCAAACTAGCAAGATAGACTTCTAAGAACACTAAATAGAGGACGATGGTGCACTTTGATGCTTTGGCATTCCTCAACTATATCGATAGACGAGTTTTTGATGTTTTTGTGTAATTTCAAACGTAACTTGGTCTATTCGCATCTTTAGCTTACGAAACATTGTACGAAAACAAAACTAGCAAGCTAGACTTCTATTAACAGTAAAGAGACTACAAAAGTCCAATTTGATGCTTTGGAATTGCTCAACGCTCTTCATAGAAGAGCTTTCGAATTTTTTTTGCAATTTCAAGCATAACTTGGTCTAATTGCATCTTTAGCGTACGAAATTTTGAGCGAAAGCTAAACTAGCAAATTACACTTCTAAGAACACTAAATGGAGTACTACGGTCCACTTTGATGCTTTGAATTGCTTAACTCTATCCATAGACGTGCTTTTCATGATTTTGTGCAATTAGAAACATAACTTGGTCTATTCGCATCTTTAGTTTACGAAACGTTGAACGAAAGGTAACTAGCAAGTTAGACTTCTAAGAACACTTAATTGAGTACAACTGTCCACTTTCTTCCTTTGGAATTGCTCAACTCCCTCCATAGACGTGCTTTTCTCGTTTTTGTGCAATTTGAAACATAACATGGTGTATTCGCATCTTTATCTAATGAAACGTCGTACAAAAGTCAAACTAGCATGATAGACATCAAAGAACACTAAATAGAGTACAATGGTCCACTTTGATGCTTTAGAATTGCTCAACTATATCGATAGACGAGCTTTTGATGTTTTTGTGCAATTTCAAACATAACTTGGTCTATACTCATCTTTAGCATACGAAACGTTGAACGAAAGCTAAACTAGCGAGTTAGACTTCTAAGAACACTAAATTGAGTACAACGGTCCACTTTGATGCTTTAGAATTGCTTAACTCTCTACATAAACGTCCTTTTCTCATTTTTATCCAATAAGAAACATAACTTGGTCTATTCGCATCTTTAGCTTACGAAACATTGAACGAAAGCTAACTAGGAAGTTAGACTTCTAAGAACACTAAATTGTGTACAACGGTCCATTTTCATGATTTGAAATTGCTCAACTCTCTCCATAGAAGTGCTTTTCACGTTTTGTGCAATTTGAAACGTAACATTGTGTATTCGCATATCGATAAACGAGTTTTTGATGTTTTTGTGCAATTTCAAATGTAACTTGGTCTATTCGCATCTTTAGCTTACGAAACATTGTACGAAAACAAAACAAGCAAGCTAGACTTCTAGTAGCAAGCTAGACTTCTAGTAACAGTAAATAG
The DNA here is from genome assembly GCF_013401445.1 of Tripterygium wilfordii. Taxonomy (NCBI): domain Eukaryota; kingdom Viridiplantae; phylum Streptophyta; class Magnoliopsida; order Celastrales; family Celastraceae; genus Tripterygium; species Tripterygium wilfordii. The sequence continues at coordinate 6,592,167 of NC_052236.1, forward strand.
ACTACAAAAGTCCACTTTGATGCTTTGGAATTGCTCAACGCTCTTGATGGACGAGCTTTTGAAGTTTTTGTGCAATTTCAAGCATAACTTGGTCTATTCGTATCTTTAGCGTGTGAAATGTTGAACGAAAGATAAAATAGCAAGTTAGACTTCTAAGAACACTAATTGGAGTACTATGGTCCACCTTGATGCTTTGGAATGGTTAACTCTGTCCATAGACGTTCTTTTCATGATTCTGTGCAATTAGAAACATAACTTGGTCTATTCGCATCTTTAGCTTAAGAAACGATGAACGAAGGCTAACTAGCAAGTTAGACTTCTAAGAACACTTAATTGAGTACAACTGTCCACTTCGATGCTTTGGAATCGCTCAACGCCCTCTATAGACGTGCTTTTCATGTTTTTTTTGCAATTTGAAACATAACATGGTGTATTCGCATCTTTATCTAATGAAACATCGTACGAAAGCCAAACTAGCAAGATAGACTTCTACAAACGCTAAATAGAGTACAATGGTCCACGTTGACGCTTTAGAATTGCTCAACTATATCGATAGACGAGCTTTTGATGTTTTTGTGCAATTTCAAACATAACTTGGTCTATTCGTATCTTTAGCGTACGAAACATTGAACGGAAGCTAAACTAGCAAGTTAGACTTTTAAGAACACTAAATTGAGTACAACGGTCCACTTTGAAGCTTTGGAATTGCTCAACTCTCTACATAGACGTGCTTTGCTCGTTTTTATCCAATTAGAAACATAACTTGGTCTATTCGCATCTTTAGCTTACGAAACATTGAACGAAAGCTAACTAGGTAGTTAGACCTGTAAGAACACTAAATTAAATACAACGGTCCACTTTGATGCTTTGAAATTGCTCAACTCTCTCCATAGACATGCTTTTCAGGTTTTTGTGCAATTTCAAAATCACATGGTCTATTCGCATCTTTAACTAATGGAACGTCGTACGAAAGCCAAACTAGCAAGATGGACTTCTAAGAACACTAAATAGAATACAATGGTCCACTTTGATGCTTTGGAATTGCTCAACTATATCGATAGATGACTTTTTGATGTTTTTGTGCACTTTCAAATGTAACTTGGTCTATTCGCATCTTTTGCTTAGGAAACATTGTACAAAAACAAAACTATCAAGCTAGACTTCTAGTAACAGTAAATAGACTACAAAATTCCATTTTAATGCTTTGGAATTGTTCAAAGCTCTTGATAGACGAGCTTTTGAAGTTTTTGTGCAATTTCAAATATAACTTGATCTATACGCATCTTTAGCGTACGAAACGTTGAGCCAAAGCTAAACTGGCAAGTTAGACTTCCAAGAACACTAAATTGAGTACAACGGTCCACTTTGATGCTTTAGAATTGCTGAACTCTCTACATAGACGTGCTTTTCTCGTTTTTATCCAATAAGAAACATAACTTGGTCTATTCTCATCTTTAGCTTATGAAACGTTGAACGAAAGGTAACTAGGAAGTTAGACTTCTAAGAACGCTAAATTGTGTACAATGGTCCACTTTGATGAATTTAAATTGCTCAACTCTCTCCATAGACGTGCTTTTCACGTTTTTGTGCAATTTGAAACATAACATGGTCTATTCGCATCTTTCTCTAGTGAAACATCGTATGAAAGACAAACTTGCAAGATAGACTTCTAAGAACACTAAATAGAATACAATGGTCCACTTTGATGCTTTGGCATTCCTCAACTACATCGATAGACGAGTTTTTGATTTTTTGTGCAATTTCAAACGTAACTTGGTCTATCCGCATCTTTAGCTTACGAAACATTGTACGAAAATAAAACTAGCAAGCTAGAATTCTAGTAACAGTAAATAGACTACAAAACTCCACTTTGATGCTTTGGAATTGCTCAACGCTCTTGATAGACGAGCTTTTGAAGTTTTTGTGCAATTTCAAGCATAACTTGGTCTATTCGTAACTTTAGCGTACAAAATGTTGAACGAAAGCTAAACTAGCAAGTTAGACTTCTAAGAACACTAAATGGAGTACAACGGTCCACTTTGATGCTTTGAAATAGCTCAACTCTCTCCATAGACATGCTTTTCACGTTTTTGTGCAATTTCAAAATAACATGGTCTATTTGCATCTTTATCTAATGAAACGTCGTACGAAAGCCAAACTGGCAAGATAGACTTCTGAGAACACTAAAAGGAGTACTACGGTCCACTTCGATGCTTTGGAATTGCATAACTCTTTCCATAGACGTGCTTTTCCTGTTTTTGTGCAATTTGAAACATAACGTGGTGTATTCACATCTTTATCAAATGAAATGTCAAATGAAAGCCAAACTAGCAAGATAGACATCTAAGAACACTAAATAGAGTACGATGGTCCACTTTGATGCTTTATAATTGCCCAACTATATCGATAGACGAGCTTTTGATGTTTTTGTGAAATTTCAAACATAACTTGGTCTATTCGCATCTTTAGCGTACGAAACGTTGAACGGAAGCTAAACTAGCAAGTTAGACTTCTAAGAACACTAAATTGAGTACAATGGTCCACTTAGAAGCTTTGGAATTGCTCAACTCTCTAGAGAGACGTGCTTTTCTCATTTTTATCCAATTAGAAACATAACTCGGTCTATTCGCATCTTTAGCTTACGAAGCATTGAACGAAAGCGAACCAGGAAGTTAGACTTCTAAGAACACTAAATTCAGTACAACGGTCAACTTTGATGCTTTGAAATGGCTCAAATCTCTCCATAGCCATGCTTTTCACGTTTTTGTACAATTTGAAACATAACTTGGTGTATTCGCATCTTTATCTAATGAAACGTCGTACGAAAGCCAAACTAGCAAGATAGACTTCTAAGAACACTAAATAGAGTACAATGGTCCACTTTGATGCTTTAGAATTGCTCAACTATATCGATAGACGAGCTTTGGATGTTTTTGTGAAATTTCAAACATAACTTGGTCTATTCGCATCTTTAGCGTACGAAAAGTTGAACGAAAGCTAAACTAGCAAGTTAGACTTCTAAGAATACTAAATTGAGTACAACGATCCACTTTGATGCTTTAAAATTGCTTAACTCTCTACATAGACATGCTTTTCTCGTTTTTATCCAATAAGAAACATAAGTTGGTCTATTCTCATCTTTAGCTTACGAAACGTTGAACGAAAGCTAACTATGAAGTTAGACTTCTAAGAACACTAAATTGTGTATAATGGTCCACTTTGATGATTTCAAATTGCTCAACTCTCTCCATAGACGTGCTTTTCACGTTTTTGTGCAATTTGAAACATAACATGGTCGATTCGCATCTTTATCTAGTGATACGTCGTGCGAAAGCCGAACTAGCAAGATAGACTTCTAAGAACACTAAATAGAATACAATGGTCCACTTTGACGCTTTGGCATTCCTCAACTATATTGATAGATGAGTTTTTGACTTTTTGTGCAATTTCAAATGTAACTTGCTCTATTCGCATCCTTTGCTTACGAAACATTGTACAAAAACAAAACTAGCAAGCCAGACTTCTAGTAACAGTAAATAGACTACAAAAGTCCACTTTGATGCTTTGGAATTGCTCAACGCTCTTGATAGACGAGCTTTTGAAGTTTTTGTGCAATTTCAAGCATAACTTGGTCTATTCGTATCTTTAGCGTACGAAATGTTGAACGAAAGGTAAACTAGCTAGTTAGACTTCTAAGAACACTAAATGGAGTACTACAGTTCACTTTGATGCTTTGAATTGCTTAACTCTATCCATAGACGTGCTTTTCATGATTTTGTGCAATTAGAAACATAACTTGGTCTATTCGCATCTTTAGTTTACGAAACGTTGAACGAAAGCTAAACTAGCAAGTTAGACTTCTAAGAACACTAAAATGAGTACAACGGTCCACTTAGATGCTTTGGAATTGCTGAACTCTCTACATAGACGTGCTTTTCTCGTTTTTATCCAATAAGAAACATAACTTGGTCTATTCGCATCTTTACCTTACGAAACGTTGAACGAAAACTAACTAGGAGGTTAGAATTCCAAGAACACAAAATTGTGTACAACAGTCCACTTTGACGATTTGAAATTCCTCAACTCTCTTCGTAGACGTGCTTTTCACATTTTTGTGCAATTTGAAACGTAACATGGTCTATTCGCATCTTTATCTAGTGAAACGTCGTACGAAAGCCAAACTAGCAAGATAGACTTCTAAGAACACCAAATAGAATACAATGGTGCACTTTGATGCTTTGGCATTCCTCAACTATATCGATAGACGAGTTTTTGATGTTTTTGTGCAATTTCAACTGTAACTTGGTCTATTCGCATCTTTAGCTTACGAAACATTGTACGAAAACAAAACTAGCAAGCTAGACTTCTATTAACAGTAAAGAGACTACAAAAGTCCAATTTGATGCTTTGGAATTGCTCAACGCTCTTGATAGAAGAGCTTTCGAATTTTTTTTGCAATTTCAAGCATAACTTGGTCTATTCGTATCTTTAGCGTACGAAATTTTGAGCGAAAGCTAAACTAGCAAGTTACACTTCTAAGAACACTAAATGAAGTACTACGGTCCACTTTGATGCTTTGAATTGCTTAACTCTATCCATAGACGTGCTTTTCATGATTTTGTGCAATTAGAAACATAACTTGGTCTATTCGCATCTTTAGTTTACGAAACGTTGAACGAAAGGTAACTAGCAAGTTAGACTTCTAAGAACACTTAATTGAGTACAACTGTCCACTTTCTTCCTTTGGAATTGCTCAACTCCCTCCATAGACGTGCTTTTCTCGTTTTTGTGCAATTTGAAACATAACATGGTGTATTCGCATCTTTATCTAATGAAACATCGTACGAAAGCCAAACTAGCAAGATAGACTTCTACAAACACTAAATAGAGTACAATGGTCCACGTTGACGCTTTAGAATTGCTCAACTATATCGATAGACGAGCTTTTGATGTTTTTGTGCAATTTCAAACATAACTTGGTCTATTCGTATCTTTAGCGTACGAAACGTTGAACGGAAGCTAAACTAGCAAGTTAGACTTTAAAGAACACTAAATTGAGTACAACGGTCCACTTTGAAGCTTTGGAATTGCTCAACTCTCTACATAGACGTGCTTTGCTCGTTTTTATCCAATTAGAAACATAACTTGGTCTATTCGCATCTTTAGCTTACGAAACATTGAACGAAGGCTAACTAGGTAGTTAGACCTCTAAGAACACTAAATTAAATACAACGGTCCAGTTTGATGCTTTGAAATTGCTCAACTCTCTCCATAGACATGCTTTTCACGTTTTTGTGCAATTTCAAAATCACATGGTCTATTCGCATCTTTAACTAATGGAACGTCGTACGAAAGCCAAACTAGCAAGATGGACTTCTAAGAACACTAAACAGAATACAATGGTCCAATTTGATGCTTTGGAATTGCTCAACTATATCGATAGATGACTTTTTGATGTTTTTGTGCACTTTCAAACGTAACTTGGTCCATTCGCATCTTTTGCTTAGGAAACATTGTACAAAAACAAAACAATCAAGCTAGACTTCTAGTAACAGTAAATAGACTACAAAATTCCATTTTGATGCTTTGGAATTGCTCAAAGCTCTTGATAGACGAGCTTTTGAAGTTTTTGTGCAATTTCAAGCATAATTTGATCTATACGCATCTTTAGCGTACGAAACGTTGAACCAAAGCTAAACTAGCAAGTTAGACTTCTAAGAACACTAAATTGAGTACAACGGTCCACTTTGATGCTTTAGAATTGCTGAACTCTCTACATAGACGTGCTTTTCTCGTTTTTATCCAATAAGAAACATAACTTGGTCTATTCGGATCTTTAGCTTATGAAACGTTGAACGAAAGCTAACTAGGAAGTTAGAGTTCTAAGAACGCTAAATTGCGTACAACGGTCCACTTTGATGATTTGAAATTGCTCAACTCTCTCCATAGACGTGCTTTTCACGTTTTTGTGCAATTTGAAACTTAACATGGTCTATTTGCATCTTTCTCTAGTGAAACATCGTACGAAAGACAAACTTGCAAGATAGACTTCTAAGAACACTAAATAGAATACAATGGTCCACTTTGATGCTTTGGCATTCCTCAACTACATCGATAGATGAGTTTTTGATTTTTTGTGCAATTTCAAACGTAACTTGGTCTATTCGCATCTTTAGCTTACGAAACATTGTACGAAAACAAAACTAGCAAGCTAGACTTCTAGTAACAGTAAATAGACTACAAAAGTCCACTTTGATGCTTTGGAATTGTTCAACGCTCTTGATAGATGAGCTTTTGAAGTTTTTGTGCAATTTCAAGCGTAACTTGGTCTATTCGTATCTTTAGCATACGAAATGTTGAACGAAAGCTAAACTAGCAAGTTAGACTTCTAAGAACACTAAATGGAGTACAACGGTCCACTTTGATGCTTTGAAATAGCTCAACTCTCTCCATAGACATGCTTTTCACGTTTTTGTGCAATTTCAAAATAACATGGTCTATTCACATCTTTATCTAATGCAACGTCGTACGAAAGCCAAACTGGCAAGATAGACTTCTGAGAACGCTAAAACGAGTACTACGGTCCACTTCGATGCTTTGGAATTGTATAACTCTTTCCATGGACGTGCTTTTCCTATTTTTGTGCAATTTGAAACATAACGTGGAGTATTCGCATATTTATCTAATGAAATGTCAAATGAAAGCCAAACTAGCAAGATGGACATCTAAGAACACTAAATAGAGTACAATGGTCCACTTTGATGCTTTAGAATTGCCCAACTATATCGATAGACGAGCTTTTGATGTTTTTGTGAAATTTCAAACATTACTTGGTCTATTCGCATCTTTAGCGTACGAAACGTTGAACGGAAGCTAAACTACCAAGTTAGACTTCTAAGAACACTAAATTGAGTACCATGGTCCACTTAGAAGCTTTCGAATTGCTCAACTCTCTACATAGACATGCTTTTCTCGTTTTTATCCAATAAGAAACATAACTTGGTCTATTCGCATCTTTAGCTTACGAAACGTTGAACGAAAGCTAACTAGGAAGTTAGACTTCTAAGAACACTAGATTGTGTACAATGGTCCACTTTGATGATTTCAAATTGCTCAACTCTCTCCATAGACGTGCTTTTCACGTTTTCATGCAATTTGAAACATAACATGGTCCATTCGCATCTTTATCTAGTGATATGTCGTACGAAAGCCGAACTAGCAAGATAGACTTCTAAGAACACTAAATAGAATACAATGGTCCACTTTGATGCTTTGGCATTCCTCAACTATATCGATAGGTGAGTTTTTGACTTTTTGTGCAATTTCAAAAGTAACTTGGTCTATTCGCATCCTTTGCTTACGAAACATTGTACAAAAACAAAACTAGCAAGCCAGACTTCTAGTAACAGTAAATAGACTACAAAAGTCCACTTTGATGCTTTGGAATTGCTCAACGCTCTTGATAGACGAGCTTTTGAAGTTTTTGTGCAATTTCAAGCATAACTTGGTCTATTCGCATCTTTAGCGTACGAAATGTTGAACGAAAGGTAAACTAGCAAGTTAGACTTCTAAGAACACTAAATGGAGTACTACAGTTCACATTGATGCTTTGGAATTGCTTAACTCTGTCCATAGACGTGCTTTACATGATTTTGTGCAATTAGAAATATAACTTGGTCTATTCGCATCTTTAGCTTACGAAACGTTGAACGAAAGGTAACTAGCAAGTTAGACTTCTAAGAACACTTAGTTGAGTACAACTGTCCACTTTCATCCTTTGGAATTGCTAAACTCCCTCCATAGACGTGTTTTCCTCATTTTTGTGCAATTTGAAACATAACATGGTGTTTTCGCATCTTTATCTAATGAAACGTAGTACGAAAGCCAAACTAGCAAGATAGACATCTAAGAACACTATATAGAGTACAATAGTCCACTTTGATGCTTTAGAATTGCTCAACTATATCGATGGACGAGCTTTTGATGTTTTTGTGAAATTTCAAACATAACTTGGTCTATTTGCATCTTTAGCGTACGAATCGTTGAACGAAAGCTAAACTAGCAAGTTAGACTTCTAAGAACACTAAATGGAGTACAACGGTCCACTTTGATGCTTTGAAATAGCTCAACTCTCTCCATAGACATGCTTTTCACGTTTTTGTGCAATTTCAAAATAACATGGTCTATTCGTATCTGTATCTAATGAAACGTCGTACGAAAGCCAAACTGGCAAGATAGACTTCTGAGAACACTAAAACGAGTACTACGGTCCACTTCGATGCTTTGGAATTGCATAACTCTTTCCATAGAGGTGCTTTTCCTATTTTTGTGCAATTTGAAACATAACGTGGTGTATTCGCATCTTTATCTAATGAAATGTCAAATGAAAGCCAAACTAGCAAGATGGACATCTAAGAACACTAAATAGAGTACAATGGTCCACTTTGATGCTTTAGAATTGCCCAACTATATCGATGGACGAGCTTTTGATGTTTTTGTGAAATTTCAAACATAACTTGGTCTATTCGCATCTTTAGCGTATGAAACGTTGAACGGAAGCTAAACTACCAAGTTAGACTTCTAAGAACACTAAATTGAGTACAATGGTCCACTTAAAAGCTTTGGAATTGCTCAACTCTCTACATAGACGTGCTTTTCTCGTTTTTATCCAATTAGAAACATAACTAGGTCTATTCGCATCTTTAGGTTACGAAGCATTGAACGAAAGCTAACCAGGAAGTTAGACTTCTAAGAACACTAAATTAAGTACAACGGTCTACTTTGATGCTTTGAAATTGCTCAACTCTCTCCATAGCCATGCTTTTCACGTTTTTGTGCAATTTGAAACATAACTTGGTGTATTCGCATCTTTATCTAATGAAACGTCGTACGAAAGCCAAACTAGCAAGATAGACTTCTAAGAACACTAAATAGAGTACAATGGTCCACTTTGATGCTTTAGAATAACTCAACTATATCGATAGACGAGCTTTGGATGTTTATGTGAAATTTCAAACATAACTTGGTCTATTCGCATCTTTAGCGTACGAAACGTTGAACGAAAGCTAAACTAGCAAGTTAGACTTCTAAGAACACTAAATTGAGTATAACGGTCCACTTTGATGCTTTAAAATTGCTTAACTCTCTACATAGACATGCTTTTCTCGTTTTTATCCAATAAGAAACATAACTTGGTCTATTCGCATCTTTAGCTTACGAAACGTTGAACGAAAGCTAACTAGGAAGTTAGACTTCTAAGAACACTAAATTATGTACAACGGTCCACTTTGATGATTTCAAATTGCTCAACTCTCTCCATAGACGTGCTTTTCACGTTTTTGTGCAATTTGAAACATAGCATGGTCCATTCGCATCTTTATCTAGTGATATGTCGTACGAAAGCCGAACTAGGAAGATAGACTTCTAAGAACACTAAATAGAATACAATGGTCCACTTTGATGCTTTGGCATTCCTCAACTATATTGATAGATGAGTTTTTGACTTTTTGTGCAATCTCAAACGTAACTTGGTCTATTCGCATCCTTTGCTTACGAAACATTGTACAAAAACAAAAATAGCAAGCCAGACTTCTAGTAACAGTAAATAGACTACAAAAGTCCACTTTGATGCTTTGGAATTACTCAACGCTCTTGATAGACGAGCTTTTGAAGTTTTTGTGCAATTTCAAGCATAACTTGGTCTATTCGCATCTTTAGCGTACGAAATGTTGAATGAAGGGTAAACTAGCAAGTTAGACTTCTAAGAACACTAAAGGGAGTACTACGGTCCACTTTGATGCTTTGGAATTGCTTAACCCTGTCCATAGACGTGATTTTCACGATTTTGTGCAATTAGAAACATAACTTGGTCTATTCGCATCTTTAGCTTACGAAACGTTGAATGAACAGTTAATTAAGTACAATTGTCCACTATGATGCTTTGGAATTGCTCAACTCCCTCCATAGACGTGCTTTTCTCGTTTTTGTGTAATTTAAAACATACCATGGTGTATTCGCATCTTTATCTAATGAAACGTCGTATGAAAGCCAAACTAGCAAGACAGACTTCTAAGAACACTAAATAGAGTACAATGGTCCACTTTGATGCTTTAGAATTGCTTAACTATATCGATAGAAGAGCTTTTGATGTTGTTGTGCAAGTTCAAACATAACTTGGTCTATTCGCATCTTTAGCGTACGAAACATTGAACGGAAGCTAAACTAGCAAGTTAGACTTCTAAGAACACTAAATTGAGTACAACGGTCTACTTTGATGCTTTGGAATTGCTCAACTATATCGATAGACGCGTTTTTGATGTTTTTGTGCACTTTCAAAAGTAACTTGGTCTATTCGCATCTTTAGCTTAGGAAACATTGTACGAAAACAAAACTATCAAGCTAGACTTCTAGTAACAGTAAATAGACTACAAAATTCCATTTTGATGCTTCGGAATTGCTCAACGCTGTTGATAGACGAGCTTTTGAAGTTTTTGTGCAATTTCAAGCATAACTTGGTCGATTCGCATATTTAGCGTATAAAACGTTGAACGAAAGCTAAACTAGCAAGTTAGACTTCTAAGAACAGTAAATGGAGTACTACAGTTCACTTTGATGCTTTGGAATTGCTTAACTATGTCCATAGACGTGCTTTACATGATTTTGTGCAATTAGAAACATAACTTGGTCTATTCGTATCTTTAGCTTACGAAACGTTGAACGAAAGGTAACTAGCAAGTTAGACTTCTAAGAACACTTAATTGACTACAACTATCCACTTTTATCCTTTGGAATTGCTCAACTCCCTCCATAGACGTGCTTTCCTCGTTTTTGTGCAATTTGAAACATAACAAGGTGTATTCGCATGTTTATCTAATGAAACGTCGTACGAAAGCCAAACTAGCAAGATAGACATCTAAGAACACTAAATAGAATACAATGGTCCACTTTGATACTTTACAATTGCTCAACTATATCGATAGACGAGCTTTTTATGCTTTTGTGAAATTTCAAACAAAACTTGGTCTATTCGCATCTTTAGCGTACGAAACGTTGAACAAAAGCTGAACTAGCAAGTTAGACTTCTAAGAATACTAAATTGAGTATAACGGTCCACTTTGATGCTTTAAAATTGCTTAACTCTCTACATAGGCATGCTTTTCTCGTTTTTATCCAATAACAAACATAACTTGGTCTATTCGCATCTTTAGCTTACTAAACGTTGAACGAAAGCTAACTAGGAAGTTAGACTTCTCCATAGACGTGCTTTTCACTTTTTGTGCAATTTGAAAATAACCTGGTCTATTCGCACCTTTATCTAATGAAACGTCGTACGAAAGCCAAACTAGAAAGATAGACTTCTAAGAACACTAAATAGAATACAATGGTCCACTTTGATGCTTTGAAATTGCTCAACAATGTCGATAGACGAGTTTTTGATTTTTTTGTGCACTTTCAAAGGTAGACTTCTAGTAACAGTAAATAGACTACAAAAGTTAACTTTGATGCTTTGGAATTTCTCAACGCTCTTGATAGACGAGCTTTTCAAGTTTTTGTGCAATTTCAAGCATAACTTGGTCTATTCGCATCTTTAGCGTATGAAATGTTGAACGAAAGCTAAACTAGTGCAAGTTAGACTTCTAAGAACACTAAATGGAGTACTACGGTCCACTTTGATGCTTTGGAATTGCTTAATTCTATCCATAGACGTGCTTTTCACGATTTTGTACAATGAGAAACATAACTTGGTCTATTCGCATCTTTAACTTACGAAATGTTGAACGAAAGCTAACTAGCAAGTCATACTTCTAAGAACACTTAATTGAGTACAACTGTCCACTATGATGCTTTGAAATTCCTCAACTCCCTCCATAGGCGTGCTTTTCACGTTTTTGTGCAATTTCAAACATAACATGGTGTATTCGTATCTTTATCTAATGAAACGTCGTACGAAAGCCCAACTAGCAAGATAGACTTCTAAGAACACTAAATAGAGTACAATGGTCCATTTTGATGCTTTATAATTGCTCAACTATATCGATAGATGAGCTTTTGATGTTTTTGTGCAATTTCAAACATAACTTGTTCTATTCGCATCTTTAGCATACGAAACATTGAATGGAAGCTAAACTAGCAAGTTAGACTTCTAAGAACACTAAATTGAGTACAACGGTCCACTTTGAAGCTTTGGAATTGTTCAACTCTTTACATAGACATGCTTTTCTCATTTATACACAATTAGAAACATAACTTGGTCCATTCTCATCTTAGCTTACGAAACGTTGAACTAAAGCTAACTAGGAAGTTAGACTTATAAGAACTCTAAATTGAGTACAACGGTCCACTTTGATGCTTTGGACTTGCTCAACTCTCTCCATAGACGTGTTTTTCATGTTTTTGTGCAATTTGAAAATAACCTGGTCTATTCGCACCTTTATCTAATGAAACGTCGTAGGAAAGCCAAACTAGAAAGATAGACTTCTAAGAACACTAAATAGAATACAATGGTCCACTTTGATGCTTTGGAATTGCTCAACTATGTCGATACACGAGTTTTTGATGTTTTTGTGCACTTTCAAACGTAACTTGGTCATTTCGCATCTTTAGCTCAGGAAACATTGTACGAAAAAAAAACTAGCAAGATAGACTTCTAGTAACAGTAAATAGACTACAAAAGTTCACTTTGATGCTTTCGAATTTCTCAACGCTCTTGATAGATGAGCTTTTGAAGTTTTTGTGCAATTTCAAGCATAACTTGGTCTATTCGCATCTTTAGCGTATGAAATGTTGAACGAAAGCTAAACTAGTGCAAGTTAGACTTCTAAGAACACTAAATGGAGTACTACGATCAACTTTGATGCTTTGGAATTGCTTAACTCTATCCATAGACGTGCTTTTCATGATTTTGTACAATGAGAAACATAACTTGGTCCATTCGCATCTTTAGCTTACGAAATGTTGAATGAAAGCTAACTAGCAAGTTATACTTCTAAGAACACTTAATTGAGTACAACTGTCCACTATGATGCTTTGGAATTCCTCAACTCCCTCCATAGGCGTGCTTTTCACGTTTTTGTGCAATTTGAAACATAACATGGTGTATTCGTATCTTTATCTAATGAAACATCGTACGAAAGCCCAACTAATAAGATAAACTTCTAAGAACACTAAATAGAGTACAATGGTCCATTTTGATGCTTTAGAATTGCTCAACTATATCGATAGACGAGCTTTTGATGTTTTTGTGTAATTTCAAACATAACTTGTTCTATTCGCATCTTTGGCGTACGAAACATTGAATGGAAGCTAAACTAGCAAGTTAGACTTCTAAGAACACTAAATTGAGTACAACGGTCCACTTTGAAGCTTTGGAATTGCTCAACTCTCTACATAGACATGCTTTTCTCATTTTTACACAATTAGAAACATAACTTGGTCTATTCTCATCTTTAGCTTACGAAACGTTGAACGAAAGCTAACTAGGAAGTTAGACTTATAAGAACTCTAAATTGAGTACAACGGTCCACTTTGATGCTTTGGACTTGCTCAACTCTCTCCATAGACGTGCTTTTCACGTTTTTGTGCAATTTGAAAATAACCTGGTCTATTCGCACCTTTATCTAACGAAACGTCGTACGAAAGCCAATCTAGAAAGATAGACTTCTAAGAACACTAAATAGAAAACAATGGTCCACTTTGATGCTTTGGAATTGCTCAACTATGTCGATACACGAGTTTTTGATGTTTTTGTGCACTTTCTAACGTAACTTGGTCTTTTCGCATCTTTAGCTTAGGAAACATTGTACGAAAACAAAACTAGCAAGCTAGACTTCTAGTAACAGTAAATAGACTACAAAAGTTCACTTTGATGCTTTGGAATTTCTCAACGCTCTCGATAGACGAGCTTTAGAAGTTTTTGTGCAATTTCAAGCATAACTTGGTCTATTCACATCTTTAGCGTATGAAATGTTGAACAAAAGCTAAACTAGTGCAAGTTAGACTTCTAAGAACACTAAATGGAGTACTACGGTCCACTTTGATGCTTTGGAATTGCTTAATTCTATCCATAGACGTGCTTTTCATGATTTTGTACAATGAGAAACATAACTTGGTCTATTCACGTCTTTAGCTTACGAAATGTTGAACGAAAGCTAACTAGCTAGTTATACATCTAAGAACACTTAATTGAGTACAACTGTCCACTATGATGCTTTAGAATTCCTCAACTCCCTCCATAGGCGTGCTTTTCAAATTTTTGTGCAATTTGAAACATAACATGGTGTATTCGTATCTTTATCTAATGAAACGTCGTATGAAAGCCCAACTAGCAAGATAGACTTCTAAGAACACTAAATAGAGTACAATGGTCCATTTTGATGCTTTAGAATTACTCAACTATATCGATAGATGAGCTTTTGATGTTTTTGTGCAATTTCAAACATAACTTGTTCTATTCGCATCTTTGGCGCACGAAACATTGAATGGAAGCTAAACTAGCAAGTTAGACTTCTAAGAACACTAAATTGAGTACAACGGTCCACTTTGAAGCTTTGGAATTTCTCAACTCTCTACATAGACATGCTTTTCTGATTTTTACACAATTAGAAACATAACTTGGTCTATTCTCATCTTTAGCTTACGAAACGTTGAACGAAAGCTAACTAGGAAGTTAGACTTATAAGAACTCTAAATTGAGTACAACGGTCCACTTTGATGCTTTGGACTTGCTCAACTCTCTCCATAGACGTGCTTTTCACGTTTTTGTGCAATTTGAAAATAACCTGGTCTATTCGCACCTTTATCTAATGAAACGTCGTACGAAAGCCAAACTAGAAAGATAGACTTCTAAGAACACTAAATAGAATACAATGGTCCACTTTGATGCTTTGGAATTGCTCAACTATGTCGATACACGAGTTTTTGATGTTTTTGTGCACTTTCAAACGTAACTTGGTCTTTTCGCATCTTTAGCTTAGGAAACATTGTACGAAAAAAAAAACTAGCAAGCTATACTTCTAGTAACAGTAAATAGACTACAAAAGTTCACTTTGATGCTTTGGAATTTCTCAACGCTCTTGATAGACGAACATTTGAAGTTTTTGTGCAATTTCAAGCATAACTTGGTCTATTCGCATCTTTAGCGTATGAAATGTTGAACGAAACCTAAACTAGTGCAAGTTAGACTTCTAAGAACACTAAATGGAGTACTACGATCCACTTTGATGCTTTGGAATTGCTTAACTCTATCCATAGACGTGCTTTTCACGATTTTGTACAATGAGAAACATAACTTGGTCTATTCGCATCTTTAGCTTACGAAATGTTGAACGAAAGCTAACTAGCAAGTTATACTTCTAAGAACACTTAATTGAGTACAACTGTCCACTATGATGCTTTGGAATTCCTCAACTCCCTCCATAGGCGTGCTTTTCACGTTTCTGTGCAATTTGAAACATAACATGGTGTATTCGTATCTTTATCTAATGAAACGTCGTACGAAAGCCCAGGTAGCAAGATAGACTTCGAAGAACACTAAATAGAGTACAATGGTCCATTTTGATGCTTTAGAATTGCTCAACTATATTGATAGACTAGCTTTTGATGTTTTTGTGCAATTTCAAACGTAACTTGTTCTATTCGCATCTTTAGCGTACGAAACATTGAATGGAAGCTAAACTAGCAAGTTAGACTTCTAAGAACACTAAATTGAGTACAACGGTCCACTTTGAAGCTTTGGAATTGCTCAACTCTCTACATAGACATGCTTTTCTCATTTTTACACAATTAGAAACATAACTTGGTCTATCATCATCTTTAGCTTACGAAACGTTGAACGAAAGCTAACTAGGAAGTTAGACTTATAAGAACTCTAAATTGAGTACAACGGTCCACTTTGATGCTTTGGACTTACTCCACTCTCTCCTTAGACGTGCTTTTCACGTTTTTGTGTAATTTGAAAATAACCTGGTCTATTCGCACCTTTATCTAATGAAACGTCGTACGAAAGCCAAACTAGAAAGATAGACTTCTAAGAACACTAAATAGAATACAATGGTCCACTTTGATGCTTTCGAATTGCTAAACTATGTCGATAGATGAGTTTTTGATGTTTTTGTGCACTTTCAAACGTAACTTGGTCTTTTCACATCTTTAGCTTAGGAAACATTGTACGAAAACAAAACTAGCAAGCTAGACTTCTAGTAACAGTAAATAGGCTACAAAAGTTCACTTTGATGTTTTGGAATTTCTCAACGCTCTTGATAGACGAGCTTTTGAAGTTTTTGTGCAATTTCAAGCATAACTTGGTCTATTCGCATCTTTAGCGTATGAAATGTTGAACGAAACCTAAACTAGTGCAAGTTAGAATTCTAAGAACACTAAATGGAGTACTACGGTTCACTTTGATGCTTTGGAATTGCTTAATTCTATCCATAAACGTGCTTTTCATGATTTTGTACAATGAGAAACATAACTTGGTCTATTCGCATCTTTAGCTTACGAAATGTTGAACGAAAGCTAACTAGCAAGTTATACTTCTAAGAACACTTAATCGAGTACAACTGTCCACTATGACGTTTTGGAATTCCTCAACTCCCTCCATAGGCGTGCTTTTCACATTTTTGTGCAATTTGAAACATAACATGGTGTATTCGTATCTTTATCTAATGAAACGTCGTACGAAAGCCCAACTAGCAAGATAGACTTCTAAGAACACTAAATAGAGTACAATGGTCCATTTTGATGCTTTAGAATTGGTCAACTATATCGATAGATGAGCTTTTGATGTTTTTGTGCAATTTCAAACATAACTTGTTCTATTCGCATCTTTAGCGTACAAAACATTGAATGGAAGCTAAACTAGCAAGTTAGACTTCTAAGAACACTAAATTGAGTACAACGGTCCACTTTGAAGCTTTGGAATTGCTCAACTCTCTACATAGACATACTTTTCTCATTTTTACACAATTAGAAACAAAACTTGGTCTATTCTCATCTTTAGCTTACGAAACTTTGAACGAAAGCTAACTAGGAAGTTAGACTTATAAGAACTCTAAATTGAGTACAACGGTCCACTTTGATGCTTTGGACTTGCTCAACTCTCTCCATAGATGTGCTTTTCACGTTTTTGTGCAATTTGAAAATAACCTGGTCTATTCGCACCTTTATCTAATGAAACGTCGTACGAAAGCCAAACTAGAAAGATAGACTTCTAAGAACACTAAATAGAATACAATGGTCCACTTTGATGCTTTGGAATTCCTCAACTATGTCGATAGACGAGTTTTGGATGTTTTTGTGCACTTTCAAACGTAACTTGGTCTTTTCGCATCTTTAGCTTAGGAAACATTGTACGAAAACAAAACTAGCAAGCTAGACTTCTAGTAACAGTAAATAGACTACAAAAGTTCACTTTGATGCTTTGGAATTTCTCAACGCTCTTGATAGACGAGCTTTTGAAGTTTTTGTGCAATTTCAAGCATAACTTGGTCTATTCGCATCTTCAGCGTATGAAATGTTGAGCGAAAGCTAAACTAGTGCAACTTAGACTTCTAAGAACACTAAATGGAGTACTACGATCCACTTTGATGCTTTGGAATTGCTTAACTCTATCCATAGACGTGCTTTTCACGATTTTGTACAATGAGAAACATAACTTGGTCTATTCGCATCTTTAGCTTACGAAATGTTGAATGAAAGCTAACTAGCAAGTTATA
The DNA here is from genome assembly GCF_013401445.1 of Tripterygium wilfordii. Lineage (NCBI taxonomy): Eukaryota > Viridiplantae > Streptophyta > Magnoliopsida > Celastrales > Celastraceae > Tripterygium > Tripterygium wilfordii. The sequence goes on from NC_052236.1 coordinate 6,609,878, forward strand.
CTTCTAAGAACACTTAATTGAGTACAACTGTCCACTATGATGCTTTGGAATTCCTCAACTCCCTCCATAGGCGTGCTTTTCACGTTTTTGTGCAATTTCAAACATAACATGGTGTATTCGTATCTTTATCTAATGAAACGTCGTACGAAAGCTCAACTAGCAAGATAGAATTCTAAGAACACTACAAAGAGTACAATGGTCCATTTTGATGCTTTAGAATTGCTCAACTATATCAATAGACGAGCTTTTGATGTTTTTGTGCAATTTCAAACATAACTTGTTCTATTCGCATCTTTAGCGTACGAAACATTGAATGGAAGCTAAACTAGCAAGTTAGACTTCTAAGAACACTAAATTGAGTACTACAATCCACTTTGATGCTTTGGAATTGCTTAACTCTATCCATAGACGTGCTTTTCACGATTTTGTACAATGAGAAACATAACTTGGCCTATTCGCATCTTTAGCTTACGAAATGTTAAACGAAATCTAACTAGCAAGTTATACTTCTAAGAACACTTAATTGAGTACAACTGTCCACTATGATGCTTTGAAATTCCTCAACTCCCTCCATAGGCGTGCTTTCCACGTTTTTGTGCAATTTGAAACATAACATGGTGTATTCGTATCTTTATCTAATGAAACATCGTACGAAAGCCCAACTAGCAAGATAGACTTTTAAGAACACTAATTAGAGTACAATGGTCCATTTTGATGCTTTAGAATTGCTCAACTATATCGATAGACGAGCTTTTGACGTTTTTGTGCAATTTCAAACATAACTTGTTCTATTCGCATCTTTAGGGTACGAAACATTGAATGGAAGCTAAACTAGCAAGTTAGACTTCTAAGAACACTAAATTGAGTACAATGGTCCACTTAGAAGCTTTGGAATTGCTCAACTCTCTACATAGACATGCTTTTCTCATTTTTACACAATTAGAAACATAACTTGGTCTATTCTCATCTTTAGCTTATGAAACGTTGAACGAAAGCTAACTAGAAAGTTAGACTTATAAGAACTCTAAATTGAGTACAACGGTCCACTTTGATGCTTTGGACATGCTCAACTCTCTCCATAGACGTGCTTTTCACGTTTTTGTGTAATTTGAAAATAACCTGGTCTATTCGCACCTTTATCTAATGAAACGTCGTACGAAAGCCAAACTAGAAAGATAGACTTCTAAGAACACTAAATAGAATACAATGGTCCACTTTGATGCTTTGGAATTGCTCAACTATGTCGATAGACGAGTTTTGATGTTTTTGTGCACTTTCAAACGTAACTTGGTCTTTTCGCATCTTTAGCTTAGGAAACATTGTACGAAAACAAAACTAGCAAGCTAGACTTCTAGTAACAGTAAATAGACTACAAAAGTTCACTTTGATGCTTTGGAATTTCTCAACACTCTTGATAGACGAGCTTTTGAAGTTTTTGTGCAATTTCAAGCATAACTTGGTCTATTCGCATCTTTAGCGTATGAAATGTTGAACGAAAGCTAAACTAGTGCAAGTTAGACTTCTAAGAACACTAAATGGGGTACTACGGTCCACTTTGATGCTTTGGAATGCTTAACTCTATCCATAGACGTGCTTTTCATGATTTTGTACAATGAGAAACATAACTTGGCCTATTCGCATCTTTAGCTTACGAAATGTTGAACGAAAGCTAACTAGCAAGTTATACTTCTAAGAACACTTAATTGAGTACAACTGTCCACTATGATGCTTTGAAATTCCTCAACTCCCTCCATAGGCGTGCTTTTCACGTTTTTGTGCAATTTGAAACATAACATGGTGTATTCGTATCTTTATCTAATGAAACGTCGTACGAAATCCCAACTAGCAAGATATACTTCTAAGAACACTAAATAGAGTACAATGGTCCATTTTGATGCTTTAGAATTGCTCAACTATATCGATAGATGAGCTTTTGATGTTTTTGTGCAATTTCAAACATAACTTGCTCTATTCGCATCTTTAGCGTACGAAACATTGAATGGAAGCTAAACTAGCAAGTTAGACTTCTAAGAACACTAAATTGAGTACAACGGTCCACTTTGAAGCTTTGGAATTGCTCAACTCTCTACATAGACATGCTTTTCTCATTTTTACACAATTAGAAACATAACTTGGTCTATTCTCATCTTTAGCTTACGAAACGTTGAACGAAAGCTAACTAGGAAGTTAGACTCATAAGAACTCTAAATTGAGTACAACGGTCCATTTTGATGCTTTGGACTTGCTCAATTCTCTCCATAGACGTGCTTTTCACTTTTTGTGCAATTTGAAAATAACCCGGTCTATTCGCACCTTTATCTAATGAAACGTCGTACGAAAGCCAAACTAGAAAGATAGACTTCTAAGAACACTAAATAGAATACAATGGTCCACTTTGATGCTTTAGAATTGCTCAACTATGTCGATAGACGAGTTTTGGATGTTTTTGTGCACTTTCAAATGTAACTTGGTCTTTTCGCATCTTTAGCTTAGGAAACATTGTACGAAAACAAAACTAGCAAGCTAGACTTCTAGTAACAGTAAATAGACTACAAAAGTTCACTTTGATGCTTTGGAATTTCTCAACGCTCTTGATAGACGAGCTTTTGAAGTTTTTGTGCAATTTCAAGCATAACTTGGTCTATTCGCATCTTTAGCGTATGACATGTTGAACGAAAGCTAAACTAGTGCAAGATAGACATCTAAGAACACTAAATGGAGTACTACGGTCCACTTTGATGCTTTGGAATTGCTTAATTCTATCCATAGACGTGCTTTTCATGATTTTGTACAATGAGAAACATAACTTGGTCTATTCGCATCTTTAGCTTACGAAATGTTGAACGAAAGCTAACTAGCAAGTTATACTTCTAAGAACACTTAATTGAGTACAACCGTCCACTAAGACGCTTTGGAATTCCTCAACTCCCTCCATAGGCGTGCTTTTCACATTTTTGTGCCATTTGAAACATAACATGGTGTATTCGTATCTTTATCTAATGAAACGTCGTACGAAAGCCCAACTTGCAAGATAGACTTCTAAGAACACTAAATAGAGTACAACGGTCCATTTTGATGCTTTAGAATTGCTAACTACATCGATAGATGAGCTTTTATTGTTTTTGTACAATTTCAAACATAACTTGTTCTATTCGCATCTTTAGCGTACGAAACATTGAATGGAAGCTAAACTAGCAAGTTAGACTTCTAAGAACACTAAATTGAGTACAACGGTCCACTTTGAAGCTTTGGAATTGCTCAACTCTCTACATAGACATGTTTTTCTCATTTTTACACAATTAGAAACATAACTTGGTCTATTCTCATCTTTAGCTTACGAAACGTTGAACAAAAGCTAACTAGGAAGTTAGACTTATAAGAACTCTAAATTGAGTACAACGGTCCACTTTGATGCTTTGGACTTGCTCAACTCTCTCCATAGACGTGCTTTTCACGTTTTTGTGCAATCTAAAAATAACCTGGTCTATTCGCACCTTTATCTAATGAAACGTCGTACGAAAGCCAAACTAGAAAGATAGACTTCTAAGAAAACTAAATAGAATACAATGGTCCACTTTGATGCTTTAGAATTGCTCAACTATGTCGATAGATGAGTTTTGATGTTTTTGTGCACTTTCAAACGTAACTAGGTCTTTTCGCATCTTTAGCTTAGGAAACATTGTACGAAAACAAAACTAGCAAGTTAGACTTCTAGTAACAGTACATAGACTACAAAAGTTCACTTTGATGCTTTGGAATTTCTCAACGCTCTTGATGGACGAGCTTTTGAAGTTTTTGTGCAATTTCAAGCATAACTTGGTCTATTCGCATCTTCAGCGTATGAAATGTTGAGCGAAAGCTAAACTAGTGCAAGTTAGACTTCTAAGAACACTAAATGGAGTACTACGATGCACTTTGATGCTTTGGAATTGCTTAACTCTATCCATAGACGTGCTTTTCACGATTTTGTACAATGAGAAACATAACTTGGTCTATTCGCATCTTTAGCTTACGAAATGTTGAACGAAAGCTAACTAGCAAGTTATACTTCTAAGAACACTTAATTGAGTACAACTGTCCACTATGATGCTTTGGAATTCCTCAACTCCCTCCATAGGCGTGCTTTTCACGTTTTTGCGCAATTTGAAACAAAACATGGTGTATTGGTATCTTTATCTAATGAAACGTCGTACGAAAGTCCAACTAGCAAGATATACTTCTAAGAACACTAAATAGAGTACAATGGTCCATTTTGATGCTTTAGAATTGCTCAACTATATCGATAGATGAGCTTTTGATGTTTTTGTGCAATTTCAAACATAACTTGCTCTATTCGCATCTTTAGCGTACGAAACATTGAATGGAAGCTAAACTAGCAAGTTAGACTTCTAAGAACACTAAATTGAGTACAACGGTCCACTTTGAAGCTTTGGAATTGCTCAACTCTCTACATAGACATGCTTTTCTCATTTTTACACAATTAGAAACATAACTTGGTCTATTCTCATCTTTAGCTTACGAAACGTTGAACGAAAGCTAACTAGGAAGTTAGACTCATAAGAACTCCAAATTGAGTACAACGGTCCACTTTGATGCTTTGGACTTGCTCAATTCTCTCCATAGACGTGCTTTTCACTTTTTGTGCAATTTGAAAATAACCTGGTCTATTCGCACCTTTATCTAATGAAACGTCGTACGAAAGCCAAACTAGAAAGATAGACTTCTAAGAACACTAAATAGAATACAATGGTCCACTTTGATGCTTTGGAATTGCTCAACTATGTCGATAGACGAGTTTTGGATGTTTTTGTGCACTTTCAAATGTAACTTGGTCTTTTCGCATCTTTAGCTTAGGAAACATTGTACGAAAACAAAACTAGCAAGCTAGACTTCTAGTAACAGTAAATAGACTACAAAAGTTCACTTTGATGCTTTGGAATTTCTCAACGCTCTTGATAGACGAGCTTTTGAAGTTTTTGTGCAATTTCAAGCATAACTTGGTCTATTCGCATCTTCAGCGTATGAAATGTTGAGCGAAAGCTAAACTAGTGCAAGTTAGACTTCTAAGAACACTAAATGGAGTACTACGATGCACTTTGATGCTTTGGAATTGCTTAACTCTATCCATAGACGTGCTTTTCACGATTTTGTACAATGAGAAACATAACTTGGTCTATTCGCATCTTTAGCTTACGAAAAGTTGAACGAAAGCTAACTAGCAAGTTATACTTCTAAGAACACTTAATTGAGTACAACTGTCCACTATGATGCTTTGGAATTCCTCAACTCCCTCCATAGGCGTGCTTTTCACGTTTTTGTGCAATTTCAAACATAACATGGTGTATTCGTATCTTTATCTAATGAAACGTCGTACGAAAGTCCAACTAGCAAGATAGATTTCTAAGAACACTACAAAGAGTACAATGGTCCATTTTGATGCTTTAGAATTGCTCAACTATATCAATAGACGAGCTTTTGATGTTTTTGTGCAATTTCAAACATAACTTGTTCTATTCGCATCTTTAGCGTATGAAACATTGAATGGAAGCTAAACTAGCAAGTTAGACTTCTAAGAACACTAAATTGAGTACTACAATCCACTTTGATGCTTTGGAATTGCTTAACTCTATCCATAGACGTGCTTTTCATGATTTTGTACAATGAGAAACATAACTTGGCCTATTCGCATCTTTAGCTTACGAAATGTTGAACGATACCTAACTAGCAAGTTATACTTCTAAGAACACTTAATTGAGTACAACTGTCCACTATGATGCTTTGGAATTCCTCAACTCCCTCCATAGGCGTGCTTTTCATGTTTTTGTGCAATTTGAAACATAACATGGTGTATTCGTATCTTTATCTAATGAAACATCGTACGAAAGCCCAACTAGCAAGATAGACTTCTAAGAACACTAATTAGAGTACAATGGTCCATTTTGATGCTTTAGAATTGCTCAACTACATCGATAGACGAGCTTTTGATGTTTTTGTGCAATTTCAAACATAACTTGTTCTATTCGCATCTTTAGCGTACGAAACATTGAATGGAAGCTAAACTAGCAAGTTAGACTTCTAAGAACACTAAACTGAGTACAACGGTCCACTTAGAAGCTTTGGAATTGCTCAACTCTCTACATAGACATGCTTTTTTCATTTTTACGCAATTAGAAACATAACTTGGTCTATTCTCATCTTTAGCTTACGAAACGTTGAACGAAAGCTAACTAGGAAGTTAGACTTATAAGAACTCTAAATTGAGTACAACGGTCCACTTTGATGCTTTGGACTTGCTCAACTCTCTCCATAGACGTGCATTTCACGTTTTTGTGCAATTTGAAAATAACCTGGTCTATTCGCACCTTTATCTAATGAATCGTCGTACGAAAGCCAAAGTAGAAAGATAGACTTCTAAGAACACTAAATAGAATACAATGGTCCACTTTGATGCTTTGGAATTGCTCAACTATGTCGATAGACGAGTTTTTGATGTTTTTGTGCACTTTCAAACGTAACTTGGTCTTTTCGCATCTTTAGCTTAGGAAACATTGTACGAAAACAAAACTAGCAAGCTAGATTTCTAGTAACAGTATATAGACTACAAAAGTTCACTTTGATGCCTTGGAATTTCTCAACGCTCTTGATAGACAAGCTTTTGAAGTTTTTGTGCAATTTCAAGCATAACTTGGTCTATTCGCATCTTTAGCGTATGAAATGTTGAACGAAAGCTAAACTAGTGCAAGTTAGACTTCTAAGAACACTAAATGGAGTGCTACGGTCCACTTTGATGCTTTGGAATTGCTTAACTCTATCCATAGACGTGCTTTTCACGATTTTGTACAATGAGAAACATAACTTGGCCTATTCGCATCTTTAGCTTACGAAATGTTGAACGAAAGCTAACTAGCAAGTTATACTTCTAAGAACACTTAATTGAGTACAACTGTCCACTATGATGCTTTGGAATTCCTCAACTCCCTCCATAGGCGTGCTTTTCACGTTTTTGTGCAATTTGAAACATAACATGGTGTATTCGTATCTTTATCTAATGAAACGTCGTACGAAAGCCCAACTAGCAAGATAGACTTGTAAGAACACTAATTAGAGTACAATGGTCCATTTTGATGCTTTAGAATTGCTCAAATATATCGATAGACGAGATTTTGATGTTTTTGTGCAATTTCAAACATAACTTGTTCTATTCGCATCTTTAGCGTACGAAACATTGAATGGAAGCTAAACTAGCAAGTTACACTTCTAAGAACACTAAATTGAGTACAACGGTCCAGTTTGAAGCTTTGGAATTGCTCAACTCTTTACATAGACATGCTTTTCTCATTTTTACACAATTAGAAACATAACTTGGTCTATTCTCATCTTTAGCTTACGAAACGTTGAACGAAAGCTAACTAGGAAGTTAGACTTATAAGAACTCTAAATTGAGTACAACGGTTCCCTTTGATGCTTTGGACTTGCTTAACTCTCTCCATAGACGTGCTTTTCACGTTTTTGTGCAATTTGAAAATAACCTGGTCTATTCACACCTTTATCTAGTGAAACGTCGTACGAAAGCCAAACTAGAAAGATAGACTTCTAAGAACACTAAATAGAATACAATGGTCCACTTTGATGCTTTGGAATTGCTCAACTATGTCGATAGACGAGTTTTTGATGTTTTTGTGCACTTTCAAACGTAAATTGGTCTTTTCGCATCTTTAGCTTAGGAAACATTGTACGAAAACAAAACTAGCAAGCTAGACTTCCAGTAACAGTAAATAGACTATAAAAGTTCACTTTGATGCTTTGGAATTTCTCAACCCTCTTGATAGACGAGCTTTTGAAGTTTTTGTGCAATTTCAAGCATAACTTGGTCTATTCGCATCTTTAGCGTATGAAATGTTGAGCGAAAGCTAAACTAGTGCAAGTTAGACTTCTAAGAACACTAAATGGAGTACTACGATCCACTTTGATGCTTTGGAATTGCTTAACTCTATCCATAGACGTGCTTTTCACGATTTTGTACAATGAGAAACATAACTTGGTCTATTCGCATCTTTAGCTTACGAAATGTTGAACGAAAGCTAACTAGCAAGTTATACTTCTAAGAACACTTAATTGAGTACAACTGTCCACTATGACACTTTGGAATTCCTCAACTCCCTCCATAGGTGTGCTTTTCAAATTTTTGTGGAATTTGAAACATAACATGGTGTATTCGTATCTTTATCTAATGAAACATCGTACGAAAGCCCAACTAGCAAGATAGACTTCTAAGAACACTAAATAGAGTACAATGGTCCATTTTGATGCTTCAGAATTGCTCAACTATACCGATAGACGAGCTTTTGATGTTTTTGTGCAATTTCAAACATAACTTGTTCTATTTGCATCTTTAGCGTACAAAACATTGAATGGAAGCTAAACTAGCAAGTTAGACTTCTAAGAACACTAAATTGAGTACAACGGTCCACTTTGAAGCTTTGGAATTGCTCAACTCTCTACATAGACATGCTTTTCTCATTTTTACACAATTAGAAACATAACTTGGTCTATTCTCATCTTTAGCTTACGAAACGTTGAACGAAAGCTAACTAGGAAGTTAGACTTATAAGAACTCTAAATTGAGTACAACGGTCCACTTTGATGCTTTGGACTTGCTCAACTCTCTCCATAGACGTGCTTTTCACGTTTTTGTGCAATTTGAAAATAACCTGGTCTATTCGCACCTTTATCTAATGAAACGTCGTACGAAAGCCAAACTAGAAAGATAGACTTCTAAGAACACTAAATAGAATACAATGGTCCACTTTGATGCTTTGGAATTGCTCAACTATGTCGATAGACGAGTTTTTGATGTTTTTGTGCACTTCCAAACGTAACTTGGTCTTTTCGCATCTTTAGCTTAGGAAACATTGTACGAAAACAAAACTAGCAAGCTAGACTTCTAGTAACAGTAAATAGACTACAAAAGTTCACTTTGATGCTTTGGAATTTCTCAACGCTCTTGATAGACGAGCTTTTGAAGTTTTTGTGCAATTTCAAGCATTAACTTGGTCTATTCGCATCTTTAGCGTATGAAATGTTGAACGAAAGCTAAAGTAGTGCAAGTTAGACTTCTAAGAACACTAAATGGAGTACTACGATCCACTTTGATGCTTTGGAATTGCTTAATTCTATCCATAGACGTGCTTTTCATGATTTTGTACAATGAGAAACATAACTTGGTCTATTCGCATCTTTAGCATTACGAAATGTTGAACGAAAGCTAACTAGCAAGTTATACTTCTAAGAACACTTAATTGAGTACAACTAGTCCACTATGACGCTTTGGAATTCCTCAACTCCCTACATAGGCGTGCTTTTCACATTTTTGTGCAATTTGAAACATAACATGGTGTATTCGTATCTTTATCTAATGAAACGTCGTACGAAAGCCCAACTTGCAAGATAGACTTCTAAGAACACTAAATAGAGTACAATGGTCCATTTTGATGCTTTAGAATTGCTAACTACATCGATAGATGAGCTTTTATTGTTTTTGGGCAATTTCAAACATAACTTGTTCTATTCGCATCTTTAGCGTACGAAACATTGAATGGAAGCTAAACTAGCAAGTTAGACTTCTAAGAACACTAAATTGAGTACAACGGTCCACTTTGAAGCTTTCGAATTGCTCAACTCTCTACATAGACATGCTTTTCTCATTTCTACACAATTAAAAACATAACTTGGTCTATTCTCATCTTTAGCTTACGAAACGTTGAACGAAAGCTAACTAGGAAGTTAGACTTATAAGAACTCTAAATTGAGTACAACGGTCCACTTTGATGCTTTGGACTTGCTCAACTCTCTCCGTAGACGTGCTTTTCACGTTTTCGTGCAATTTGAAAATAACCTGGTCTATTCGCACCTTTATCTAATGAAACGTCGTACGAAAGCCAAACTAGAAAGATAGACTTCTAAGAACACTAAATAGAATACAATGTCCACTTTGATGCTTTGGAATTGCTCAACTATGTCGATGGACGAGTTTTTGATGTTTTTGTGCACTTTCAAACGTAACTTGGTCTTTTCGCATCTTTAGCTTAGGAAACATTGTACGAAAACAAAACTAGCAAGCTAGACTTCTAGTAACAGTAAATAGACTACAAAAGTTCACTTTGATGCTTTGGAATTTCTCAACGCTCTTGATAGACGAGCTTTTGAAGTTTTTATGCAATTTCAAGCATAACTTGGTCTATTCGCATCTTTAGCGTATGAAATGTTGAACGAAAGCTAAACTAGTGCAAGTTAGACTTCTAAGAACACTAAATGGAGTACTACGGTCCACTTTGATGCTTTGGAATTGCTTAATTCTATCCATAGACGTGCTTTTCATGATTTTGTACAATGAGAAACATAATTTGTTCTATTCACATCTTTAGCATACAAAATGTTGAACGAAAGCTAACTAGCAAGTTATACTTCTAAGAACACTTAATTGAGTACAACTATCCACTATGACGCTTTGGAATTCCTCAACTCCCTCCATAGGCGTGCTTTTCACATTTTTGTGCAATTTGAAACATAACATGGTGTATTCGTATCTTTATCTAATGAAACGTCGTACGAAAGCCCAACTAGCAAGATAGACTTCTAAGAACACTAAATAGAGTACAATGGTCCATTTTGATGCTTTAGAATTGCTCAACTATATCGATAGATGAGCTTTTGATATTTTTGTGCAATTTCAAACATAACTTGTTCTATTCGCATCTTTAGCGTACGAAACATTGAATGGAAGCTAAACTAGCAAGTTAGACTTCTAAGAACACTAAATTGAGTACAACGGTCCACTTTGAAGCTTTGGAATTGCTCAACTCTCTACATAGACATGCTTTTCTCATTTCTACACAATTAAAAACATAACTTGGTCTATTCTCATCTTTAGCTTACGAAACGTTGAACGAAAGCTAACTAGGAAGTTAGACTTATAAGAACTCTAAATTGAGTACAACGGTCCACTTTGATGCTTTGGACTTGCTCAACTCTCTCCGTAGACGTGCTTTTCACGTTTTCGTGCAATTTGAAAATAACCTGGTCTATTCGCACCTTTATCTAATCAAACGTCGTACGAAAGCCAAACTAGAAAGATAGACTTCTAAGAACACTAAATAGAATACAATCTCCACTTTGATGCTTTGGAATTGCTCAACTATGTCGATGGATGAGTTTTTGATGTTTTTGTGCACTTTCAAACGTAACTTGGTCTTTTCGCATCTTTAGCTTAGGAAACATTGTACGAAAACAAAACTAGCAAGCTAGACTTCTAGTAACAGTAAATAGACTACAAAAGTTCACTTTGATGCTTTGGAATTTCTCAACGCTCTTGATAGACGAGCTTTTGAAGTTTTTGTGCAATTTCAAGCATAACTTGGTCTATTCGCATCCCTAGCATATGAAATGTTGAACGAAAGCTAAACTAGTGCAAGTTAGACTTCTAAGAACACTAAATGGAGTACTACGGTCCACTTTGACGCTTTGGAATTGCTTAATTCTATCCATAGACGTGCTTTTCATGATTTTGTACAATGAGAAACATAACTTGGTCTATTCGCATCTTTAGCATTACGAAATGTTGAACGAAAGCTAACTAGCAAGTTATACTTCTAAGAACACTTAATTGAGTACAACTAGTCCACTATGATGCTTTGGAATTCCTCAACTCCCTCCATAGGCGTGCTTTTCACATTTTTGTGCAATTTGAAACATAACATGGTGTATTCGTATCTTTATCTAATGAAACATCGTACGAAAGCCCAACTAGCAAGATAGACTTCTAAGAACACTAAATAGAGTACAATGGTCCATTTTGATGCTTCAGAATTGCTCAACTATACCGATAGACGAGCTTTTGATGTTTTTGTGCAATTTCAAACATAACTTGTTCTATTCGCATCTTTAGCGTACAAAACATTGAATGGAAGCTAAACTAGCAAGTTAGACTTCTAAGAACACTAAATTGAGTACAACGGTCCAGTTTGAAGCTTTGGAATTGCACAACTCTCTACATAGACATGCTTTTCTCATTTTTACACAATTAAAAACATAACTTGGTCTATTCTCATCTTTAGCTTACGAAACGTTGAACGAAAGCTAACTAGGAAGTTAGACTTATAAGAACTCTAAATTGAGTACAATGGTCCACTTTGATGCTTTGGACTTGCTCAACTCTCTCCGTAGACGTGCTTTTCACGTTTTCGTGCAATTTGAAAATAACCTGGTCTATTCGCACCTTTATCTAATGAAACGTCGTACGAAAGCCAAACTAGGAAGATAGACTTCTAAGAACACTAAATAGAATACAATGTCCACTTTGATGCTTTGGAATTGCTCAACTATGTCGATAGACGAGTTTTTGATGTTTTTGTGCACTTTCAAACGTAACTTGGTCTTTTCGCATCTTTAGCTTAGGAAACATTGTACGAAAACAAAACTAGCAAGCTAGACTTCTAGTAACAGTAAATAGACTACAAAAGTTCACTTTGATGCTTTGGAATTTCTCAACGCTCTTGATAGACGAGCTTTTGAAGTTTTTGTGCAATTTCAAGCATAACTTGGTCTATTCGCATCTTTAGCGTATGAAATGTTGAACGAAAGCTAAACTAGTGCAAGTTAGACTTCTAAGAACACTAAATGGAGTACTACGATCCACTTTGATGCTTCGGAATTGCTTAACTCTATCCATAGACGTGCTTTTCACGATTTTGTACAATGAGAAACATAACTTGGTCTATTCGCATCTTTAGCTTACGAAATGTTGAACGAAAGCTAACTAGCAAGTTATACTTCTAGGAACACTTAATTGAGTACAACCGTCCACTAAGACGCTTTGGAATTCCTCAACTCCCTCCATAGGCGTGCTTTTCACATTTTTGTGCAATTTGAAACATAACATGGTGTATTCGTATCTTTATCTAATGAAACGTCGTACGAAAGCCCAACTTGCAAGATAGACTTCTAAGAACACTAAATAGAGTACAATGGTCCATTTTGATGCTTTAGAATTGCTCAACTATATCGATAGACGAGCTTTTGATGTTTTTGTGCAATTTCAAACATAACTTGTTCTATTCGCATCTTTAGCGTACGAAACATTGAATGGAAGCTAAACTAGCAAGTTAGACTTCTAAGAACACTAAATTGAGTACAACGGTCCACTTTGAAGCTTTGGAATTGCTCAACTCTCTACATAGACATGCTTTTCTCATTTTTACACAATTAGAAACATAACTTGGTCTATTCTCATCTTTAGCTTACGAAACGTTGAACGAAAGCTAACTAGGAAGTTAGACTTATAAGAACTCTAAATTGAGTACAACGGTCCACTTTGATGCTTTGGACTTGCTCAACTCTCTCCATAGACGTGCTTTTCACGTTTTTGTGCAATTTGAAAATAACCTGGTCTATTCGCACCTTTATCTAATGAAACGTCGTACGAAAGCCAAACTAGAAAGATAGACTTTTAAGAACACTAAATAGAATACAATGGTCCACTTTGATGCTTTGGAATTGCTCAACTATGTCGATAGATGAGTTTTGATGTTTTTGTGCATTTTCAAACGTAACTTGGTCTTTTCGCATCTTTAGCTTAGGAAACATTGTACGAAAACAAAACTAGCAAGCTAGACTTCTAGTAACAGTAAATAGACTACAAAAGTTCACTTTGATGCTTTGGAATTTCTCAACGCTCTTGATAGACGAGCTTTTGAAGTTTTTGTGCAATTTCAAGCATTACTTGGTCTATTCGCATCTTTAGCGTATGAAATGTTGAACGAAAGCTAAAGTAGTGCAAGTTAGACTTCTAAGAACACTAAATGGAGTACTACGATCCACTTTGATGCTTTGGAATTGCTTAATTCTATCCATAGACGTGCTTTTCATGATTTTGTACAATGAGAAACATAACTTGGTCTATTCGCATCTTTAGCTTACGAAATGTTGAACGAAAGCTAACTAGCAAGTTATACTTCTAGGAACACTTAATTGAGTACAACTAGTCCACTATGACGCTTTGGAATTCCTCAACTCCCTCCATAGGCGTGCTTTTCACATTTTTGTGCAATTTGAAACATAACATGGTGTATTCGTATCTTTATCTAATGAAACGTCGTACGAAAGCCCAACTTGCAAGATAGACTTCTAAGAACACTAAATAGAGTACAATGGTCCATTTTGATGCTTTAGAATTGCTAACTACATCGATAGATGAGCTTTTATTGTTTTTGTGCAATTTCAAACATAACTTGTTCTATTCGCATCTTTAGCGTACAAAACATTGAATGGAAGCTAAACTAGCAAGTTAGACTTCTAAGAACACTAAATTGAGTACAACGGTCCACTTTGAAGCTTTGGAATTGCTCAACTCTCTACATAGACATGCTTTTCTCATTTTTACACAATTAGAAACATAACTTGGTCTATTCTCATCTTTAGCTTACGAAACGTTGAACGAAAGCTAACTAGGAAGTTAGACTTATAAGAACTCTAAATTGAGTACAACGGTCCACTTTGATGCTTTGGACTTGCTCAACTCTCTCCATAGACGTGCTTTTCACGTTTTTGTGCCATTTGAAAATAACCTGGTCTATTCGCACCTTTATCTAATGAAACGTCGTACGAAAGCCAAACTAGAAAGATAGACTTCTAAGAACACTAAATAGAATACAATGGTCCACTTTGATGCTTTGGAATTGCTCAACTATGTCGATAGATGAGTTTTGATGTTTTTGTGCACTTTCAAACGTAACTAGGTCTTTTCGCATCTTTAGCTTAGGAAACATTGTACGAAAACAAAACTAGCAAGCTAGACTTCTAGTAACAGTAAATAGACTACAAAAGTTCACTTTGATGCTTTGGAATTTCTCAACGCTCTTGATAGACGAGCTTTTGAAGTTTTTGTGCAATTTCAAGCATAACTTGGTCTATTCGCATCTTTAGCGTATGAAATGTTGAAGAAAAGCTAAACTAGTGCAAGTTAGACTTCTAAGAACACTAAATGGAGTACTAAGATCCACTTTGATGCTTTGGAATTGCTTAACTCTATCCATAGACGTGCTTTTCACGATTTTGTACAATGAGAAACATAACTTGGTCTATTCACATCTTTAGCTTACGAAATGTTGAACGAAAGCTAACTAGCAAGTTATACTTCTAAGAACACTTAATTGAGTACAACTAGTCCACTATGATGCTTTGGAATTCCTCAACTCCCTCCATAGGCGTGCTTTTCACATTTTTGTGCAATTTGAAACATAACATGGTGTATTCGTATCTTTATCTAATGAAACGTCGTACGAAAGCCCAACTTGCAAGATAGACTTCTAAGAACACTAAATAGAGTACAATGGTCCATTTTGATGCTTTAGAATTGCTAACTACATCGATAGATGAGCTTTTATTGTTTTTGTGCAATTTCAAACATAACTTGTTCTATTCGCATCTTTAGCGTACGAAACATTGAATGGAAGCTAAACTAGCAAGTTAGACTTCTAAGAACACTAAATTGAGTACAACGGTCCACTTTGAAGCTTTGGAATTGCTCAACTCTCTACATAGACATGCTTTTCTCATTTTTACACAATTAGAAACATAACTTGGTCTATTCTCATCTTTAGCTTACGAAACGTTGAACGAAAGCTAACTAGGAAGTTAGACTTATAAGAACTCTAAATTGAGTACAATGGTCCACTTTGATGCTTTGGACTTGCTCAACTCTCTCCGTAGACGTGCTTTTCACGTTTTCGTGCAATTTGAAAATAACCTGGTCTATTCGCACCTTTATCTAATGAAACGTCGTACGAAAGCCAAACTAGAAAGATAGACTTCTAAGAACACTAAATAGAATACAATGGTCCACTTTGATGCTTTGGAATTGCTCAACTATGTCGATAGACTGAGTTTTTGATGTTTTTGTGCACTTTCAAACGTAACTTAGGTCTTTTCGCATCTTTAGCTTAGGAAACATTGTACGAAAACAAAACTAGCAAGCTAGACTTCTAGTAACAGTAAATAGACTACAAAAGTTCACTTTGATGCTTTGGAATTTCTCAACGCTCTTGATAGACGAGCTTTTGAAGTTTTTGTGCAATTTCAAGCATAACTTGGTCTATTCGCATCTTTAGCGTATGAAATGTTGAACGAAAGCTAAACTAGTGCAAGTTAGACTTCTAAGAACACTAAATGGAGTACTACGATCCACTTTGATGCTTTGGAATTGCTTAACTCTATCCATAGACGTGCTTTTCACGATTTTGTACAATGAGAAACATAACTTGGTCTATTCGCATCTTTAGCTTACGAAATGTTGAACGAAAGCTAACTAGCAAGTTATACTTCTAAGAACACTTAATTGAGTACAACTGTCCACTATGATGCTTTGGAATTCCTCAACTCCCTCCATAGGCGTGCTTTTCACGTTTTTGTGCAATTTGAAACATAACATGGTGTATTCGTATCTTTATCTAATGAAACGTCGTACGAAAGCCCAACTAGCAAGATAGACTTCTAAGAACACTAAATAGAGTACAATGGTCCATTTTGATGCTTTAGAATTGCTCAACTATATCAATAGACGAGCTTTTAATGTTTTTGTGCAATTTCAAACATAACTTGTTCTATTCGCATCTTTAGCGTACGAAACATTGAATGGAAGCTAAACTAGCAAGTTAGACTTCTAAGAACACTAAATTGAGTACAACGGTCCAGTTTGAAGCTTTGGAATTGCTCAACTCTCTACATAGACATGCTTTTCTCATTTTTACACAATTAAAAACATAACTTGGTCTATTCTCATCTTTAGCTTACGAAACGTTGAAAGAAAGCTAACTAGGAAGTTAGACTTATAAGAACTCTAAATTGAGTACAACGGTCCACTTTGATGCTTTGGACTTGCTCAACTCTCTCCGTAGACGTGCTTTTCACGTTTTCGTGCAATTTGAAAATAACCTGGTCTATTCGCACCTTTATCTAATGAAACGTCGTACGAAAGCCAAACTAGAAAGATAGACTTCTAAGAACACTAAATAGAATACAATGGTCCACTTTGACGCTTTGGAATTGCTCAACTATGTCGATAGACGAGTTTTTGATGTTTTTGTGCACTTCCAAACGTAACTTGGTCTTTTCGCATCTTTAGCTTAGGAAACATTGTACGAAAACAAAACTAGCAAGCTAGACTTCTAGTAACAGTAAATAGACTACAAAAGTTCACTTTGATGCTTTGGAATTTCTCAACGCTCTTGATAGACGAGCTTTTGAAGTTTTTGTGCAATTTCAAGCATAACTTGGTCTATTCGCATCTTTAGCGTATGAAATGTTGAACGAAAGCTAAACTAGTGCAAGTTAGACTTCTAAGAACACTAAATGGAGTACTACGGTCCACTTTGATGCTTTGGAATTGCTTAATTCTATCCATAGACGTGCTTTTCATGATTTTGTACAATGAGAAACATAATTTGGTCTATTCAAATCTTTAGCATACGAAATGTTGAACGAAAGCTAACTAGCAAGTTATACTTCTAAGAACACTTAATTGAGTACAACTATCCACTATGTCCTTCGGAATTCCTCAACTCCCTACATAGGCGTGCTTTTCACATTTTTGTGCAATTTGAAACATAACATGGTGTATTCGTATCTTTATCTAATGAAACGTCGTACGAAAGCCCAACTTGCAAGATAGACTTCTAAGAACACTAAATAGAGTACAATGGTCCATTTTGATGCTTTAGAATTGCTAACTACATCGATAGATGAGCTTTTATTGTTTTTGTGCAATTTCAAACATAACTTGTTCTATTCGCATATTTAGCGTACGAAACATTGAATGGAAGCTAAACTAGCAAGTTAGACTTCTAAGAACACTAAATTGAGTACAACGGTCCACTTTGAAGCTTTGGAATTGCTCAACTCTCTACATAGACATGCTTTTCTCATTTTTACACTATTAGAAACATAACTTGGTCTATTCTCATCTTTAGCTTACGAAACGTTGAACGAAAGCTAACTAGGAAGTTAGACTTATAAGAACTCTAAATTGAGTACAACGGTCCACTTTGATGCTTTGGACTTGCTCAACTCTCTCCATAGACGTGCTTTTCACGTTTTTGTGCAATTTGAAAATAACCTGGTCTATTCGCACCTTTATCTAATGAAACGTCATACGAAAGCCAAACTAGAAAGATAGACTTCTAAGAACACTAAATAGAATACAATGGTCCACTTTGATGCTTTGGAATTGCTCAACTATGTCGATAGACGAGTTTTTGATGTTTTTGTGCACTTTCAAACGTAACTTGGTCTTTTCGCATCTTTAGCTTAGGAAACATTGTACGAAAACAAAACTAGCAAGCTAGACTTCTAGTAACAGTAAATAGACTACAAAAGTTCACTTTGATGCTTTGAAATTTCTCAACGCTCTTGATAGACGAGCTTTTGAAGTTTTTGTGCAATTTCAAGCATAACTTGGTCTATTCGCATCTTTAGCGTATGAAATGTTGAACGAAAGCTAAACTAGTGCAAGTTAGACTTCTAAGAACACTAAATGGAGTACTACGATCCACTTTGATGCTTTGGAATTGCTTAAGTCTATCCATAGACGTGCTTTTCACGATTTTGTACAGTGAGAAACATAACTTGGTCTATTCGCATCTTTAGCTTACGAAATGTTGAACGAAAGCTAACTAGCAAGTCATACTTCTAAGAACACTTAATTGAGTACAACTGTCCACTATGATGCTTTGGAATTCCTCAACTCCCTCCATAGGCGTGCTTTTCACTTTTTTGTGCAATTTGAAACATAACATGGTGTATTCGTATCTTTATCTAATGAAACGTCGTACGAAAGCCCAACTAGCAAGATAGACTTCTAAGAACACTAAATAGAGTACAATGGTCCATTTTGATGCTTTAGAATTGCTCAACTATATCGATAGATGAGCTTTTGATGTTTTTGTGCAATTTCAAACATAACTTGTTCTATTCGCATCTTTAGCGTACGAAACATTGAATGGAAGCTAAAACTAGCAAGTTAGACTTCTAAGAACACTAAATTGAGTACAACGGTCCACTTTGAAGCTTTGGAATTGCTCAACTCTCTACATAGACATGCTTTTCTCATTTTTACACAATTAAAACATAACTTGGTCTATTCTCATCTTTAGCTTACGAAACGTTGAACGAAAGCTAACTAGGAAGTTAGACTTATAAGAACTCTAAATTGAGTACAACGGTCCACTTTGATGCTTTGGACTTGCTCAACTCTCTCCGTAGACGTGCTTTTCACGTTTTCGTGCAATTTGAAAATAACCTGGTCTATTCACACCTTTATCTAATGAAACGTCGTACGAAAGCCAAACTAGAAAGATAGACTTCTAAGAACACTAAATAGAATACAATGGTCCACTTTGATGCTTTAGAATTGCTCAACTATGTCGATAGACGAGTTTTTGATGTTTTTGTGCACTTTCAAACGTAACTTGGTCTTTTCGCATCTTTAGCTTAGGAAACATTGTACGAAAACAAAACTAGCAAGCTAGACTTCTAGTAACAGTAAATAGACTACAAAAGTTCACTTTGATGCTTTGGAATTTCTCAACGCTCTTGATAGACGAGCTTTTGAAGTTTTTGTGCAATTTCAAGCATAACTTGGTCTATTCGCATCTTTAGCGTATGACATGTTGAACGAAAGCTAAACTAGTGCAAGTTAGACTTCTAAGAACACTAAATGGAGTACTACGGTCCACTTTGATGCTTTGGAATTGCTTAATTCTATCCATAGACGTGCTTTTCATGATTTTGTACAATGAGAAACATAATTTGGTCTATTCAAATCTTTAGCATACGAAATGTTGAACGAAAGCTAACTAGAAAGTTATACTTCTAAGAACACTTAATTCAGTACAACTATCCACTATGTCCTTTGGAATTCCTCAACTCCCTACATAGGCGTGCTTTTCACATTTTTGTGCAATTTGAAACATAACATGGTGTATTCGTATCTTTATCTAATGAAACGTCGTACGAAAGCCCAACTTGCAAGATAGACTTCTAAGAACACTAAATAGAGTACAATGGTCCATTTTAATGCTTTAGAATTGCTAACTACATCGATAGATGAGCTTTTATTGTTTTTGTGCAATTTCAAACATAACTTGTTCTATTCGCGTACGAAACATTGAATGGAAGCTAAACTAGCAAGTTAGACTTCTAAGAACACTAAATTGAGTACAACGGTCCACTTTGAAGCTTTGGAATTGCTCAACTCTCTACATAGACATGCTTTTCTCATTTTTACACAATTAAAAACATAACTTGGTCTATTCTCATCTTTAGCTTATGAAATGTTGAACGAAAGCTAACTAGGAAGTTAGACTTATAAGAACTCTAAATTGAGTACAACGGTCCACTTTGATGCTTTGGACTTGCTCAACTCTCTCCGTAGACGTGCTTTTCACGTTTTCGTACAATTTGAAAATAACCTGGTTTATTCGCACCTTTATCTAATGAAACGTCATACGAAAGCCAAACTAGAAAGATAGACTTCTAAGAACACTAAATAGAATACAATGGTCCACTTTGATGCTTTGAAATTGCTCAACTATGTCGATAGATGAGTTTTGATGTTTTTGAGCACTTTCAAACGTAACTAGGTCTTTTCGCATATTTAGCTTAGGAAACATTGTAGGAAAACAAAACTAGCAAGCTAGACTTCTAGTAACAGTAAATAGACTACAAAAGTTCACTTTGATGCTTTGGAATTTCTCAACGCTCTTGATAGACGAGCTTTTGAAGTTTTTGTGTAATTTCAAGCATAACTTGGTCTATTCGCATCTTTAGCGTATGAAATGTTGAACGAAACCTAAACTAGTGCAAGTTAGACTTCTAAGAACACTAAATGGAGTACTACGATCCACTTTGATGCTTTGGAATTGCTTAACTCTATCCATAGACGTGCTTTTCACGATTTTGTACAATGAGAAACATAACTTGGTCTATTCGCATCTTTAGCTTACGAAATGTTGAACGAAAGCTAACTAGCAAGTTATACTTCTAAGAACACTTAATTGAGTACAACTGTCCACTATGATGCTTTGGAATTCCTCAACTCCTTCCATAGGCGTGCTTTTCACGTTTTTGTGCAATTTGAAACATAACATGGTGTATTAGTATCTTTATCTAATGAAACGTCGTACGAAAGCCCAACTAGCAAGATAGACTTCTAAGAACACTAAATAGAGTAAAATGGTCCATTTTGATGCTTTAGAATTGCTCAACTATATCAATAGACGAGCTTTTAATGTTTTTGTGCAATTTCAAACATAACTTGTTCCATTCGCATCTTTAGCGTACGAAACATTGAATGGAAGCTAAACTAGCAAGTTAGACTTCTAAGAACACTAAATTGAGTACAACGGTCCACTTTGAAGCTTTGGAATTGCTCAACTCTCTACATAGACATGCTTTTCTCATTTTTACACAATTAAAAACGTAACTTGGTCTATTCTCATCTTTAGCTTACGAAACGTTGAACGAAAGCTAACTAGGAAGTTAGACTTATAAGAACTCTAAATTGAGTACAACGGTCCACTTTGATGCTTTGGACTTGCTCAACTCTCTCCGTAGACGTGCTTTCACGTTTTCGTGCAATTTGAAAATAACCTGGTCTATTCGTACATTTATCTAATGAAACGTCGTACGAAAGCCAAACTAGAAAGATAGACTTCTAAGAACACTAAATAGAATACAATGGTCCACTTTGATGCTTTGGAATTGCTCAACTATGTCGATAGACGAGTTTTTGATGTTTTTGTGCACTTTCAAACGTAACTTGGTCTTTTCGCATCTTTAGCTTAGGAAACATTGTATGAAAACAAAACTAGCAAGCTAGACTTCTAGTAACAGTAAATAGACTACAAAAGTTCACTTTGATGCTTTGAAATTTCTCAACGCTCTTGATAGACGAGCTTTTGAAGTTTTTGTGCAATTTCAAGCATAACTTGGTCTATTCGCATCTTTAGCGTATCAAATGTTGAACGAAAGCTAAACTAGTGCAAGTTAGACTTCTAAGAACACTAAATGGAGTACTACGGTCCACTTTGATGCTTTGGAATTGCTTAAGTCTATCCATAGACGTGCTTTTCACGATTTTGTACAATGAGAAACATAACTTGGTCTATTCGCATCTTTAGCTTACGAAATGTTAAACGAAAGCTAACTAGCAAGTCATACTTCTAAGAACACTTAATTGAGTACAACTGTCCACTATGATGCTTTGGAATTCCTCAACTCCCTCCATTGGCGTGCTTTTCACGTTTTTGTGCAATTTGAAACATTAGTTGGTGTATTCGTATCTTTATCTAATGAAACGTCGTACGAAAGCCCAACTAGCAAGATAGACTTATAAGAACACTAAATAGAGTAAAATGGTCCATTTTGATGCTTTAGAATTGCTCAACTATATCGATCGACGAGCTTTTGATGTTTTTCTGCAATTTCAAACATAAATTGTTCTATTCGCATCTTTAGCGTACGAAACATTGAATGGAAGCTAAACTAGCAAGTTAGACTTCTAAGAACACTAAATTGAGTACAACGGTCCACTTCGAAGCTTTGGAATTGCTCAACTCTCTACGTAGACATGCTTTTCTCATTTTTACACAATTAAAAACATAACTTTGTCTATTCTCATCTTTAGCTTACGAAATGTTGAACGAAAGCTAACTAGGAAGTTAGACTTATAAGAACTCTAAATTGAGTACAACGGTCCACTTTGATGCTTTGGACTTGCTCAACTCTCTCCGTAGACGTGCTTTTCACGTTTTCGTGCAATTTGAAAATAACCTGGTCTATTCGCACCTTTATCTAATGAAACGTCGTACGAAAGCCAAACTAGAAAGATAGACTTCTAACAACACTAAATAGAATACAATGGTCCACTTTGTTGCTTTGGAATTGCTCAACTATGTCGATAGACGAGTTTTTGATGTTTTTGTGCACTTTCAAACGTAACTTGGTCTTTTCGCATCTTTAGCTTAGGAAACATTGTACGAAAACAAAACTAGCAAGCTAGACTTCTAGTAACAGTAAATAGACTACAAAAGTTCACTTTGATGCTTCGGAATTTCTCAACGCTCTTGATAGACGAGCTTTTGAAGTTTTTGTGCAATTTCAAGCATAAGTTGGTCTATTCGCATCTTTAGCATATGAAATGTTGAACGAAAGCTAAACCAGTGCAAGTTAGACTTCTAAGAACACTAAATGGAGTACTACGGTCCACTTTGATGCTTTGGAATTGCTTAATTCTATCCATAGACGTGCTTTTCATGATTTTGTACAATGAGAAACATAATTTGGTCTATTCAAATCTTTAGCATACGAAATGTTGAACGAAAGCTAACTAGAAAGTTATACTTCTAAGAACACTTAATTGAGTACAACTATCCACTATGTCCTTTGGAATTCCTCAACTCCCTACATAGGCGTGCTTTTCACATTTTTGTGCAATTTGAAACATAACATGGTGTATTCGTATCTTTATCTAATGAAACGTCGTACGAAAGCCCAACTTGCAAGATAGACTTCTAAGAACACTAAATAGAGTACAATGGTCCATTTTAATGCTTTAGAATTGCTAACTACATCGATAGATGAGCTTTTATTGTTTTTGTGCAATTTCAAACATAACTTGTTCTATTCGCATATTTAGCGTAGAAAACATTGAATGGAAGCTAAACTAGCAAGTTAGACTTCTAAGAACACTAAATTGAGTACAACGGTCCACTTTGAAGCTTTGGAATTGCTCAACTCTCTACATAGACATGCTTTTCTCATTTTTACACAATTAAAAACATAACTTGGTCTATTCTCATCTTTAGCTTATGAAATGTTGAACGAAAGCTAACTAGGAAGTTAGACTTATAAGAACTCTAAATTGAGTACAACGGTCCACTTTGATGCTTTGGACTTGCTCAACTCTCTCCGTAGACGTGCTTTTCACGTTTTCGAACAATTTGAAAATAACCTGGTCTATTCGCACCTTTATCTAATGAAACGTCATACGAAAGCCAAACTAGAAAGATAGACTTCTAAGAACACTAAATAGAATACAATGGTCCACTTTGATGCTTTGGAATTGCTCAACTATGTCGATAGACGAGTTTTTGATGTTTTTGTGCACTTTCAAACGTAACTTGGTCTTTTCGCATCTTTAGCTTAGGAAACATTGTACGAAAACAAAACTAGCAAGCTAGACTTCTAGTAACAGTAAATAGACTACAAAAGTTCACTTTGATGCTTTGAAATTTCTCAACGCTCTTGATAGACGAGCTGTTGAAGTTTTTGTGCAATTTCAAGCATAACTTGGTCTATTCGCATCTTTAGCGTATGAAATGTTGAACGAAAGCTAAACTAGTGCAAGTTAGACTTCTAAGAACACTAAATGGAGTACTACGGTCCACTTTGATGCTTTGGAATTGCTTAAGTCTATCCATAGACGTGCTTTTCACGATTTTGTACAATGAGAAACATAACTTGGTCTATTCGCATCTTTAGCTTACGAAATGTTGAACGAAAGCTAACTAGCAAGTCATACTTCTAAGAACACTTAATTGAGTACAAGTGTCCACTATGATGCTTTGGAATTCCTCAACTCCCTCCATTGGCGTGCTTTTCACGTTTTTGTGCAATTTGAAACATTAGTTGATGTATTCGTATCTTTATCTAATGAAACGTCGTACGAAAGCCCAACTAGCAAGATAGACTTCTAAGAACACTAAATAGAGTAAAATGGTCCATTTTGATGCTTTAGAATTGCTCAACTATATCGATCGACGAGCTTTTGATGTTTTTCTACAATTTCAAACATAAATTGTTCTATTCGCATCTTTAGCGTACGAAACATTGAATGGAAGCTAAACTAGCAAGTTAGACTTCTATGAATACTAAATTGAGTACAACGGTCCACTTCGAAGCTTTGGAATTGCTCAACTCTCTACGTAGACATGCTTTTCTCATTTTTACACAATTAAAAACATAACTTTGTCTATTCTCATCTTTAGCTTACGAAATGTTTAACGAAAGCTAACTAGGAAGTTAGACTTATAAGAACTCTAAATTGAGTACAACGGTCCACTTTGATGCTTTGGACTTGCTCAACTCTCTCCGTAGACGTGCTTTTCACGTTTTCGTGCAATTTGAAAATAACCTGGTCTATTCGCACCTTTATCTAATGAAACGTCGTACGAAAGCCAAACTAGAAAGATAGACTTCTAAGAACACTAAATAGAATACAATGGTCCACTTTGATGCTTTGGAATTGCTCAACTATGTCGATAGACGAGTTTTTGATGTTTTTGTGCACTTTCAAACGTAACTTGGTCTTTTCGCATCTTTAGCTTAGGAAACATTGTACGAAAACAAAACTAGCAAGCTAGACTTCTAGTAACAGTAAATAGACTACAAAAGTTCACTTTGATGCTTCGGAATTTCTCAACGCTCTTGATAGACGAGCTTTTGAAGTTTTTGTGCAATTTCAAGCATAACTTGGTCTATTCGCATCTTTAGCGTATGAAATGTTGAACGAAAGCTAAACTAGTGCAAGTTAGACTTCTAAGAACACTAAATGGAGTACTACGGTCCACTTTGATGCTTTGGAATTGCTTAATTCTATCCATAGACGTGCTTTTCATGATTTTGTACAATGAGAAACATAATTTGGTCTATTCAAATCTTTAGCATACGAAATGTTGAACGAAAGCTAACTAGAAAGTTATACTTCTAAGAACACTTAATTGAGTACAACTATCCACTATGTCCTTTGGAATTCCTCAACTCCCTACATAGGCGTGCTTTTCACATTTTTGTGCAATTTGAAACATAACATGGTGTATTCGTATCTTTATCTAATGAAACGTCGTACGAAAGCCCAACTTGCAAGATAGACTTCTAAGAACACTAAATAGAGTACAATGGTCCATTTTAATGCTTTAGAATTGCTAACTACATCGATAGATGAGCTTTTATTGTTTTTGTGCAATTTCAAACATAACTTGTTCTATTCGCATATTTAGCGTAGAAAACATTGAATGGAAGCTAAACTAGCAAGTTAGACTTCTAAGAACACTAAATTGAGTACAACGGTCCACTTTGAAGCTTTGGAATTGCTCAACTCTCTACATAGACATGCTTTTCTCATTTTTACACAATTAAAAACATAACTTGGTCTATTCTCATCTTTAGCTTATGAAATGTTGAACGAAAGCTAACTAGGAAGTTAGACTTATAAGAACTCTAAATTGAGTACAACGGTCCACTTTGATGCTTTGGACTTGCTCAACTCTCTCCGTAGACGTGCTTTTCACGTTTTCGTACAATTTGAAAATAACCTGGTCTATTCGCACCTTTATCTAATGAAACGTCATACGAAAGCCAAACTAGAAAGATAGACTTCTAAGAACACTAAATAGAATACAATGGTCCACTTTGATGCTTTGGAATTGCTCAACTATGTCGATAGACGAGTTTTTGATGTTTTTGTGCACTTTCAAACGTAACTTGGTCTTTTCGCATCTTTAGCTTAGGAAACATTGTACGAAAACAAAACTAGCAAGCTAGACTTCTAGTAACAGTAAATAGACTACAAAAGTTCACTTTGATGCTTTGGAATTTCTCAACGCTCTTGATAGACGAGCTTTTGAAGTTTTTGTGTAATTTCAAGCATAACTTGGTCTATTCGCATCTTTAGCGTATGAAATGTTGAACGAAACCTAAACTAGTGCAAGTTAGACTTCTAAGAACACTAAATGGAGTACTACGATCCACTTTGATGCTTTGGAATTGCTTAACTCTATCCATAGACGTGCTTTTCACGATTTTGTACAATGAGAAACATAACTTGGTCTATTCGCATCTTTAGCTTACGAAATGTTGAACGAAAGCTAACTAGCAAGTTATACTTCTAAGAACACTTAATTGAGTACAACTGTCCACTATGATGCTTTGGAATTCCTCAACTCCTTCCATAGGCGTGCTTTTCACGTTTTTGTGCAATTTGAAACATAACATGGTGTATTAGTATCTTTATCTAATGAAACGTCGTACGAAAGCCCAACTAGCAAGATAGACTTCTAAGAACACTAAATAGAGTAAAATGGTCCATTTTGATGCTTTAGAATTGCTCAACTATATCAATAGACGAGCTTTTAATGTTTTTGTGCAATTTCAAACATAACTTGTTCTATTCGCATCTTTAGCGTACGAAACATTGAATGGAAGCTAAACTAGCAAGTTAGACTTCTAAGAACACTAAATTGAGTACAACGGTCCACTTTGAAGCTTTGGAATTGCTCAACTCTCTACATAGACATGCTTTTCTCATTTTTACACAATTAAAAACATAACTTGGTCTATTCTCATTTTTAGCTTACGAAACGTTGAACGAAAGCTAACTAGGAAGTTAGACTTATAAGAACTCTAAATTGAGTACAACGGTCCACTTTGATGCTTTGGAATTGCTTAATTCTATCCATAGACGTGTTTTTCATGATTTTGTACAATGAGAAACATAATTTGGTCTATTCACATCTTTAGCACACAAAATGTTGAACGAAAGCTAACTAGCAAGTTATACTTCTAAGAACACTTAATTGAGTACAACTATCCACTATGACGCTTTGGAATTCCTCAACTCCCTCCATAGGCGTGCTTTTCACATTTTTGTGCAATTTGAAACATAACATGGTGTATTCGTATCTTTATCTAATGAAACGTCGTACGAAAGCCCAACTTGCAAGATAGACTTCTAAGAACACTAAATAGAGTACAATGGTCCATTTTGATGCTTTAGAATTGCTCAACTATATCGATAGATGAGCTTTTGATGTTTTTGTGCAATTTCAAACATAACTTGTTCTATTCGCATCTTTAGCATACGAAACATTGAATGGAAGCTAAACTAGCAAGTTAGACTTCTAAGAACACTAAATTGAGTACAACGGTCCACTTTGAAGCTTTGGAATTGCTCAACTCTCTACATAGACATGCTTTTCTCATTTTTACACAATTAGAAACATAACTTGGTCTATTCTCATCTTTAGGTTACGAAATGTTGAACGAAAGCTAACTAGGAAGTTAGATTTATAAGAACTCTAAATTGAGTGTAACGGTCCACTTTGATGCTTTGGACTTGCTCAAATCTCTCCATAGACGTGCTTTTCACGTTTTTGTGCAATTTGAAAATAACCTGGTCTATTCGCACCTTTATCTAATGAAACGTCGTACGAAAGCCAAACTAGAAAGATAGACTTCTAAGAACACTAAATAGAATACAATGGTCCACTTTGATGCTTTGGAATTGCTCAACTATGTCGATAGATGAGTTTTGATGTTTTTGTGCACTTTCAAACGTAACTAGGTCTTTTCGCATCTTTAGCTTAGGAAACTTTGTACGAAAACAAAACTAGCAAGCTAGACTTCTAGTAACAGTAAATAGACTACAAAAGTTCACTTTGATGCTTTGGAATTTCTCAACGCTCTTGATAGACGAGCTTTTGAAGTTTTTGGGCAATTTCAAGCATAACTTGGTCTATTCGCATCTTTAGCGTATGAAATGTTGAACGAAAGCTAAACTAGTGCAAGTTAGACTTCTAAGAACACTAAATGGAGTACTACGATCCACTTTGATGCTTTGGAATTGCTTAACTTTATCCATAGACGTGCTTTTCACGATTTTGTACAATGAGAAACATAACTTGGTCTATTCTTACCTTTAGCTTACGAAATGTTGAACGAAAGCTAACTAGCAAGTTATACTTCTAAGAACACTTAATTGAGTACAAATATCCACTATGATGCTTTGGAATTCCTCAACTCCCTCCATAGGCGTGCTTTTCACGTTTTTGTGCAATTTGAAACATAACATGGTGTATTCGCATCTTTATCTAATGAAACGCCGTACGAAAGCCAAACTAGCAAGATAGACTTCTAAGAACACTAAATAGAGTACAATGGTCCATTTTGATGCTTAAGAATTGCTCAACTATATCGATCGACGAGCTTTTGATGTATTTGTGCAATTTCAAACATAACTTGTTCTATTCGCATCTTTAGCGTACGAAACATTGAATGGAAGCTAAACTAGCAAGTTAGACTTCTAAGAACACTAAATTGAGTACAACGGTCCACTTTGAAGCTTTGGAATTGGTCAACTCTCTACATAGACATGCTTTTCTCATTTGTACACAATTAGAAACATAACTTGGTCTATTCTCATCTTTAGCTTACGAAACGTTGAACGAAAGCTAACTAGGAAGTTAGACTTATAAGAACACTAAATTGAGTACAACGGTCCACATTGATGCTTTGGAATTGCTCAACTCTCTCCGTAGATGTGCTTTTCACGTTTTTGTGCAATTTGAAAATAACATGGTCTATTCACATCTTTATCTAATGAAACGTCATACGAAAGCCAAACTAGTAAGATAGACTTCTAAGAACACTAAATAGAATACAATGGTCCGCTTTGATGCTTTGGAATTGCCCAACTATATCGATAGACGAGTTTTCGATGTTTTTATGCACTTTCAAACGTAACTTGGTCTTTCCGCATCTTTAGCTTAGGAAACATTGTACGAGAACAAAACCATCAAGCTAGACATCTAGTAATAGTAACTAGACTACAAAATTTCATTTTGATGCTTCAGAATTGCTCAACGCTCTTGATAGATGAGCTTTTGAAGTTTTTGTGCAATTTCAAGAATAACTTGGTCGATTCACATATTTAGCGTACGAAACGTTGAACGAAAGCTAAACTAGCAAGTTAGACTTCTAAGAACACTAAATAAAGTTCTATGGTCCACTTTGATACTTTGGAATTGCTTAACTCTGTCCATAGACGTGCTTTTCATGATTTTATGCAATTAGAAACATAAGTTGGACTATTCACATCTTAAGCTTACGAAATGTTGAATGAAAGGTAACTAACAAGTTAGACTTCTGAGAACACTTAATTGACTACAACTGTCCACTTTCATCATTTGGCATTGCTCAACTCCCTCCATAGATGTGCTTTCCTCATTTTTGTGCAATTTGAAACATAACATGGTGTATTCGCATCTTTATCTAATGAAACGTCGTACGAAATCCAAACTAGCAAGATAGACATCTAAGAACACTAAACAGAGTACAAAGGTCTACTTATATGCTTTAGAATTGCTCAACTATATCGATAGACGAGCTTTTGATGTTTTTGTGCAATTTCAAACATAACTTGGTCTATTCGCATCTTTAGCGTACGAAACGTTGAACGAAAGCTAAACTAGCAAGTTAGACTTCTAAGAACACTAAATTGAGTACAACGGTCCACTTTGATGCTTTGGAATTGCTCAACTCTCTACATAGACGTCCTTTTCTCGTTTTTATCCAATTAGAAACATAACTTGGTCTATTCGCATCTTTAGCTTACGAAACATTGAACGAAAGCTAACTATGAAGTTAGACTTCTAAGAACACTAAATTGTGTACAATGGTCCACTTTGATGATTTGGAATTGCTCAACTCTCTCCATAGACGTGCTCTTCACGTTTTTGTGCAATTTGAAACATAACATGGTCTATTCACATCTTTATCTACTGAAACATCATACGAAAGCCAAACTAGCAAGATAGACTTTTAAGAACACTAAATAGAATACAATGGTCCACTTTGATCCTTTGAAATTGCCCAACTATATCGATAGATGAGTTTTTGATGTTTTCATGCAATTTCAAACGTAACTTGGTCTATTCACATTTTTACCTTACGAAACATTGTACGAAAACAAAACTAGCAAGCTAGACTTCTAGTAACAGTAAATAGACGACAAAAGTCCACTTTGATGCTTTGGAATTGATCAACGCTATTGATAGACAAGCTTTTGAAGTTTTTGTGCAATTTCAAGCATAACATGGTCTAACCGCATCTTTCGCGTACAAAATGTTGAACGAAAGCTAAACTAGCATGTTAGACTTCTAAGAACACTAAATGGAGTACTATGGTCCACTTTGATGCTTTGGAATTGCTTAACTCTGTCCATAGACGTGCTTTTCATGATTTGGTGCAATTAGAAACATAACTTGGTCTATTCGCATCTTTGGCTTACAAAACGTTGAACGAAAGCTAACTAGCAAGTTAGACTTTTAAGAACACTTAATTGAGTACAACTGTCCACTATGTTGATTTGGAATTGCTCAACTCCCTCCATAGACGTGCTTTTCACGTTTTTGTGCAATTTGAAACATAACATGGTGGATTCGCATCTTTATCTAATGAAACATCGTACGAAAGCCAAACTAGCAAGATAGACTTCTAAGAACACTAAATAGAATACAATGGTCCACTTTGATGGTTTGGAATTGCTCAACTATATCGATAGACGAGTTTCTGATGTTTTTGTGCACTTCCAAACGTAACTTGGTCTATTCGCATGTTTAGCTTAGGAAACATTGTACGAAAACAAAACTATCAAGCTAGACTTCTAGTAACTGTAAATAGACTGCAAAATTCCATTTTGATGCTCCGGAATTGCTCAACGCTCTCGATAGATGAGCTTTTGATGTTTTTGTGCAATTTCAAGCATAACTTGGTCTATTCGCATATTTACGTTACGAAACGTTGAGCGAAAGCTAAAATAGTAAGTTAGACTTCTAAGAACACTAAATGGAGTACTATGGTCCATTTTGATGCTTTGGAATTGCTTAAATCTGTCCATAGATGTGCATTTCATGATTTTGTGCAATTAGGAACATAACTTGGTGTATTCGCATGTTTAGCTTACGAAACGTTGAACGAAAGGTAACTAGCAAGTTAGACTTCTAAGAACACCTAATTGAGTACAACTGTCCACTTTCATCCTTTGGAATTGGTCAACTCCCTCCATATACGTGCTTTTCTCGTTTTTGTGCAATTTAAAACATAACATTGTGTATTCGCATCTTTATCTAATGAAACGTCGTACGAAAGCCAAACTAGCAAGATATACATATAAGAACACTAAATAGAGTACAATGGTCCACTTTGATGCTTTGGAATTGCTCAACTATATCGATAGATGAGCTTTTGATGTTTTTGTGCAATTTCAAACATAACTTGGTCTATTCGCATCTTTAGCGTACGAAACGTTGAACGAAAGCTAAACTAGCAAGTTAGACTTCTAAGAACACTAAATTGAGTACAACGGTCCACTTTGATGCTTTAGAATTGCTTAACTCTCTACATAGACGTCCTTTTCTCGTTTTTATCCAATAAGAAACATAACTTGGTCTATTCGCATCTTTAGCTTATGAAACGTTGAACGAAAGCTAACTAGGAAGTTAGACTTCTGAGAACACTGAATTGTGTACAACGGTCCACTTTGATGATTTGAAATTGCTTAACTCTCTCCATAGACATGCTTTTCGTGTTTATGGGCAATTTGAAACATAACATGGTGTATTCGCATCTTTATCTAATGAAACGTCGTACGGAAGCCAAACTAGCAAGATAGACTTCTAAGAACACTAAATAAAATACAATGGTGTACTTGCAAACGTAACTTGGTCTATTCGCATCTTTAGCTTAGGAAACATTGTACGAAAACAAAACTAGCAAGCTAGACTTCTAGTAACAGTAAATAGACTACTAAAGTTCACTTTGATGCTTTGGAATTGCTCAATGCTCTTGATAGACGAGCTTTGAAGTTGTTGTGCAATTTCAAGCATAACTTGGTCTATTCGCATCTCTAGCGTATGAAATGTTGAACGAAAGCAAAACTAGCAAGTTAGACTTCTAAGAACACTTAATTGAGTACAACTGTATACTTTGATGCTTTGGAATTGCTCAACTCCCTCCATAGACGTGCTTTTCATGTTTTTGTGCAATTTGAAACATAAGATGGTGTATACGCATCTTTATCTAATGAAACGTCGTGCGAAAGCCAAACTAGCATGATAGACTTCTAAGAACACGAAATAGAGTACAATGGTCCACTTTGATGCTTTAGTATTGCTCAACTATATCGATACACGAGCTTTTGATGTTTTTGTGCAATTTCGCATCTCTAGCGCACGAAACGTTGAACGGAAGCTAAACTAGCAAGTTAGACTATTAAGAACACCAAATTGAGTACAACAATCCACTTTGAACCTTTGGAATTGCTCAACTCTCTACATAGACGTGCTTTTCTCATTTTTATCCAATTAGAAACATACCTTGGTCTATTCGCATCTTTAGCTTACGAAACATTGAACGAAAGCTAACTAGGAAGTTAGACTTCTAAGAACACTAAATTGTGTACAACGGTCCACTTTGAAGCTTTGGAATTGCTTAACTCTCTACATAGATGTGCTTTTCTCGTTTTTATCCAATTAGAAACATAACTTGGTCTGTTCGCATCTTTAGCTTACGAAACGTTGAATGAAAGCTAACTAGGAAGTTAGACTTCTACGAACACTAAATTGAGTACAACGGTCCACTTTGATGCTTTGGAATAGCTCAACTCTCTCCATTGACATGCTTTGCATGCTTTTGTACAATTTCAAAATAACATGGTCTATTCGCATCTTTATCTAATGAAATGTCGTACGAAAGCCAAACTAGCAACAAGATAGACTTCTAAGAACACTAAATAGAATACAATGGTCCACTTTGATGCTTTGGAATTGCTCAACTATATCGATAGACGGTTTTTGATTTTTTGTGCGCTTTCAAACGTAACTTGGTCTATTCCCATCTTTAGCTTAGGAAACATTGTACGAAAGCAAAACTATCAAGCTAGACTTCTGGTAACAGTAAATAGACTACAAAATTCCATTTTGATGCTTCGAAATTTCTGAACAATCTTGATAGACGAGCTTTTCAAGTTTTTGTGCAATTTCAAGCATAACTTGGTGTATTCGCATATTTATCGTACGAAACGATGAACGAAAGCTGAACTAGTAAGTTAGACTTCTAAGAACATTAAATAGAGTACTACGGTCCACTTTGATGCTTTAGAATTGCATAACTCTGTCCATAGACGTGCTTTTCATGATTTTGCGCAATTAGAAACATAACTTGGTGTATTCGCATCTTTAGCTTACGAAACGTTGAAAGAAAGGTAACTAGCAAGTTAGACTTCTAAGAACTCCTAATTGAGTACAACTGTCCACTTTCATCCTTTGGAATTGCTCAACTCCCTCCATAGACGTGCTTTTCTCGTTTTTGTGCAATTTAAAACATAACATTGTGTATTCGCATCTTTATCTAATGAAACGTCGTACGAAAGCCAAACTAGCAAGATAGACATATAAGAACACTAAATAGAGTACAATGGTCCACTTTGATGCTTTGGAATTGCTCAACTATATCGATAGATGAGCTTTTGATGTTTTTGTGTAATTTCGAACATAACTTGGTCTATTCGTATCTTTAGCGTACGAAATGTTGAAAGGAAGCTAAACTAGCAAGTTAGACTAATAAGAACACTAAATTGAGTACAACGGTCCACTTTGAAGCTTTGAAATTGCTCAACTCTCTACATAGATGTGCTTTTCTCGTTTTTATCCAATTAGAAACATAACTTGGTCTATTCGCATCTTTAGCTTACGAAACATTGAACGAAAGCTAACTAGGAAGTTAAACTTCTAAGAACACTAAATTGTATACAACGGTCCACTTTGAAGCTTTGGAATTGCTCAACTATCTACGTAGACGTGCTTTTCTCGTTTTTATTCAATTAGAAACATAACTTGGTCTGTTCGCATCTTTAGCTTACGAAACATTGAACGAAAGCTAACTAGGAAGTTAGACTTCTAAGAACACTAAATTGTGTACAATGGTCCACTTTGATGATTTGAAAATTGCTCAACTCTCTTCGTAGACGTGCTTTTCATGTTTTTGTGCAATTTGAAACATAACATGGTCTATTCGCTTCTTTATCTAGTGAAACATCGTACGAAAGCCAAACTAGCAATATAGACATCTAAGAACGCTAAATAGAATACAATGGTCCACTTTGATGCTTTGGCATTCCTCAACTATATCGATAGACGAGTTTTTTGATGTTTTTGTGCAATTTCAAACGTAACTTAGTGTATTCTCATCCTTAGCTTACGAAACATTGTACGAAAACAAAACTAGCAAGCTAGACTTCTAGTAACAGTAAATAGACTACTAAAGTTCACTTTGATGCTTTGGAATTGCTCAATGCTCTTGATAGACGAGCTTTGAAGTTGTTGTGCAATTTCAAGCATAACTTGGTCTATTCGCATCTCTAGCGTATGAAATGTTGAACGAAAGCAAAACTAGCAAGTTAGACTTCTAAGAACACTAAATGGAGTACTACAGTCCACTTTGATGCTTTGGAATTGCTTAAGTCTTTCCATAGACGTGCTTTTCATGATTTTGTGCAATTAGAAACATAACTTGGTCTATTCGCATCTTTAGCTTACGTAACGTTGAACGAAAGCTAACTAGCAAGTTAGGCTTCTAAGAAAACTTAATTGAGTACAACTGTATACTTTGATGCTTTGGAATTGCTCAACTCCCTCCATAGACGTGCTTTTCACGTTTTTTGTGCAATTTGAAACAAAAGATGGTGTATACGCATCTTTATCTAATGAAACGTCATACGAAAGCCAAACTAGCATGATGGAATTCTAAGAACATGAAATAGAGTACAATGGTCCACTTTGATGCTTTAGAATTGCTCAACTATATCGATAGATGAGCTTTTGATGTTTTTGTGCAATTTCAATCATAACTTGGTCTGTTCGCATCTTTAGCGTACGAAACGGTGAAAGGAAGCTAAACTAGCAAGTTAGACTAATAAGAATACTAAATTGAGTACAACGGTCCACTTTGAAGCTTTGAAATTGCTCAACTCTCTACATAGATGTGCTTTTCTCGTTTTTATCCAATTAGAAACATAACTTGGTCTATTCGCATCTTTAGCTTACGACACATTGAACGAAAGCTAACTAGGAAGTTAAAATTCTAAGAACACTAAATTGTATACAACGGTCCACTTTGAAGCTTTGGAATTGCTCAACTATCTACATAGACGTGCTTTTCTCGTTTTTATCCAATTAGAAACATAACTTGGTCTGTTTGCATCTTTAGCTTACGAAACATTGAACGAAAGCTAACTAGGAAGTTAGACTTCTAAGAACACTAAATTGTGTACAATGGTCCACCTTGATGATTTGAAAATTGCTCAACTCTCTCCGTAGACGTGCTTTTCATGTTTTTGTGCAATTTGAAACATAACATGGTCTATTCGCTTCTTTATCTAGTGAAACATCGTACGAAAGCCAAACTAGCAATATAGACATCTAAGAACGCTAAATAGAATACAATGGTCCACTTTGATGCTTTGGCATTCCTCAACTATATCGATAGACGAGTTTTTGACCTTTTTGTGCAATTTCAAACGTAACTTAGTGTATTCTCATCCTTAGCTTACGAAACATTGTACGAAAACAAAACTAGCAAGCTAGACTTCTAGTAATAGTAAATAGACTACTAAAGTTCACTTTGATGCTTTGGAATTGCTCAATGCTCTTGGTAGACGAGCTTTGAAGTCGTTGTGCAATTTCATGCATAACTTGGTCTATTCGCATCTCTAGCGTATGAAATGTTGAACGAAAGCAAAACTAGCAAGTTAGACTTCTAAGAACACTAAATGGAGTACTATAGTCCACTTTGATGCTTTGGAATTGCTTAAGTCTTTCCATAGACGTGCTTTTCATGATTTTGTGCAATTAGAAACATAACTTGGTCTATTCGCATCTTCAGCTTACGTAACGTTGAACGAAAGCTAACTAGCAAGTTAGACTTCTAAGAACACTTAATTGAGTACAACTGTATACTTTGATGCTTTGGAATTGCTCAACTCCCTCCATAGACGTGCTTTTCACATTTTTTGTGCAATTTGAAACATAAGATGGTGTATACGCATCTTTATCTAATGAAACGTCGTACGAAAGCCAAACTAGCATGATGGAATTCTAAGAACATGAAATAGAGTACAACGGTCCACTTTGATGCTTTAGAATTGCTCAACTATATCGATAGATGAGCTTTTGATGTTTTTGTGCAATTTCAATCATAACTTGGTCTGTTCGCATCTTTAGCGTACGAAACGGTGAAAGGAAGCTAAACTAGCAAGTTAGACTAATAAGAACACTAAATTGAGTACAACGGTCCACTTTGAAACTTTGAAATTGCTCAACTCTCTACATAGATGTGCTTTTCTCATTTTTATCCAATTAGAAACATAACTTGGTCTATTCGCATCTTTAGCTTACGACACATTGAACGAAAGCTAACTAGGAAGTTAAAATTCTAAGAACACTAAATTGTATACAACGGTCCACTTTGAAGCTTTGGAATTGCTCAACTATCTACATAGACGTGCTTTTCTCGTTTTTATCCAATTAGAAACATAACTTGGTCTGTTTGCATCTTTAGCTTACGAAACATTGAACGAAAGCTAACTAGGAAGTTAGACTTCTAAGAACACTAAATTGTGTACAATGGTCCACCTTGATGATTTGAAAATTGCTCAACTCTCTCCGTAGACGTGCTTTTCATGTTTTTGTGCAATTTGAAACATAACATGGTCTATTCGCTTCTTTATCTAGTGAAACATCGTACGAAAGCCAAACTAGCAATATAGACATCTAAGAACGCTAAATAGAATACAATGGTCCACTTTGATGCTTTGGCATTCCTCAACTATATCGATAGACGAGTTTTTGACCTTTTTGTGCAAT
Source organism: Tripterygium wilfordii (assembly GCF_013401445.1). Lineage (NCBI taxonomy): Eukaryota > Viridiplantae > Streptophyta > Magnoliopsida > Celastrales > Celastraceae > Tripterygium > Tripterygium wilfordii. The sequence continues at coordinate 6,647,683 of NC_052236.1, forward strand.
TTCAAACGTAACTTAGTGTATTCTCATCCTTAGCTTACGAAACATTGTACGAAAACAAAACTAGCAAGCTAGACTTCTAGTAATAGTAAATAGACTACTAAAGTTCACTTTGATGCTTTGGAATTGCTCAATGCTCTTGGTAGACGAGCTTTGAAGTCGTTGTGCAATTTCATGCATAACTTGGTCTATTCGCATCTCTAGCGTATGAAATGTTGAACGAAAGCAAAACTAGCAAGTTAGACTTCTAAGAACACTAAATGGAGTACTATAGTCCACTTTGATGCTTTGGAATTGCTTAAGTCTTTCCATAGACGTGCTTTTCATGATTTTGTGCAATTAGAAACATAACTTGGTCTATTCGCATCTTCAGCTTACGTAACGTTGAACGAAAGCTAACTAGCAAGTTAGACTTCTAAGAACACTTAATTGAGTACAACTGTATACTTTGATGCTTTGGAATTGCTCAACTCCCTCCATAGACGTGCTTTTCACATTTTTTGTGCAATTTGAAACATAAGATGGTGTATACGCATCTTTATCTAATGAAACGTCGTACGAAAGCCAAACTAGCATGATGGAATTCTAAGAACATGAAATAGAGTACAACGGTCCACTTTGATGCTTTAGAATTGCTCAACTATATCGATAGATGAGCTTTTGATGTTTTTGTGCAATTTCAAACATAACTTGGTCTGTTCGCATCTTTAGCATACGAAACGTTGAACGGAAGCTAAACCAACAAGTTAGACTAATAAGAACACCAAATTGAGTACAACGGTCCACTTTGAAGCTTTGGAATTGCTCAACTCTCTAGATAGACGTGCTTTTCTCGTTTTTATCCAATTAGAAACATAACTTGGTCTATTCGCATATTTAGCTTACGAAACATTGAACGAAAGCTAACTAGGAAGTTAGACTTCTAAGAACACTAAATTGTGCACAACGGTCCACTTTGAAGCTTTGGAATTGCTCAACTCTCTACGTAGACGTGCTTTTCTCGTTTTTATCCAATTAGAAACATAACTTGGTCTGTTCGCATCTTTAGCTTACGAAACGTTGAACGAAAGCTAACTAGGAAGTTAGACTTCTACGAACACTAAATTGAGTACAACGGTCCACTTTGATGCTTTGGAATAGCTCAACTCTCTCCATAGACGTGCTTTTCATGGTTTTGTACAATTTCAAAATAACATGGTCTATTCGCATCTTTATCTAATGAAACGTCATACGAAAGCCAAACTAGCAAGATAGACTTCTAAGAACACTAAATAGAATACAATGGTCCACTTTGATGCTTTGGAATTGCTCAACTATATCGATAGACGGGTTTTTGATGTTTTTGTGCACTTTCAAACGTAACTTGGTCTATTCGCATCTTTAGCTTAGGAAACATTGTACGAAAGCAAAACTATCAAGCTAGACTTCTGGTAAAAGTAAATAGATTACAAAATTCCATTTTGATGATTCGGAATTCCTCAACAATCTTAATAGACGACCTTTTCAAGTTTTTGTGCAAGTTCAAGCATAACTTGGTGTACGCGCATATTTAGCGTACGAAACGTTGAACGAAAGCTGAACTAGTAAGTTAGACTTCTAAGAACATTAAATAGAGTACTACGGTCCACTTTGATGCTTTAGAATTGCATAACTCTGTCCATAGACGTGCTTTTCATGATTTTGTGCAATTAGAAACATAACTTGGTGTATTCGCATCTTTAGCTTACGAAACGTTGAAAGAAAGGTAACTAGCAAGTTAGACTTCTAAGAACTCCTAATTGAGTACAACTGTCCACTTTCATCCTTTGGAATTGCTCAACTCCCTCCATAGACGTGCTTTTCTCGTTTTTGTGCAATTTAAAACATAACATTGTGTATTCGCATCTTTATCTAATGAAACGTCGTACGAAAGCCAAACTAGCAAGATAGCATATAAGAACACTAAATAGAGTACAATGGTCCACTTTGATGCTTTGGAATTGCTCAACTATATCGATAGATGAGCTTTTGATGTTTTTGTGTAATTTCAAACATAACTTGGTCTATTCGTATCTTTAGCGTACGAAACGTTGAAAGGAAGCTAAACTAGCAAGTTAGACTAATAAGAACACTAAATTGAGTACAACGGTCCACTTTGAAGCTTTGAAATTGCTCAACTCTCTACATAGATGTGCTTTTCTCGTTTTTATCCAATTAGAAACATAACTTGGTCTATTCGCATCTTTAGCTTACGAAACATTGAACGAAAGCTAACTAGGAAGTTAAACTTCTAAGAACACTAAATTGTATACAACGGTCCACTTTGAAGCTTTGGAATTGCTCAACTATCTACGTAGACGTGCTTTTCTCGTTTTTATCCAATTAGAAACATAACTTGGTCTGTTCGCATCTTTAGCTTACGAAACATTGAACGAAAGCTAACTAGGAAGTTAGACTTCTAAGAACACTAAATTGTGTACAATGGTCCACTTTGATGATTTGAAAATTGCTCAACTCTCTTCGTAGACGTGCTTTTCATGTTTTTGTGCAATTTGAAACATAACATGGTCTATTCGCTTCTTTATCTAGTGAAACATCGTACGAAAGCCAAACTAGCAATATAGACATCTAAGAACGCTAAATAGAATACAATGGTCCACTTTGATGCTTTGGCATTCCTCAACTATATCGATAGACGAGTTTTTTGATGTTTTTGTGCAATTTCAAACGTAACTTAGTGTATTCTCATCCTTAGCTTATGAAACATTGTACGAAAACAAAACTAGCAAGCTAGACTTCTAGTAACAGTAAATAGACTACTAAAGTTCACTTTGATGCTTTGGAATTGCTCAATGCTCTTGATAGACGAGCTTTGAAATTGTTGTGCAATTTCAAGCATAACTTGGTCTATTCGCATCTCTAGCGTATGAAATGTTGAACGAAAGCAAAACTAGCACGTTAGACTTCTAAGAACACTAAATGGAGTACTACAGTCCACTTTGATGCTTTGGAATTGCTTAAGTCTTTCCATAGACGTGCTTTTCATGATTTTGTGCAATTACAAACATAACTTGGTCTATTCGCATCTTTAGCTTACGTAACGTTGAACGAAAGCTAACTAGCAAGTTAGACTTCTAAGAACACTTAATTGAGTACAACTATATACTTTGATGCTTTGGAATTGCTCAACTCCCTCCATAGACGTGCTTTTCACATTTTTTGTGCAATTTGAAACAAAAGATGGTGTATACGCATCTTTATCTAATGAAACGTCATACGAAAGCCAAACTAGCATGATGGAATTCTAAGAACATGAAATAGAGTACAATGGTCCACTTTGATGCTTTAGAATTGCTCAACTAAATCGATAGATGAGCTTTTGATGTTTTTGTGCAATTTCAATCATAACTTGGTCTGTTCGCATCTTTAGCGTACGAAACGGTGAAAGGAAGCTAAACTAGCAAGTTAGACTAATAACAACACTAAATTGAGTACAACGGTCCACTTTGAAGCTTTGAAATCGCTCAACTCTCCACATAGATGTGCTTTTCTCGTTTTTATCCAATTAGAAACATAACTTGGTCTATTCGCATCTTTAACTTACGACACATTGAACGAAAGCTAACTAGGAAGTTAAACTTCTAAGAACACTAAATTGTATAAAACGGTCCACTTTGAAGCTTTGGAATTGCTCAACTATCTACATAGACGTGCTTTTCTCGTTTTTATCCAATTAGAAACATAACTTGGTCTGTTTGCATCTTTAGCTTACGAAACATTGAACGAAAGCTAACTAGGAAGTTAGACTTCTAAGAACACTAAATTGTGTACAGTGGTCCACCTTGATGATTTGAAAATTGCTCAACTCTCTCCGTAGACGTGCTTTTCATGTTTTTGTGCAATTTGAAACATAACATGGTCTATTCGCTTCTTTATCTAGTGAAACATCGTATGAAAGCCAAACTAGCAATATAGACATCTAAGAACGCTAAATAGAATACAATGGTCCACTTTGATGCTTTGGCATTCCTCAACTATATCGATAGACGAGTTTTTGACGTTCTTGTGCAATTTCAAACGTAACTTAGTGTATTCTCATCCTTAGCTTACGAAACATTGTACGAAAACAAAACTAGCAAGCTAGACTTCTAGTAACAGTAAATAGACTACTAAAGTTCACTTTGATGCTTTGGAATTGCTCAATGCTCTTGGTAGACGAGCTTTGAAGTTGTTGTGCAATTTTAAGCATAACTTGGTCTATTCGCATCTCTAGCGTATGAAATGTTGAACGAAAGCAAAACTAGCAAGTTAGACTTCTAAGAACACTAAATGGAGTACTAGAGTCCACTTTGATGCTTTGGAATTGCTTAAGTCTTTCCATAGACGTGCTTTTCATGATTTTGTGCAATTAGAAACATAACTTGGTCTATTCGCATCTTCAGCTTACGTAACGTTGAACGAAAGCTAACTAGCAAGTTAGACTTCTAAGAACACTTAATTGTGTACAACGGTCCACTTTGAAGCTTTGGAATTGCTCAACTCTCTACGTAGACGTGCTTTTCTCGTTTTTATCCAATTAGAAACATAACTTGGTCTGTTCACATCTTTAGCTTACGAAACGTTGAACGAAAGCTAACTAGGAAGTTAGACTTCTACGAACACTAAATTGAGTACAACGGTCCACTTTGATGCTTTGGAATAGCTCAACTCTCTCCATAGACGTGCTTTTCATGCTTTTGTACAATTTCAAAATAACATGGTCTATTCGCATCTTTATCTAATGAAACGTCGTACGAAAGCCAAACTAGCAAGATAGACTTCTAAGAACACTAAATAGAATACAATGGTCCACTTTGATGCTTTGGAATTGCTCAACTATATCGATAGACGGGTTTTTGATTTTTTGTGCACTTTCAAACGTAACTTGGTCTATTCGCATCTTTAGCTTAGGAAACATTGTACGAAAGCAAAACTATCAAGCTAGACTTATGGTAAAAGTAAATAGACTACAAAATTCCATTTTGATGATTCGGAATTCCTCAACACTCTTAATAGACGAGCTTTTCAAGTTTTTGTGCAAGTTCAAGCATAACTTGGTGTACGCGCATATTTAGCGTACGAAACGTTGAACGAAAGCTGAACTAGTAAGTTAGACTTCTAAGAACATTAAATAGAGTACTACGGTCCACTTTGATGCTTTAGAATTGCATAACTCTGTCCATAGACGTGCTTTTCATGATTTTGTGCAATTAGAAACATAACTTGGTGTATTCGCATCTTTAGCTTACGAAACGTTGAAAGAAAGGTAACTAGCAAGTTAGACTTCAAAGAACTCCTAATTGAGTACAACTGTCCACTTTCATCCTTTGGAATTGCTCAACTCCCTCCATAGACGTGCTTTTCTCGTTTTTGTGCAATTTAAAACATAACATTGTGTATTCGCATCTTTATCTAATGAAACGTCGTACGAAAGCCAAACTAGCAAGATAGACATATAAGAACACTAAATAGAGTACAATGGTCCACTTTGATGCTTTGGAATTGCTCAACTATATCGATAGATGAGCTTTTGATGTTTTTGTGTAATTTCAAACATAACTTGGTCTATTCGTATCTTTAGCGTATGAAACGTTGAAAGGAAGCTAAACTAGCAAGTTAGACTAATAAGAACACTAAATTGAGTACAACGGTCCACTTTGAAGCTTTAAAATTGCTCAACTCTCTACATAGATGTGCTTTTCTCGTTTTTATCCAATTAGAAACATAACTTGATCTATTCGCATCTTCAGCTTACGAAACATTGAACGAAAGCTAACTAGGAAGTTAAACTTCTAAGAACACTAAATTGTATACAACGGTCCACTTTGAAGCTTTGGAATTGCTCAACTATCTACGTAGACGTGCTTTTCTCGTTTTTATCCAATTAGAAACATAACTTGGTCTGTTCGCATCTTTAGCTTACGAAACATTGAACGAAAGCTAACTAGGAAGTTAGACTTCTAAGAACACTAAATTGTGTACAATGGTCCACCTTGATGATTTGAAAATTGCTCAACTCTCTCCGTAGACGTGCTTTTCATGTTTTTGTGCAATTTGAAACATAACATGGTCTATTCGCTTCTTTATCTAGTGAAACGTCATACGAAAGCCAAACTAGCATGATGGAATTCTAAGAACATGAAATAGAGTACAGTGGTCCACTTTGATGCTTTAGAATTGCTCAACTATATCGATAGATGAGCTTTTGATGTTTTTGTGCAATTTCAATCATAACTTGGTCTGTTCGCATCTTTAGCGTACGAAACGGTGAAAGGAAGCTAAACTAGCAAGTTAGACTAATAAGAACACTAAATTGAGTACAACGGTCCACTTTGAAGCTTTGAAATTGCTCAACTCTCTACATAGATGTGCTTTTCTCGTTTTTATCCAATTAGAAACATAACTTGGTCTATTCGCATCTTTAGCTTACGACACATTGAACGAAAGCTAACTAGGAAGTTAAACTTCTAAGAACACTAAATTGTATACAACGGTCCACTTTGAAGCTTTGGAATTGCTCAACTATCTACATAGACGTGCTTTTCTCGTTTTTATCCAATTAGAAACATAACTTGGTCTGTTTGCATCTTTAGCTTACGAAACATTGAACGAAAGCTAACTAGGAAGTTAGACTTCTAAGAACACTAAATTGTGTACAATGGTCCACCTTGATGATTTGAAAATTGCTCAACTCTCTCCGTAGACGTGCTTTTCATGTTTTTGTGCAATTTGAAACATAACATGGTCTATTCGCTTCTTTATCTAGTGAAACATCGTACGAAAGCCAAACTAGCAATATAGACATCTAAGAACGCTAAATAGAATACAATGGTCCACTTTGATGCTTTGGCATTCCTCAACTATATCGATAGACGAGTTTTTGACGTTTTTGTGCAATTGCAAACGTAACTTAGTGTATTCTCATCCTTAG